>NC_092131.1:94540026-94844449 GCF_043159975.1 Macaca nemestrina
TGATAATCAGTTGTGTAGACTGCAATTTCAGAGTAATTTGAAGCATAGAAAATAGAAAGTCTTACATATAGGTGTGTCTTGGAGTGTCATATAGATGGCAGCAGCCTAAGGTATTTGTTTAGAAATAATATTTTGTTTTTACTGTCATGTTTAATAACTTGCCCAAAATATATGTGTACATATTTTCTCAGGCAGTTTTCCAAAGGAAAAGGTCATTCAATTTTGATGACTGGCCGAGTAATGTACTCTATGTGGTCAAGACAGGAAACTGGCTGAGGTAGGAAAAAGATAGTTTAGAAAACCATGCATGCTTTAAACTAAGAATAACTGAAAGTAATGCAAATCTAAATCTTTATTAGGCTAAACTCTATTACAATTATGTAAACTGCAAATGTAAATGTGATATACACAATTCAAAAGGAAATGTAAGGAAAATATATTAAATTCAATACAGAAATAATCATAAAGTTTAATAGAGAACAAGGAGTACATGCCTACTTTTAGAAAATATAACACGTTAGAAAACACATATAATGCAAAAGAAGTTGTTAACACTTCCTCATAATAACATATTTTGCATGCAATACCATAAGTTGAACTAGTGAAATAACAAAAAGTATATGGTTTTAGTTGATTTCTCTAATTCTGTAACATAAAGCCTAGGAACCGACCTAAGGGAAAATCCTAACAGGGTAAAATGCAGTTTGAAGAGACTGGAAAGCTGGGACACGTCCTGAGAAAACGCTATACCTAAGAAACAAATGTTTTAAAATAAAAGACAAAAATAAATAAAGTTTTAAAAGTGATCCATTAACAATACTTTTAATCTGTAATGTTACGATAAATCGGCATTCTAATTAATTATGAATTAGAACTTCAGGCTGAATGTGCTCAAGAGCTTTTTGACTTGAATGTTCCATTTCCGTGTACCATATTTACTGTGGGGGGTGGGTAGAAATAATGACCATGTTGGGGCCCTAGTCCATTTGCAGTGCCTCTCTCTCTGTTTCTAGACTCCTTGAAAGAAGAGACTTATGCTTGCGGGTGTGTATCTGCTCTTCCACCTCAGGGCTCCACAGCATTTTGGTAAAAAGGCATTCAACAGACATTTATGCAAGGCATGGTTGATCGTTGACAGAAGCAGAAAGCTACTGACACCTCTCCACAGGGTCTGGAGTAAATTGGAAATGTCTAATGCTTTCTGAGCTACCTGAGGTAGCTATGAGGAAGACAGGACAAGATGGTAAGGATGGAGCTGAAGAGGAATACACCCTAAAGGGAAAGGATCAGCTACTCACCCGATTTCACACCCCTACAGAAAAATGCTGTGTTGTGTCCAACACTGCTCCAGGAACTTGGGGATATAGCAAAAAACAAAACCAAAATGGCCGGGCGTGGTGGCTCACAACTGTAATCCCAGCACTTTGGGAGGCCAAGGCGGGCAGATCACGAGATCTGGAGATTGAGACCATCCTCGCTAACACGGTGAAACCCCCTCTCTACTAAAAATACAAAAAATTAGCCAGGCATGTGATGGGCGCCTGTAGTCCCAGCTACGTGGGAGGTTGAGGCAGGAGAATGACGTGAACCAGGAGGCGGAGCTTGCAGTGAGCCGAGTTCGCACCACTGCACTCCAGCCTGGGCCACAGAGTGAGACTCCATCTCAAAAAAAAAAAAAAAAAAATGGCGGCAAGGAGTTCACCTAAACTTTTAATCCAATGGAGACAGACAGATGATAAATGCAGTAAATACGTAAATTATGAGTTCATCAGAAGGATGAAATTGCTTTAAAAATAAGAAGGATGGGGCATGCACTGGTTAGCTTGTAATTTAGTTACCAAGGGAAGGAAGGTCCAGGTATTGAGGACAGCAAACACAAAAAGCCTTGATGCAAGGGTGGGTCTGGCGGGGTTCATGGCATAGTAGACTGATTTTTCCCTTTAAGTAGGTAAGAAAGAGTAATAGTCCTTTGTGCGTTTCTGGCTATTTCTTGACAAAAGCAACTCTTATTGATGCATTTGCTTTAAAGACATCTGAATTATTCTACCAGATGAAAAACAAGAAGGGCCTACAATCTGCCCCGTACACAGATGACACTAGAAAGGAGTCAGGCCTGCTGCAGGATGAGGGTGGGAATTTTTCATGGCAGAGATGAAAAGTCTGAACAAATCATAAAGGCTTAACTCCACGATAGAAGGCCACAAAGGAACTGTCTTAAAAGAATGACAGAGGCACAGCTAAAGGAGAAATGTGAACGTACCCAAGTAAAGACAGGAAGCTCATAAATCAACAAACTTTGCATTTGGTAAAGGCAAATGGCACTGTAAGAATTGAGAGATAACCTTTCTGTCTCCTAATGCATGATTTCCTTATTCTAAATTATTCCATGTTACAGAAAAATGGAACTAAGGAAAGGAACTAATGAGTACTATATAGGCAGAAGCCCCATTTCTTACGCAATTCCTGTTTTAATCGCTTTTCACCTCTTCCTCCAAATATAGATGTAGTTTCCATTTAACATTATTGGGAAAGTAGTTGAAAGTGTCAAAAATCAAGAGAAAAAGGTGAGATGAGCTGAGGGTGCTTCTCTGAGAAACATCTCCACAAGCTGCCATTTTGGTGAGGAGACTGGTGACTCATTAGAACATCTCTTCTATATGATGGCAGACATGCTGGTTTGCTGACTAGAGGGATAAACACAAATCACAACATTTCACCAAGTTAATAGATAATAGAGTCACATGGGCTAATGGCAGATCTGTTCATTTCAATGCAGAAAAGGATTACACACACAAACAAACAAAAAGTAAGACAGGCAAACTCCTTGGCAGGTAATACAGCTCTGGGTTATTCAATGTAATGTTTTAGGGTGTGCAAATGCTGTGACTTCTTAATCCATGCATGGATTTTTATACATGGATGTATATTCATGTAAATATACAGTATTAAGCAGGAGAAGATCATGTTTCCCACAATCCCTCTCCTCTTCCTTCTTCTGCAATAGTGGATAAAATTAGATTATTTGAGAAAAAGATGTTAGCACTCAACCAAAATATGGGTACAGAAATGTAAATAATAATGTATGTGACCAGAATTTGTAACCTTGAAACACTACAGGTTTTGGTTGAGAAGATAATGCAGCCTACTGCCTTAAAACTTATACCCCTTTGCCCCAGGAAAGTTGATTCAAAAAGATTTTGAATTTTTTTGAGTCAAGTGGGTAAAGTCAGAGATATCTGTAAAGCTCCCTGTCCTGAATTCCTTAGCACGGTGAGAATCAGACCTCCAAGGACCCGGGGTAACCTGTCACATACTACCTGTCAAAAGGTAATACTTTCTTGATCGCTGAATATGTCTAAGTGAATTCTTTTTTTTTTTTTTTTTTTTCAGATGGAGTCTCCCTCTTCTGTCACCCAGGCTGGAGTGCTGGATTGCAGTGGCACGATTTCGGCTCTCTGAAACCTCTGCCTTACTGGCTCAAGTGACTCTCCTGCTTAGGCCTCCAAAGTAGCTGGGACTACAGGTGTGTACCACCATGCCAGACTAATTTTTGTCACAATTTAAAGACATTAGAAATTTATTTATTTCACCTGAGAACTAGCTTTTTCTGCCTGCAGATATGTTAGCTTGCTCAACTCCTAGATTTCCAGAATAAACTCTTAATTTCCTCTTTAGCTAAATGATAGTGTAGTTCAGAAGGTATGTTAGATGACCAATGAATGCTTTTTGCATCTTAGCACTATTTAGCCACTGACTTGCCAACCACAACCCAAACTCCAGATTTAGGCCTACAGTCTTTTCTTGACGCTCTTCTAGAGAGAGAAGAAAATGTTATTGATCCACAACTTTGGGGGAAGATAAGCAGGAGGCAGAGTCAGCTTGGAATTGAGTGAGTCCTGTGAAGATTTTCCATCTCAGATGTCTAACAGGGCCTTCGCACATGAAAATTATTAAGTTTCACAATTATGTGTTAGTTTAAGCAAATACCTGGAAGGCAATTGACAAGCGTATTTAAGCCTCTTTGTAAGAGGAATTGCTATGCACAGGGATTTAAAAAACATCAGCTTTACTGGGCTAGTTTCTTGTGTAATGATTGTAATGTATTACATTTACATATATTTTAAAGCCAGCAAAACTCTTTCACAAATGGCTTGACATTGCCAAGCATGTGTTAGAAATGATTGAAAACTCTACAAAGTGAATTAAAAGTGTAAAAATGCTACATATTTTTGTCATGAAAAATGAAACCAAATGTTTTAAAAGCTGAACATTTTAGGACAATATATGGCAATAATCAATCAATGGTTTCAGCCTTAGTTTTGCCACTGGTCTACTTTGGGCTTAAAGTTGATGTCTTATTGCATTGCAAATTATCTGATAAGAGAAAATAAAATAAAATAAATTTTACCAACATGAAAGGGTACCAATAACAAGAAAATTGTGGCCAGGCGCAGTGACTCATCCCTGAATCCTAGCACTTTGGGAGGCTGAGGCAGGTGTATTGCCTGAGCTCAGGAGATCGAGACCAGTCTGGGCAACACAGTGAAACCCCATCTCTACTAAAATACAAAAAAATTAGCTGGGTGTGGTGGCAGGCACCTGTAATCCCAGCTACCCTGGAGGCTGAGACAGGAGAATCGCTTGAACCCAGGAGGCGGAGATCAAAGTGAGCCGAGATCACACCATTGTACTTCAGCCTGGGCAACTGAGCAAGACTCAGTCTCAAAAAAAAAAGAAAAGAAAAGAAAAGAAAAGAAAAGAAAAGAAAAGAAAATTGTAAGGAGTTTTCTCAATTAATAACCCACATAAGATAATTCTTTCCATGTATCAGTCACGATACTAAGCACTTTACATTCATTTATGTTATGTAATCATTATAGCATGCATGCAAGGTAATGAGTATTATTTTCCTCATTTTATAAAAGAGGAAACTGATGTTTGAGGCTAATTTGCTTAAGACCACAGAATTAGCAAAGGAAAAGATAAGTGAATGTATCCCCGATCCCCTTTAACACTTCATACACAGCCTCCCCACAATGTCCAATATTAACTTCATAAATGAGCCATACCACCAATATGAGAAAATAAGTCCACATGTGCCAATTATTCGCGTATGATCTCTTAACTCCTTCTATACTCTGCCCTGTAATGTAGGCATTGAGACATTGTGAACTGCCTTTCCAAGATTCCTTTCTTAGCTGTCTTTCTGATGGATTCTGTCAATATGAGGCACTACAGGAAAATTGGAATGAGAAAGAAGATAGAAGGGACTTCTGACAGCTGCCATTGTAGTATCAGTTGAGCTTCCTGGCAGCAATTATTTCCAGCCTCCAGCTTCTTCAGGCAGTCTCAGAACCAGTCTTATCAAACCTTCTCCAAAATACCAACACCAACTAGTCCTGCTCAGTGGGGCTCCTCATCCAAGCTCCTGTGTTCTTGAAGTTCAACAATTCTCTTTGTTCACGCAGCCCTGGAAGTGACTGATGGCTCCATTCGTTATCTTGGTTTCTTCGGTGTTCTTTTCTTCTCTTTTTTCCTTTCTTTTGCCTCCTTCTACTACAAAACCTATACAGCCAATTTCAATAAGCTCTATTGAAATATTTGGTTTGGTTTCTCTTTTCCTCGTAAGACCCTGAAAAAACACTACTTGGTACCATGAATAAAACATTCAAAGGAGATATTCTAGGATTGATTTGGTTATGCCTTTGCCCATGAGCACAGCTGATGAAAAATAGGACACTGCTGATCTCTGTTATGTAGTGACAGTGGGAAAAATTAAATTATCATCTTTGTTTGCTTAGAGTGAAGCACCTTTTGAAACAAGTGCTTTGGAAGACCAAGTAGCTGATGCGCTTACTGTTATTATAGTAATAATGACCACAAGAATTACGTAGTGGGTTGGCTGCTTTCAAATGCATGGAGGAGTTTACAGGAAAAAAAATCAAAGCCCTGTGTTGTAAAGCAACAGCTCAAGTAAGGGCCAGATGATCAGTAAAGTTATTACAGTAAAAATACCCAAGAGAGGTTGGAATTTCTTTTTTCCTCATGATGGTAAAGCAAAACTGTTACCACTCAGGGAATTATAGGAATCACTGTTATTAAGAAAGACTTGAAAGATGCAGATAGATTCCTACCTCTATTTAGATTCTTTAACAGAGACAGGAAATAGAGATTCATATCTCTATTTAACTCTATCATTGGGCCAGATCAAAAGGATATTGGAGAATAATGGTTGATTTTAATTAATTGTATAAGGTTAACTAATTATAACAGTTGCTCCAGATATTAATTATTTACCAGGGCAAGTCTATACATCTCCCAACACCTGACACCTTTTTTTTTTTCTCTATACCAATTTGTAAGGATCACCAGAAGCAGTTTGCTTTCACTTGTCAGGAGCAACAGTATACCTTTACTGTCTTGCCTCAAGGCTATGTCAAATATCTTACTCTTTGACATAATCTAGTTCACAGAGGTCTCGATCACAAGCATATCCCACAAAACATGCTGTTCCTCTTCATTGATGGCGACATGCTGATTGGATCTCATGAGCAGGAAGTAGCAAGTACCCTAAACAATGTATTAAGACACATGTATGTCAGAGAGTAAGAATGAAATACCAAAAAAATTCACAGGCCTGCCACCTTGGTGAATTTCAGGACATCCAATGATTTGGAATATGATGGAATATCCCTTTAAGTGAAAGATAGTTGCTACACTTCACGGTGCTGCATGGTAGGCTCTTTGGATTTTAGGGACAATGTAGGCCCATTTGAGTGTGCTAATACAACCCATTTATTAATCTAACTATAAAGTGACCAGGGCTTAGTGAGATCAAGGGGAAAAGGTAGCATTTCACCATCGAGTCCGCAACTCTGTTCGTTCATCCTTGTGACTCAGAAGATGCTTGGGTACTCCTTGTATCTGACAAACAGGCATGTTGTGTGGAGCATCTTACAAGCTACAATAGAGAGATCACAGTGCAGATCCACAGAGATGCACTTAAAAAAAAAATATGATACCCTCTTTGGCAGACATCTATTCTCCTTTGGAGAAGCAGCTTTTATATTTTGCTGGGCTCTTATAGAGCCTGAAAGCCTAATCACGAGACATCAAATGATGATGTAGCCTGAGATTGCTGTCATAAAACTGGTGTTCTAAAAACTGGTGTCTTTGGCCAGGTGTGGTGGCTCAAACCTATAATCCCAGCACTTCGGGAGGCCAAGATGGGTGGATCACCTGAGGTCAGGAGTTTGAGACCAGCCTGGCCAACATGGTGAAACCCTGTTTCTACTAAAACTACAAAAATCAGCCAGGCATGGTGGCATGTGCCTATAGTCCCAGCTGCTCCAGAGGCTAAGGCAGGAGAATCGCTTGAACCTGGGAGGCAGAGGTTGCAGTGAGCTGAGATCGAGCCACTGCACTCCAGCCTGTGCATCAGAGTGAGACTCTGTCTCAAATAACAATAATAATAATAATAAAACAAAACCTGGTGTTACTATAAAGCTGCATGTACACAACAGCAATTCCACCATTATTCCACCATCAAATGAGAACCATAGATAAAATTTCTACCTTGAGCAGATCTGAAAGTTACATTTTAGGATCTCGGGCTCGTAGCTCACCTCTACCTGCTTCCTTGCCTCCTCTTACTCAATCCCTCAATCCGCACCTCTGACCTCCTGTCAAAGTGTTACTGGGGAGGAAAAAAATCTTGGGCCTGACTTACAAATGTTACTGCACAACACTTTTGTACCTACCAGAAGTGGTTTTAGTACTCCAGGTACAAATGGGAAGTTCCTGAAAGAAAATCCTCCCAGTGGAGAGAACTTTAAACTGTGCATTTGGTGATCCATTTCATCTGGACTGAAAAATGGTCAAGGATGTAGGTATATATTAAGTCACGGGCATCAGATTAGCTAAATGACCAGAAATTTGCAAGGGAAAAGATTGATAGTAAGGAAGTCTGGGGAGAGGCTTATAGATGAAGCTCTTAGAATGGACACAGAGTTTAGAGATTGTTTTGTCTTGTATGAATTTCTGCCACATGGCATTCTTTGCAGAATAAGATCCCAATCATCAAATAGAAAAAAAAAAAATAAAGATTTTGTGGACAAGGGCCAAACCCCCTCACCAGGAATACCTAATTAACTATCATGGTATTCCACCTAACATTGCTTCTAACCAAGAGACACATTTGTCAACAACAACAAAAAGAGCCATAGTGGTCTCATGGACACAGAATGAGCTAATGTTCTCCATCACTCAGAAGCAACTGGCCTGATAAAGTGGTGGAGTATCCTACAGAAATCTCAGTTGGGAGACAACACCCTGAGAAAATGTATAGAATTTATAGAAGATTTCATTTATAGGATGCAATATACTTTTCTGCATAGTAACCAATATAAGATGCAGTTTTTCCCATAGCCCAGATACAGTAATTGCAGAATCAAGCAGTGAAAATAGAAATGATTTCTCCATTACTTCTAAAAAATAAATCCACTTACAAAAACTTTGCTGCCTTTTAAATTTTGCTGAACTAAAGGTATTTGTCCCTAAATGAGGTATGTTCCCAGTAAGCAACACAACAGTTTTGTTGAATTGGAATTTGAGACTGTAACTGGGCCAATTTGGGTTTTTAATGTCAATGAAACAGGCAAGGATGAAGCCATTTCTACTGGCTGAAGCGATTCCCTGATTGTCAAGAAGAAGTTGGATTGCTACAATACAATGAGGGAAGAAAGGGTGTCTGAAAGTCATGAAATACTCTGACATACTTCTTAGTACTTCAATGTCCAGTAGTAAAAGTTAGTTGAAAATTATAACAAGTGAATAAATTCGGTACCACCACTGAAGCTGCCTGCGGGGAAAGGCGACATGAAATGGGTAGTGTAAGAATGATATTATAACGACTAATGACCGCTTTGTGACCAATTACAGTGAAAGAACTGTAGCAGCTTGGCAAGTTGTTTCTATACAATTTTATATTCATGTTATATATTCATATGAATCAACTAATTCTACCTTTCACATCTTCTCTTATTATTTTATGAGTTTTTGTCTGCAAGTTACAAATCAGGTAGGAAGTTAAGACTGCCTTGGGGCCGGGCATGGTGTCTCATGCCTGTAATCCCAACACTTTAGAAGACCGAGGTGGGTGGATTACTTGAAGTCAGGGGTTTGAGACCAGCCTGGCCAGCATGGTGAAGCCCCATCTCTACAAAAAGTACAAAAAGTAGCCAGGCGTGGTGGCAGGCACCTGTAATCCCAGCTACTTGGGAGGCTGAGGCAGGAGAATCACTTGAACCAAGAAGGCATAGATTGATTACAGTTAGCCGAGATTGTGCCACTGCACTCCTGCCTGGGCCATACAGCAAGACTCAGTCTCAAAAACAAACAAACAAACAAAATACATTGGAGAGGATCTGTGCCAAGATGGCCAAACAGGAACAGCTCCAGCCTACAGCTCCAAGTGTGAGTGACACAGAAGACAGGTGATTTCTGCACTTCCAACAGAGGGACCAGGTTCATCTCACTGGGGCGTGTCAGACAGTGGGGGCAGGACAGTGGGTGCAGCCCAATGAGCGAGAGCTGAAGCAGGGTGAGGCATCACCTCACCTGGGAAGCGCAAGGGGCAAGGGAATTCCCTTTCCTAGCCAAGTGAAACCGTGACTCACAACACCTGGAAAATCAGGTCACTCCCACCCTAATATTGCATTTTACCAAGGGTCTTAGCAAACGACACACCAGCAGATTATATCCCGTGCCTGGCTCAGAGTGTCCTATGCCCACGGAGCCTCCCTCATTGCTATCACAGTAGTCTGAGATCTAACTGCAAGGTGGCAGTGAGACTGGGGGAGGGGCACCCACCATTGCTGAGGCTTAAGTAGGTAAACAAAGTGACCAGGAAGCTCGAACTGGGTGGAGCCCACCACAGCTCAAGGAAGCCTGCCTGCCTCTGTAGACTGTACCTCTGGGGACAGGGCATAGCCAAACAAAAGGCAGCAGAAACCTCTGCAGATGTAAACATCCCTGTGTGACAGCTTTGAAGAGAGTAGTGGTTTTCCCAGCACGGAGTTTGAGATCTGAGAACGGACAGATTGTCCGCTCAAGTGGGCCCCTGACTCCTGAGTAGCTTAACTGGGAGACATCCCCCATTAGGGGCAGACTGACACCTCACACCTCACACGGCCTAGTACACCTCTGAGACGAAGCTTCCAGAGGAACGATCAGACAGCAACATTCGCTGTTCAGCAATATTCACTCTTCTGCAGCCTCCGCTGCTGATCCCCAGGCAAACAGGGTCTGGAATGGACCTCGAGCAAACGCCAACAGACCTGCAGCTGAGGGTCCTGACTGTTAGAAGGAAAAATCACAAACAGAAAGGACAGTCACACCAAAACCCCATGTGTACATCACCATCATCAAAGATCAAAGGTAGATAAAGCCACAAAGATGGGGAAAAAGCAGTACAGAAAAGCTGAAAATTCTAAAAATCAGAGCGCCTCTCCCCCTCCAAAGGAATGCAGCTCCTCGCCAGCAATGGAACAAAGCTGGGCGGAGAATGACTTTGACAAGTTGAGAGAAGAAGACATCAGCCAAATTTCTCCGAGCTAAAGGAGGAATTATGAACTCAGCACAAAGAAACTAAAAACCTTGAAAAAAGATTTGACAAATGGCTAACTAGAATAACCAGTGCAGAGAAGTCCATAAACGAACTGATAAAGATGAAAACCATGACGTGAGAACTACATGACAAATGCAAAAGCTTCAGTAACTGACTCGATGAACTGGAAGAAAGGGTATCAGTGATTGAAGATCAAGTGAATGAAATGAAGCAAGAGGAGAAGTTTAGAGAAAAAAGTAAAAAGAAATGAACAAAGCCTCCAAGGAATATGAGACTATGTGAAAGGACCAAATCTACGTCTGATTGGTGTACCTGAAAGTGACGGGGAGAATGGAACCAAGTTGGAAAACACTCTGCAGGATATTATCCAGGAGAACTTCCCCAACCTAGCAAGGGAGGCCAACATTCAAATTCAGGAAATACAGAGAATGCCATAAAGATACTCCTCGAGAACAGCAACTCCAAGACACGTAGTTGTCAGATTCACCAAAGTTGAAATGAAGAAAAAAATGTTAAGGGCAGCCAGAGAGAAAGGTCGGGTTACCCACGAAGGGAAGCCCATCAGACTAACAGCAGATCTCTCAGCAGAAACGCTACAAGCCAGAAGCAACTGGGGGACAATATTCAACATTCTTAAAGAAAAGAATTTTCAACCCAGAATTTCATATCCAGCCAAACTAAGTTTCATAAGTGAAGGAGAAATAAAATCCTTTACAGATAAGCAAATGCTGAGAGATTTTGTCACCACAAGGCCTGCCCTACAAGATCTCCCCCCAACGAAGCATTAAACATACAAAGGAACAACTGATACCAGCCACTGCAAAAACATGCCAAAATGTAAAGACCATTGATGCTAGAAAGAAACTGCATCAACTAGTGAGCAAAATAAGCAGCTAACATCATAATAACAGGATCAAGTTCACACATAACAATATTAACCTTAAATGTAAATGGGCTAAATGCTCCAATTAAAAGACGCAGGCTGGCAAATTGGATAAAGAGTCAAGACCCATCAATTTTCTGTATCCAGGAGACCCATCTCACATGCAGGGACACACATAGGCTCAAAATAAAGGGATGAAGGAAGATCTACCAAGCAAATGGAAAACAAAAAAAAGGCAGGATTTGCAATCCTAGTCTCTGATAAAACCAACTTAAAACCAACAAAGATAAAAAGAGACAAAGAAGGTCATTACATAGTGGTAAAGGGATCAATTCAACAAGAAGAGAGAACTATCCTAAATATATATGCACCCAATACAGGAGCACCTAGATTCATAAAGCAAGTCCTTAGAGACTTAAAAAGAGACTTAGACTCCCACACAATAATAATGGGAGACTTTAACACCCCACTGTCAACATTAGACAGATCAACGAGACAGAATGTTAACAAGGATATCCAGGAATTGAATTCAACTCTGCACCAAGCAGACCTGATAGACATCTACAGAACTTTCCACCCCAAATCAACAGAATATACATTCTTCTCAGCACCACATCACACTTATTCCAAAATTGACCACATAGTTGGAAATAAAACACTTCTCAGCAAATGTAAAAGAACAGAAATTATAACAAACTGTCTCTCAGACCACAGTGCTATCAAACTAGAACTCAGGATTAAGAAACTCCATCAAAACTGCTTAACTACATGGAAACTGAACAACTTGCTCCTGAATGACTACTGGGTACATAACGAAATGAAGGCAGAAATAAAGATGTTCTTTGAAAGCAATGAGAACAAAGATACAACATACCAGAATCTCTGGGACACATTTAAAGCAGTGTGTAGAAGGAAATTTATAGCACTAAATGCCCACAGGAGAAAGCAGGAAAGGTTTAAAATTGACACCCTAACATCACAATTAAAAGAACTAGAGAAGCAAGAGCAAACACATTCAAAAGCTAGCAGAAGGCAAGAAATAACTAAGATCAGAGCAGAACTGAAGGAGATAGAGACACAAAAAACCCTCCAAAAAATCAATGAATCCAGGAGCTGGTTTTTTGAAAAGATCAACAAAATTGATAGACCGCTAGCAAGACTAATAAAGAATAAAAGAGAGAAGAATCAAATAGATGCAATAAAAAATGATAAAGGGGATATCACTACTGACCCCACAGAAATACAAACTGCCATCAGAGAATATTATAAACACCTCTATGCAAATAAACTAGAAAACCTAGAAGAAATGGTTAAATTTCTTGACACATACACTCTCCCAAGACTAAACTAGGAGAAGTTGAATCCCCGAATAGACCAATAACAGGCTCTGAAATTGAGGCAGTAATTAATAGCCTACCAACCAAAAAAGTCCAGGACCAGATGGATTCACAGCCGAATTCTACCAGAGGTACAAGGAGGCGCTGGTACCATTCCTTCTGAAACTATTCCAATCAATAGAAACAGAGGAAATCCTCCCTAACTCATTTTATGAGACCAACATCATCCTGATACCAAAGCTTGGGAGACACAACAAAAAAAGAGAATTTTAGACCAAAATCCCTGAGGAACATTGATGCAAAAGTCTTCAATAAAATACTGGCAAACCGAATCCAGCAGCACATCAAAAAGCTTATCCACCATGATCAAGTGGGCTTCATCCCTGGGATGCAAGGCTGGTTCAACATATGCAAATCAATAAACATAGTCCAGCATATAAACAGAACCAAAGACAAAAATCACATGATTATCTCAATAGATGCAGAAAGGCCTTTGACATTCAACAGCCCTTCATGCTAAAAACTCTCAATAAATTCGGTACTGATGGAACATATCTCAAAATCATAAGAGCTATTTATGACAAACCCACAACCAATATCATATTGAATGGGCAAAAACTGGAAAGATTCCCCTTGAAAACTGGCACAAGACAGGGATGTCCTCTCTCACCACTTCTATTCAACATAGTGTTGGAAGTTCCAGCCAGGGCAATCAGGCATCAGAAAGAAATAAAGGGCATTCAGTTAGGAAAAGAGGAAGTCAAATTGTCCCTGTTTGCAGATGACATGATTGTATATTTAGAAAACCCCATCGTCTCAGTCCAAAATCTCCTTAAGCTGATAAGCAACTTCAGCAAAGTCTCAGGATACAAAATCAGTGTGCAAAAGTCACTAGCATTCTTATCCACCAATAACAGACAAACAGAGAGACAAATTGTGAGTGAAATCCCATTCACAATTGCTTCAAAGAGAAGAAAATACCTAGGAATCCAACTTACAAGGGATGTGAAGGACCTCTTCAAGGAGAACTACAAACCACTGCTCAATGAAATAAAAGAGGACACAAACAAATGGAAGAACATTCCATGCTCGTGGATAGGAAGAATCAATATCATGAAAATGGCCATACTGCCCAAGGTAATTTATAGATTCAATGCCATCTCCATTAAGCTACCAATGACTTTCTTCACAGAATTGAAAAAAAACTACTTTAAAGTTCATATGGAACCAAAAATGAGCCCACATTGCCAAGACAGCCCTAAGCCAAAAGAACAAAACTGGAGGCATCACACTACCTAATTTCCAACTATACTACAAGGCTACAGTAACTAAAACAGCATGGTACTGATACTAAAACAGAGATATAGACCAATGGAACAGAACAGAGCCCTCAGAAATAATACCATACATCTACAACCATCTGATCTTTGACAAACCTGACAAAAACAAGAAATGGGAAAGGATTCCCTATTTAATAAATGGTGCTAGGAAAACTGGCTAGCCATAAGTAGAAAGCTGAAACTGGATCCTTTCCTTACACCTTATACAAAAATTAATTCAAGATGGATTAGAGACTTAAATGTTAGACCTAAAACCTAAAAACCCTAGAAGAAAACCTAGGCAATACCATTCAGGACATAGGCATGGGCAAGGACTTCATGTCTAAAACACCAAAAGGAATGATAATGAAAGCCAAAATTGACAAATGGGATCTAATTAAACTAAAGAGCTTCTGCACAGCAAAAGAAACTACCATCAGAGTGAACAGGCAACCTACAGAATGGGAGAAAATTTTTGCAATCTACTCATCTGACAAAGGGCTAATATCCAGAACCTACAAAGAACTCAAATTTACAAGGAAAAAAAACAAACGACCCCATCAAAAAGTGGGCAAAGAATATGAACAGACACTTCTCAAAAGAAGACATTTATGCAGCCAACAGACACATGAAAAAATGCATATCATCACTAGCTATCAGAGAAATGCAAATCAAAACCACAATGAGATACCATCTCACACCAGTTAGAATGGCGATCATTAAAAATCAGGAAACAACAGGTGCTGGAGAGGATGTGGAGAAATAGGAACACTTTTACACTGTTGGTGGGACTGTAAACTAGTTCAGCCATTGTGGAAGACAGTGTGGCGATTCCTCAAGGATCTAGAACTAGAAATACCATTTGACCCAGCCATCCCATTACTGGGTATATGCCCAAAGGATTATAAATCATGCTGCTATAAAGACACATGCACACATATGTTTATTGCAGCACTATTCACAATAGGAAAGACTTGGAACCAACCCAAATGTCCATCAATGACAGACTGGATTAGGAAAATGTGGCACATATACACAATGGAATACTATGCAGCTATAAAAAACGATGAGTTCATGTCCTTTGTAGGGACATGAATGCAGCTGGAAACCATCATTCTCAGCAAACTATCGCAAGGACAGAAAACCAAACACCACATGTTCTCACTCATAGGTGGGAATTAAACAATGAGAACACTTTGACACAGGAAGGGGAACATCACACACTGGGGCCTGTTATGGGGTGGGGGTAGAGGGGAGGGATAGCATTAGGAGATATACCTAATTTAAATGACAAGTTAATGGGTGCGCCATACCAACATGACACATGTATACATATGTAACAAACCTACATGTTGTGCACATGTACCCTAGAACTCAAAGTATAATAATAAGAAAAAAATACTTTGGAACCGGAAAAAACATCTTCCAGATATGTGTTCAGTGACTTTTCCATGAGATAGGTACCATCACTATTAGCATTTTGAATCTCTGCTTGTGGGGGCATGGATGGAAACACCTTTGTTTGCAGGAGAGACTGTCTTCCTGTTAGAGCAAAGGGTAAAATTGGTACTGTTGCATGGCAGTTCAAACACATGTAGAAGGGTGAGTATTGGTCCTGAGTATCCAAAGAGGTGACCATGCTAGTTATTTGTTTATTATCACTCAGTTACCAATCTGAGCTCCTATATTCTGCTATGCGATAATAGGGCTGAGATTGGGCAAATTATATTTTACTGATTCCTTTAATGCTGACTTTGTCCTCGGTTCTGACAACGGGAAGCTCTAGATGGAGAATGGGACATGGAAGTCAAAGAAAAGTCACTTTCTCCCTTCCCTTTTTTTCTTTAACTTTTCTTTTTGCTTTTTGGCTGTTTCCTATCATCATCCCCGCAGCACTGGCAGTTAGATGTTTGCCCCAACAGCAGCGGTTGGCTCCAGCCTCCAGCTTTCTTTCCCCACCTTAGAAGCAGCAGCAGAAGCAGGATAGTAAGCCCTGCAGAGTTTTGAGCACCATATTCCAAGGGCATTATCAGCGAGCTCTTGTGCTCTGTATTTACCTTTTTTTTTTTTTTTTTTTCTTTTGAGACAGAGTCCCAGTCTGTTGCCCAGGCTGGAGTGCAGTGGCACGATCTCAGCTCGCCCCAACCTCCACCTTCCAAGTTCAAGCAATTCTCCTGCCTCAGCCTCCCAAGTAGCTGGGATTACAGGTGCCCACCACCATGCCCAGCTAATTTTTATATTTTTAGTGGAGACGAGGTTTCACCATGTTGGCCAGGCTGGTCTCGAACTCCTGACCTCAGATGATCCACCTGTCTCCGCCTCCCAAAATGCTGGGATTACAGGTCTGAGCCACCCTGCCCAGCCTGTAATTATCTTTTTTAGTAGGCTAAAATACTGTCTTTTTGTTCTTTTGGCCCTCAAATATTTCCCTATATTAAACAATTCACTTATATCTTTAACTTACATCTCTTAAAATACCTCAGGTAGTTTTTCTCTTTCTGATTTGATCATGACTCACAAATGACAGGTAAAACATGCTGCTATTTGGGTTTTTTTGGTGTATATATGGCAACATTTAGTGATATTTAAGAATTACCTTTAGAAGTCCCTTCTTTGTTCTAGTGAATCTCTCATGTTAAATGATTAGGTCAAAGTCAGAGACCCAAATTGAATAGGTGAAAAATTTTGGAACACTCAAAGTAGGAAGATTTCCTTCGTCCATTAGGAAAGACTGGAAAGACACAAATGGAGTGAGTATTTTATGACATGTGCTTGGAGATGTCAATGGTTTACAAGATGCGGTTTGCAAACTCCTGATGGTTTCCAAGACATCTTCAGGGGATTTGTGAGATCACACCTACTCTCATAATAATACCAAGACATTATTTGCCACTTTCACCGTGTTATCATTTGCATTCATTTTGCAAAATCAATGGAGAGTAAAACTGCTGATGCTATTGCTTGAAACAAGGCCATGGCACCAGCCTCAACTTGCCTGTATTCTTCACCATCACACACTCCTTGATAAAAAAAGAAAGGACAATTTTACTTAAGAAGGTCCTTGAAAGAGCAGTAAACATGATTACTTTTATAGAAGTTTGGCCCACACGTAGAGATTTATTTATTTTTTAATTTCTGCTCAACAGAATGGGCAGTATGTACCAAGCACTTGTAATGTCTGTGAAATGGTTGTCACTAGAAAACGCACTGGCATTTGAGTTGCAGTTCATAAAATATTATTTTTAACTAAAATAATTACTGACAGACAAAATATTGTTATTTTGTCTTAGATATTTGGCAAACCATTTTTTAGAAATTAACTGTGTCATCCTATCCCTTCAAGAAAAGCCATTGACAGTTTTTGTTGCCAAGAAAAGTTGAGCTATCAAGCAAATATGAGAAGTTTGAAAAATTTGGGTCCACTTCCACAAGCATGATAGCTTCTCAAAACTTAAAGACTTTGCTAATGTCAATGGTAATGTTAATGAATGTAGGTTTTTTAATATTTTATGATAAAATATGTCAACATTTATGGTAGCTACATAACTTAGTGAGCTAATATTTTACGAATAGTCAATGCATAATGATATAAAATTATATATGGATAAAACATCCATTCAAAGGGCAAGATTCATTCAAATAATTTTAATGTAATCAGAGCTTATTAATGTTTATTAATATCATTTATGATTCTATTTTGCAATTAATCTTTTAAACTACCATTTGTTGAGTTTTGGTGTAATATCAAAGAAGATCATCCATACTATTTGGAAGAATTATTAAAATGCTTCTCCCTCATCCAGCTAAATGTATGTGTAATGCTAAGTGTTCTTCATATAGTTCAACAAAAGAATGTACCACAATAGATTGATTTTAAAGGCAGATATGAAATCCCAGTTGCCTTCTACTAAGCCAGACGTTAAGAAGATGTGTAAAAATTACCAACATGCCACTTTTGTTATTATTTTTGTTTTTCTATTATAAGTGTTGTGTATGTTAACATGTAATGGGTTTCATATTATTATTTTAAAGATACTTTTAAACATGTAAAGTAATTATGAGTTTTGACTTCTAATCTGGTAAATACACACACACACACACACACACAGACACACACATAGATATAACTGTAACAAACAAAAGCTTTCTGGAATTTTCAGTAACTTTTAAGAGTGGAAAAAAGATCCTGAGACCAAAAGTTTGAGAACTGCTGAGCTATTTGATTGTTTTTTTCATGACAATATAAATATAAATACTTATTTAAACTGGGCAGTAGTACTATCCGTCAATCAATAGGAATTGCTTTTCTTTTCTTTTCTTTTTTTTTTTTTTTGAGACAAAGTTTCCCTCTTGTTGCCCAGGCTGGAGTGTAGTGGTGCGATCTCGGATATAGGTACCCGCCACCATGCCCGGCTAATTTTTGTATTTTTAGTAGAGATGGAGTTTCACAGGAATCATTTTTCATTAATCCCTGGACAAATTTGGAAGTTAATATTCAACTTGAAGATGAAATGCTGCGACATTCAAGCTAAGTTTATAAATTGCAAGAATCCTGAAGTTGTCTGATAAGATTTTGTTATTCATCGGTATGCATTTTTATACGCAGCGGTCTGCTTTCAAAGATCTCTTTAGAGCAGAGGCTTTTGTTTTATCACCGTAGCTTTTTTGGTTCACATATGCATATGATTTCATTTGTACTGGTTCCGGAGTCTCTGGTTTATCTTCTGAGTTATTTAAAAATCAGGCTGATCGCATTATAGACATATTGCAATCCACTGTTTAAAAGAGATCAGCACAAAAGGAAATTTCCTTTCCAGTATTATGAAGTCACTCTACAGCCAGGAGTTCAAATAAGTACTCTGTCTATCTTTAAAGAAGTTCCACTAATTATTGCAATCCAACCAAACTGTGAATTCACCTCTAAAAATAGCCTTTTGGGTGGCTGTATTAGTTAAGATAAAGCAATCCTTGCACATGTATATGTTCAAGGCTAACGAGAAGTGCCATCTGTAGAACTGGGGTATTTTCACACTCCTCTCTATTATACAAAACAATAAACCCTCTCCAGCTGATTTCTCTCATTGTGAAATGCAAATTGCCTATAAAAGTCCTCAGGGTGTGAGAAGACACTTATCAAACAGACATTACACATGCATTCATAGAAACTATGCAGCCTCAGACTCTATTTTAGATGCATTAAGAACCAGAAAACATAGGTGCGAACCTGTTCACCGTAGCTATAATAATTATGGCCTGAAGTAGCTATGCTGGTTAAGATATGTAGATTACTCTACTGCTCCCACTAACTTTTGATCTACTACACACCTGCCTCCTACCAAGAGAAGTAAAATCTTTAGCACCAAAGAAAATGAAACAAAACACATTATATGTGAGATTTAAAAGACTCCTTTAAATGATTAATCTGGCTTTTACCAGTAAGCTAAATTTTAAATGTGACATATTCAATATTATTCCTGCTTGGCTTATTCCTTATTGGAGATTTGTGCGTTTTCTTGTGTGATAAATTTACTGTTGGTATCAGGTAATGCAAGTTCTATGGTATTATTAAACTTGAAGAATCCACGTAAACTTTCGTTCAGAAATTGCCTGGTGCCCATGGTATATAAATAACCAAACAGAAAAAGAAAATAGGCAGAAGCAAAAGAAGAAAGAATCGTGTTTTACAGAAAACTATTCAGTCCTGAGTTTGTAAAGGAAGAGAAAAAAGTCTTCAAAGGAATTGGAATAGAATTCCAATTGAAAAATACAATTAAAATATTTAAGTTTTAAAAATGTAAAATTACCTGAGGATGTTCTAAGAGAAGAAATCTTGGAAATCAACAGCTTAACTTGTGATGCCTTTTTCTATTTCTCATGATGCCTAGGTCTTAGATATTACAGGCGAATACCAAAATACCAAATTATATTTTTATTTCCTAAAATAAATGAATGAACATCTTAATGTAAAGGAATGAATATCTTTAAACAATAAAAATAGAGACACTTTATGAGCATAAACTGAAAAAAAAAATCTTATTTAGATAAAACATCTGAATTCTGCTTTCTGAGGGAAATATTATGCACAATTATTTCCCATTATGGGATTTCATTTGTTTTCAAAGGACCAATTCTAAAATTTGAATTTGCATACCAGCAAGCTAAATTTTTTTACAAACCTCACCCTGAAATTCAAGTCCCTTGTTCTACCAGGGAAGCAATTAAGGTCCAATCATTTTTAATGCATCATAAGTAATCTTCACACTTGCTGTTAGTTAATTAATATAATCAGTACAACCAAATGCATCAAAATGAAGCTTATTTTGCAAACATGCAAAACGTTCTGCCTCATTGCCCAACTACCAAGATTAAATGACATTTTGCTAACAACTTTTTCTAAGTTGAGTCCAAATTTCATCTTTTAAAAGGGTTCACCAGAAATAATGCAACTATGTCGATATATATTCAGAATGATTAGCCAGTGGAAGTGTTGGTGATAGTGTCTAGTCCACTCCATTACACCTAAGTGCACTGACATTCATCCAAGTTAGAGGACTTGATTTTTTCAAATACATTATAAACAATAACATCATTAAAACACTATAATATGTCTTCATTTGTACCTCATTTTTTTCCGATAAGGATTTGAGACTGCTTACAAACACTCATTTAGTGAGATAGATACAGATGTTCTTTGACTCATGATAAACCCATTGTAAGTTGAGAATATACTAAGAAATGGAAAGCATTTAGTATAACTAACCTACCAAACACCATAGCTTAGCGTAGCCTTCCTTAAACATGCTCAGAACACTTACATTAGCCTACAGGTGGGCAAAATAATTTAATACAAAGCCTGTTTTATAATGAAGTGTTGGGAATATCATGTAATTTATTGAAGACTGTACTGAAATTTAAAACCACAATGGTTACATGGGTATTTGAAGTATGGTTTCTACTGAACACATATTGCTTTTAAACCATCTTAAAGTTAAAAATTTCTAAGTCCAACCATCTTACGTCAGGGACCATCTGTATAAGCAAGTCAGAAAACAAGAGCAAAAGGGGTATAATCCCCGCCACAACCAGACTTACTAAACAAACTAGCAGACTAGATCTGCAGAACAAACTAACACACTAGAATTTTGAGCCTTAATGCTACATCTGCCAACCTGGTGGCATTTGTACCCACCTATCAGTCTTCCTAATCATTGTGACCTCCAGTCTAATTCACATTTTAGTATTTGCCAAGCTGGAAGTTCTTTCACAGGGAGATGAACAACCTGGAACATTTAGATCTCAGAAGGCATCCCCATCTTATCCATAAAAGTGCCTACCCCTTCATTATCCTCAGATTTCCTTTCTGATGGCCCGGAACCACATATGGCCCCAACTTGTGTCAACTCCATCCTCATCCACTGTAAACCATTATAATTTCCTTGATATTGAGTCTTTCCCCAGGATATAGCCTATTGAGGTAACCTCACCAGAGAAGTCAATAAATTACTTTATTCTTCAGTTTTATCTGCCCATTTGTGTGGCATCTGCAAATTAGTAATCAAGAAACCATTTTACAATAATCGCCAAGTGGTTCCATTTCCTCCAACTCTCAGACATGTTGAAACATGCCCTCCAACAAGATAAATTTCCTTTCCATGGAGTAGAGGCAGAGACAGAATTTCTAAGAAGAGATAGCAACATGGGAAAGAATGATGGCCTTTCTCTCCTTCTGATGCCTACATAGTAATAATAATAATGATTTTGTAGCTACCAAAAGCAACTGTATCAGGAAAGGAAAATGTACTCCTATCAAAAACTCAAAAGGTGAAGTGATGAGAAGAGGTGGAAGTTCCTAGTGCAATTTGAGAAAGATGGGTGTGGTGCCTATCAATTTGTCTCCAAGAAATGCTACCAAAATATAGTATTTTATACTTTTGCAATTTTGTACTTAAACCGAAGAGACTGTAGACTGTGGGTATGTCTTTCCCTGCTGATTTCATTTACATGAAAGAGGGAAACAGTTCCTTGGAAGGGATGAAACAGGAAATAGTTCCCTGGAGTCAAATTAAGCAAGTAAACAACTGGGACCAACTCTGACAAACCCATAGGTTAGAGCGCCACACTTCCCTGAGGAAGTGATCTGAATTATATCCAATTATATATCCCCTTGCTAGCTGCAAAAACCCTGGTACCAGAAAGTCAAAAAAATTCAGAAAGGAATACAGAGCCTAATTCTGAAAACAAAGCCCCAGCTTTCAGCTTTACTTAAGGGACGTGGCTTTTCCTTCTGCCTGAACCTAACCTCGATTAGTCTGTGGAAAACTTAGCACAGAGAAAATAAACATGAATCAGAGAAGATTAGAAGTGAGTCAACGGGTATTCACCCACGCTATATCAGAGCAAGTAGAAATCCAGAGAGAGACCCATTCTACCAACATGATAAAAATAAATGACAAGGAAATATGCACGCATTCTATTGAAAAAAAGAGAGAGAAGTACATGGAAAATTCCACGTAGAAGGCAAATGTAGAACCCAGTCTATGAAACAGTTGACAAAATGCACAGTAGACAATCTTCTCTTCTATTAGTGCTTGATGAAATAGAGAAACAACAATAGTATAAATTCAATTAAACTAGAGCTCAACACTTAAATAATAAAATAACAATGAGATGTAAGGAGAGCTTCCAAGTAAAATTAACTGAAGACTAAAATTACACCATTTATAAATTAATGAATGAATTTTCAAAATGAAAGAAGAGAATGAACACTGATGAATGGCCAACGTAAAGGAAAGGTTGAGGATACAGCAATAAAGACAGAAAATACTAAGATTTTAACAATAAGAAGATAATAATTATGGAAGACAAAAAATATATAGTCTAATGTAAGTGGATCACCCTCCCTAACATGGAAAAAAACAATAAAAATAGAACAGAAAAATTGTACAAGTTATAAGCCAAGAATCACTAACTGGGAAAAAATATTTTTGACCTGTGCATTTTTTCTTTTTAAAAAATTACACCTAGGAGTTTTACTATACAGAATTCTGGATCTGATTCACCATGGGCACCATCACTCCCTCTTGAAGTAACCCAGCCTACTTTACATATTTCTGTTATCCATACAGCCCTGTAAACCTTTAACGGTAAGACCTCTGACATAAAATAAGTCTTTCTTGAACTTGAGGAAAAGGTAATTGCCTATTTTAAGGTTCATTTTCTCCCAACTTCAAAATTATTAAATTAAAGGTAGAGCATAATTAAATATTAAACTTTAAGGACATTCAAACATTGAGGCAAAGAAAGCAAATTACTTATTAAAAAAAAAGAATTGCCTCATACATTTTGTACATACGCATACGCAGACGTATATATGAATATAGATATATTCACATAGACAATGAATATATGTCTATGTATGTATATACATATATGTATGTGTCTATATGCACATGTATATATGTGCATTGTAGGGGAGGCAAGGTTTTACCTCTATTCTTTCAGAGTTTGTTAGCTGGGACTGAGAGATAAATTAACATATGATAGATCAACAGATGAAGAGCATTCAGATTTACTGAATACAAGTTTTTTGTAACAAAGGAGGCTTCGTAAGGAAATGAAGACCCAAAGACACAGTTCAAGATGAGCATGTTTGTACTGTATTAGGTGAAGTGTAGTAAACTATAAAAATATAACAGGGCAGGCTCACGCCTGTAATCCCAGCACTTTGGGAGGCCGAGGCAGGCCGATTACGAGGTCAAGAGATCAAGACCGTGCTGGACAACATGGAAACCCCGTCTCTACTAAAAAAATACAAAAATTAACTGGGCATGGTGGCATGCACCTGTAGTCCCAGCTACTAGAGAGGCTGAGGCAGGAGAATCTCTTGAATCCAGGAGGCGGAGGTTGCAGTGAGCCGAGATTGCACAACCGCACTCCAGCCTGGCAACAGAGCAATACTTCATCTTAAATAAATAAACAAACAAACAAACAAACAAATAAAATTTTAAAAAATTGAAATAACAAGGCAAAGGGGCTTGGGCAAGAGTAGTTAATGGAATGGAGAAGTGGCTAGCAGGATAAGGATTCATCTAACAAGGTTTGTTTCCTAGGCCTTGGCTTCCTATCCTTGGTGATGAGAATGTTCCTTTTCTGCTGTTATATGGAGGGCATCTTTCACATGCAAATTTCATCTCCAGCTTTTTAACAAGCAGAAGGAAAATCAGTGTGATCTTTTTTGCACTTGGCGTTTTTCAAGTGCCTTTAACTCAAAATAGTCAACATGCCAAAAGGGCATACTTTTAACTCGTTCAGCAGATATATAGATATAGATTCAATATCAGAAGATAATGCAGCAATATATATGAAGTCTTAAGAGAAACAGAAGGTGAGCCATAATTGTGCTACTGCACTCCAGCCTGCTGACAGAGTGAGACCTTGACTCTAAAAACAAAACAAAACAAAAAAAGAAATGGAGAATTTGCCTTTCAAATATAAAATACAAATATAACTGCCTTTCAAATATCAAAGCAACAATCAGGTTGAACTAGCTACAGAAGTTATCACCCCATTAATTCTTCAAAACATTACTTGACACTGGAAACCAAAGAGTTAGTTAAAAAGCACTAAATTTTGTGATAAAAGGACAGATGCAATTCTTAGGACAGGAAATAGTAGAGCAAGGCCTAAAATCATCTTGATGGGAAAAAAAAAATCTTCAAAAAGTATATCCAGGTAATTTGCCCTTTAAATGTAGCAACATTTGCAATTATGTAAAACCTCCAGTTAGCAGCCCCCATGAGATTTAACAACAGCAAAAATAACACCTACCTGAAGATGAAGCCCAGTCAAGCATGATATGAATCCATGATCAAGTAAGCCTTGGCCAGGCACGGTGGCTCACGCCTGTAATCCCAGCACTTTGGGAGGCCAAAGCAGGTACATCACCTGAGGTCGGGAGTTTGAGACCAGCCTGACCAACATGGAGATATCCCATCTCTACTAAAAATACAAAATTATCCAGGCATGGTGGCACATGCCTGTAATCCCAGCTACTCAGGAGGCTGAGGCAGGAGAATCACTTGAACCCAGGAGGCTCAGGTTGTGGTGAGCAGAGATCATGCCACTGCACTCCATCACGGGCGATAAGAGTGATATTCTGTCCCACCAACCCCTGCCTCCCCACCAAAAAAGTAAGCCTTGAACCCACTTATTTTTGTATAGAATTATATTTAAAGAACTGTGAATATTATATTTAATATTATGTATTAACTTGATATTATGTTGAATGTTAACTTTAAACAAATACGAATATAGAACAGAATCCAAATGTTAAAAGTCCTGACAACAAAAAAGTTATTTTATAACTAATAAAAGTCAGAGATGAGGAAAGAGAACTTTTTTTTAAAAAAAGTTATAGTACCATTTTTCCCTCTTTCAGAGCAAGTAATCAATTAAAATTATCCAAAGTTGAAATGTGCTATGAAAAAATGTCTTCAACCTCTTTATGTTTCCTTCCTTTTCTCTTTGTTTCCTTTCTCTCCTTAGAGATTTCCTACAGGATATATGAAGAATATATATAAAGTCCAGCAATATCTTTAGTTTCTTTTTTTTATGTTAAAGTCAAGAAAAATGAACTTTAACAATTTTTATTTTAATGCTGTGTGAGTAATATGCAATCATTTCTTATAAGATTATTTGCCTATATATTATTGTATCTGAACATTGACATAGAAATACAATGTATTTGGCATGATATTTACCTAATAGAATCATGGCAATTTTTAAAAGAAGATATTTACAGGGTTTTTTTGTTGGTTTTTTTTTAACTTTTTTTATGCTTTGAAATATGACAAAATCACTAAAAGGAACTTGAGGTACTTTTCAAAAACACAATAAAATAACTTTAAAAAGTAAAAAGAATTCAGACAAAAGATTGGGCTTTTGCTTTATGCCTTTATGCTCTAGGGATTTAAAAATATTTTTTAAAACCTGAATTTCAGATAAGGTATACCTATATATCCAATATATGACGCCCTTTTTATACAGTCTCAAAGTAATACAATTTGTTAGAGGCAAAATTTTCAGGCAGCAGTCACTGTTTTCCCAAACAGACATGGTAGAATGCACATACAAAAAGGCAGATTTTAGCTGTCAAAACAAGCTACTACAATTACTTACTGATGGTTTGATTCTCCCTTGTATTATACCCCCTACACACACCTCCTTGGTTTCTGGCATCTTAATATCAATTGGCAACTTCCATCCTCTCAACTATTATTCTGTCAACTAATCCCTCTGGTTGTTCTCCTGTAACTTCATATCTAGTGATTCCTACTTATGCCCCTCTTAGCTAAGTCTCTCACGACACAGTTCTGCTCACCAACTAAGCCATGCCTTTTGCTCCAGGCATTGGTTCTTCCTACATCTTCCTGTTGCAAAAATGAGGCTACAAAATGTACCAATGCTCCCTGCAAGGCAGTCATATCCCTTACGGTGCTGGGCAAGCTAACCCATTGGCAGCAAATGCTGAGCCGATGTGTGTATTTTGCAAAGAAGATACACATAAAATGAATATTGTCAGCCCTCAGATCCATGAGTTCAACCAACAAGAGATAGAAAATATTTGGGGAAAAAAGTTCTACAAAGTTTCAAAAACCAAAACTGAATTTAAGCACATGAAGTGATGTATATGCTTTGTATTTAATATTATAAGTAATTTAGAGATGATTTGAGGTATACAGCCACTTTATGTTAGGGACTTGAGCGTTCTTGAATTTTGGTGTGCTTGGATTTTGGCACCTGTGGAGATCCTGGAACCAAACCCCCAGGGACATTGAGAGACAACTATACACATTTCTCAGAGGAAAGTTTCTAACCTATTAGTCACTGAAAAATGTATGTATTCTAAACATAAACAGAATTGTTATATATGTGTGAGTATATATGTATGTATGTATACATATATATAGAGAGAGAGAGAGCACATGCCATTGTGGTCTTACGGAGAAATGTTTCCTACTTAGCACTTAAATCTTCAAGTGACACTCGTGTGAAAAAAATCTGATGTCAAAATATCTAAAATAAGAGAAGAATACATTGGAGAAGTGTGTCACATAGTAAATTATCAGACTGATCTGGGTTTGATTTTGGGCCTTGTCAATTACTAAAACCTAGAGTCTTGGGAAAATCCTTTTAATGTCCCTGAGCTTCAGTTTGTCCATGTGTAAAATGGAGACTATAGCACCCATCTCGAAGAAACATTACTAGTGCTCCCAAGTACTTGACCTTTCTTTCATATGTGAGCTTCCTATTGTCCTCTTACTTCCTCACCGTGAGACAGCCATTTGACTGGCTCTGCCTGAGGGGCGTATGTTGCTACTGCATTGAGGCAGAGGAAAACTCCTTTGCAAACTTCCACCTCTCTGTGATGAAAAGAATTGGGGCCTTTGTTAATAGAACAGAGCCACAAGATTGAAGAAGCTGGCTTCTCAGATGTTCAACATGGAGATTCGCCTAAACTACTGGACATTTTAATGGGCGAAACATAAGTTTCATACCATAAACTTTCACTGAAGGTTTGAAACTGTCACCACAGCAGAAACCTGGACAGTGAGGAAATTATGTCAAATGCTGGAAAGTGAAGGTGGTGAGGAAACTGATTTGAAATGACTACACATATTACATGGTAGCAAAAAACATGGTACACCTTTGAATACTTGGAAAGCAGGCTACTTGCCCAGGAAACTTGTAGCTTTAGGGGAAGAAATGGAAGACACACCTCAGTTCTTAGTGTCAGCGGTGAATAGCTACATTTGGCAGGGTATTAGGAGAAATTGGTGAGCTTAGAAAAACTGGCAGATTTGCAAGGAGTTATTTGATTAGCAAGATCCCAGAAATTTCGGGTTTTTCTTTTTTTTTTTTTTTTTTTTTTTTTAAAAAGAGTGGATTTTATTACACCGAAATGAGTTTTTCTGTTAGAGCCATCTATGCTCAGCTTTTTTTAAATCTTTTATTATTATTATTATTATTATTATTATACTTTGAGTTCTAGGGTACATGTGCATAATGTGCAGGTTTGTTACATATGTATACTTGTGCCATGTTGGTGTGCTGCAGCCATCAACTCATCAGCACCCATCAACTCATCATTTACATCAGGTATAACTCCCAATGTAATCCCTCCCCCCTCCCCCCTCCCCCTGATAGGCCCCGGTGTGTGATGTTCCCCTTCCTGAGTCCAAGTGATCTCATTGTTCAGTTCCCACCTATGAGTGAGAACATGCGGTGTTTGGTTTTCTGTTCTTGTGATAGTTTGCTAAGAATGATGGTTTCCAGCTGCATCCATGTCCCTACAAAGGACACAAACTCATCCTTTTTTATGGCTGCATAGTATTACATGGTGTATATGTGCCACATTTTCTTAATCCAGTCTGTCACTGATGGACATTTGGGTTGATTCCAAGTCTTTGCTATTGTGAATAGTGCCGCAATAAACATACGTGTGCATGTGTCTTTAGCGCAGCATGATTTATAATCCTTTGGGTATATACCCAGTAGTGGGATGGCTGGGTCATATGGTACATCTAGTTCTAGATCCTTGAGGAATCGCCATACTGTTTTCCATAATGGTTGAACTAGTTTACAATCCCACCAACAGTGTAAAAGTGTTCCTGTTTCTCCACATCCTCTCCAGCACCTGTTGTTTCCTGACTTTTTAATGATCGCCATTCTAACTGGTGTGAGATGGTATCTCATTGTGGTTTTGATTTGCATTTCTCTGATGGCCAGTGATGATGAGCATTTTTTCATGTGTCTGTTGGCTGTATGAATGTCTTCTTTTGAGAAATGTCTGTTCATGTCCTTTGCCCACTTTTTGATGGGTTTTTCAATGTTAAAAAGTCATTTGCATTTAGACACCACACAGTAAGAGATAAAATTTTAAAAGTTTCTGAGGGACAAAGACAGATTAAAAAGGCAGATTAAAAATAGCAACAAAATTATGTGGGATGATGTATATGTTAATTTCCTTAACCATAGTAACTATTTCACTATCTATATGTGTATCAAAACATCCCCTTGGACACCTTAAATATGTACAATAACAATTTGAAAACAATAACAAAAATGTCCTAAAGATACTGTCAGAACCTCTCAGTTTACTAAAATAATGCTTGATACAGATAAGATTGAGGATGTGATTTTCCCACAGAAGCCTGACTGGCTTAATGCAATAGCCCTACATAACGTGAACACCAGAAGTAATAGGATCTAGCAAACCGAGAGGGGCTCTGTGATGGGAACATTCCTACCCATGTCTAGATAATAAGGAGGTACGTTGTCAATAGAGAATTTTAAAACAATAACAAAACCTACCAAAAATTAGCCTGACTTTTTATCATTTCCATGTGCTGGCAATTCGATGGCATGCCAGTGATAAAAACCTCATTCCTCCTGGGATAGACCAATCCTGCCCTTCTTGTTATACCATGGTATGAGAGTAAGGCCAAGAAAACAAATTAATATTTCAAGCTTCACGACCCTGCCTGTAATCAAAGAAACAAGAGCAACTGAGGTTTTGAGTCAGGTTGCTCGAGAAACTATGAACCTGGGCTGTTACCACTGGAGACTTAACTCCTCAGTCCCCTAGTATTCAACAGCCAGGAATTGGACTTAGAAAGTTCCTTAGCCAGCAAGAAAAGCACACTTTTCAATATCTTGTTTAGATGTGGCCAAGGGAAGTAACAGAAAATGAAGAACCTCCCAAGGGGCAAAACATCTGCTACACAAAGGGAGATATGCCTGTTTTAGAAACAGGAGAAATATGGAGCCGTATTCATGTTCCATGTACACTTGAAAATGATAAGGCTTTAGCTTTAATGTTTTATGTAGTTGTTGGATTCTATCTTAATCTGTTTGTGCTGCTATAACAGAATACCTGAGACTGGGTAATTTGTATGAACAGAAATTTATTTTCTCATAGATGTGGAGGCTGGGAAGTCCAAGATCAAGGTACTGGCAGGTTAGGTTGTCTGGTGAGGGCTGCACCCCTTGACAAGGAGGATTGCAGTGTTCTCTCATGATGGAAGGTGGAAGGGCATCTCACCAAACGCTGCATGAAGCATTTTTTATAAGGGTCTTAATCCCTTTCAGGAGGGAGAAGGCCTATTGGCCTAATCACATCTTAAAGATCCTACTGCTTAATACTATCACATCGGCAAACACCTGAACTTTGGAAAGGACACATCCAAACCATAGCAAATGCAGTAATATTGCACATGTAAAATTATGTGTTAAATATATCAGTTGGTCAGATTTGTTAATTGTCTTGATATTCTATGAACTTGCCAATTTTTTATCTGCTAGTTCTATCAGATATAATGTGTTGAATTCTAGTACTCTCGTGGATTTGTCCATTTCTCATAATTATGCCAGTTTTGTTTTATATATTTTGAAGTTATGTTATTGTACATATACATGTTTAAAGTTATTATATGTATCTAGTAAATTGAGCACTTTTCATCACAAAATTTTTCCTCTTTGTTTCTAGTAATGCTTCCTGCTTTAGAATCTAGTTTGTCCAATAGTAGTATTAGTAGATTTATATTTTGGTTAGTGTACATATGTAATATCTTTTTCAATTCTTGTATTTTCAAACTTTCTGCATCCTTCTATTTTAGGTGTTTCTCTTAAAAGTTGTTTCTAGGTGGGTTTTTGTTTTTATTTCTTTCAATTGACTACATACTTTAGAGATTATGTACTCAGTTTACATTTAACATAATTACGGTCATATTTGGGTTTATATCTGTTATCTATTATCTTACCATGCTAATACTTACTATACTAATACTTCTTTTCTATTTAACCCACTTATTTTTCTTTCTCCTTTTCTTTTTGCCTTCTTTGGGATTAATGTTTATTAATATTATTATCTCACTCTTGATCTTCTCTTATCTTGTTAATCATACATTATTTTACTTCTCTTTTAGTGGTTACCCAGAGGTTATCATATAAGTTTTTGAATTATTTGAATCAAATTCAAATTATTACTTTTTCTACTCTCCTTGTGAATTTAGAACCTTAGAATACTTTTAACCGGGACCCTAGAACAAACTTCTAGACTCATTGGGATTGGCTCAGGAGCTTTGCGAGACAGAAATTGACCATTCTAGCACAGCTGAGAAGTGATGAAAAAGGAGAAACAGGCATTTTCTTCTGCAATGCGGTGCTGATTGCATCCTCCTATACTCAAAGCAAAAATAACTTGAGTGTATCCCCCTCCAAGTCCACAGTAGTGCCTCAGTACACATAGGGACATTGTCTTGGCAGTGTGCAGCATTTTAACCCACTGCAGAACAGCTACAACCCTCTTAAAAAATCAGGACTATTAGGAATTTTATTACAAACTTTGACAATATAAGCCAATTCTCTTCATGCGTTAGTGTCTATTTGACTACTGCAATATTGAGCTCTCTCTACGAAGGATTATTGTTTGTTGAATGTAACAACTGCCAAATAAATTGCTAGGAGAAAAAACAAATTAAAGTAAAAGGTTGCAAATAGTATTGTCAAAATTGGATTCTTAGTGTAAAATTATCTTTGAGAAAAACTATAGTAAAAAGGATCAAATTTTCAGTGTTTTCTCCTTTAAGACATCTCAGTAAAAACTGTTTCATTTTGTTTGTTTGTTTGTTTGTTTGTTTGTTTTTTGAGACAAGATCTTGCTCTGTCACCCAGACTGGAGTGCAGTGGCTTGAGCCTGGCTCACTGGCTCACTGGAGCTTCAACTTCCTGATCTTCCTGTCTTAGCTTCCCAAGTAGGTGGGATTACAGGTATGTTCCATAATGCCCATCTAACATGTTTTTCTTTGTTTTTTTTCTTTTGTAGAGACAGGTTTGTTGCCCACACCGGTCTTGAACTCCTGGCCTCAAGCAGTCCTCCTGCCTTGGCTTCCCAAAGTGCTAGGCTTACAGGCATGAGCACCTGTTCCTGACCTGTTTAAAATATTTTAACAGTCACAACTCAGTTCCAAACAAAGTTATTATTTAAAAATACAGGGGACGCCGGGCGCGGTGGCTCAAGCCTGTAATCCCAGCACTTTGGGAGGCCGAGAGGGGCGGATCACGAGGTCAGGAGATGGAGACCATCCTGGCTAATACGGTGAAACCCCGTCTCTACTAAAAAATACAAAAAAAAAAAAAAAAAAAAACTAACCGAGCGAGGTGGCGGGCGCCTGTAGTCCCAGCTACTTGGGAGGCTGAGGCAGGAGAATGGCGTAAACCCGGGAGGCGGAGCTTGCAGTGAGCTGAGATCCGGCCACTGCACTCCAGCCTGAGCGACAAAGCGAGACTCCGTCTCAAAAAAAAAAAAAAAAAAAAAAAAAAAATACAGGGAATTCAATGCCACACCATTTTTAACCTAATACTATCTGGCCTATTAGTTATTGGCTCTAAAATAGCAATACCGACTGAAGAAGACAATTCCATCGTCTGAGTTACCTAACCTGTAACTAGTTAGAGCTTCTGAAAAGCTGTAATATAACATTTGTAGATGTGGCCAGTAAAATCTGCCCAAAACTCTTTAGTAAATTCTGAGGACATAACAACTCTCTGACATAGGGCAATATAATTTAGATGGCTGAGATAATTTAGAATTTCTCTAGTCCTGAACTCTCAACTTTTTCTGCAAAGAGCCTGTTAGTAAATGTACTATCTGCAAGCATGCAACTATGCAGTTGCAGCACCAAAGCAACCTTAGAAAGTACATGAATAAGTATGGGTATAATCTAATAAAACTTTATTAGCAAAGCCTAAAGTTGATCAATATATGCAATGAGTTTCATTGTTTGCCAGTCTCCAATCTAGTTCAGATTCCTCACTGAATATATGATGAAGCTGGGTCACAAAACTGTTGTCCAAGAACACGAGGGTCGCCAAGATGTCCTAATAATAATTCCTCAAGAGAGGGATTTCTCTATACTTAAAAACATAGAATTTATTTCATAAATGTTCTCTAAGCCTCAGTTTCCTTATGATAAATGGGAATAATGATAATGATAGAATATACCTTTCCTTTCACACAATGTCTGTCTACAGTGGAAGTTCTCAGTTAATATATAGCAAGTTATTTTGGTAGGAAGTGCTGATGTGGCGCTTGGGTAGGGACGAAGCGTACACAGGTCTAGTTCTGCACCAGAAGCCTGAGTGTTTACACAAGAATGTGACTGTTACGGAAACCTGGGTCAGTGGTACATGTACCCAACAATGTCTTATTTATGTTTCCTACACCAGACTTCAGCAAAGAGATCCTGGAACAGTATTTTTGTATTTTGTTGACAGCTACCAACTCCCTTGACTTTACATATTCTGGCCACAAAATAATAAACTGATGTTTTAGTGGGATAAAAAGAATACAAACGATAGAAGGATCATTCAACAGACATATGCATTGCGTTCAAGTTTTTCAAGTGGATTTGTTGACAAACCCCATGTCTCCTGGATGGAAACCCTTGGCATGATGTCTTCATCCATGACCGTCTAAGTTTCTACAGCCCTGTTGTGTGCCTGCAGCCCTGCTGTGTGTCAAGCACTGTTGTAAGCACTTCTCTTGCAGGGAGCTTATTTAATGCTCACCACCACCACCACACTGGAAGGTCTTTATTCATGTGGTAAACACTCTTCTATGCACTGCAGTGCAGTAGGGAACAAAAATGACAAGGTCCCAATTCTCCTGCAGTATATTCTTGTACAACTACCTGTAATTTCAGGTAGTGGTAAGTGTTATTAAGAAAAATAAAGCAAGGTAAGAAGACAAAGAGTGATGGTGGGGGTTCTTTTAGAGATGATGGCCAGGGAAGTCATCTCCTTTTAAGCAGGGACTGAATGAAGTAAGAGAGAGAGCCAGGGACACTCTGGAGAAGGCTTTTCAGGCAGTGGGAGAAATATGTGTGGAACCGAGGTTAGCAGTGTGCCTGGCATGAGGAACAGTAGGGTAACCAGGGGCAGGGCAGTGAATGCCATACTCTGACCTGTGCCCACGCTGGAAAATTGCGGTGTCCCCTGTCTGAGCTGCACTTGGGATGACCTCCCAAGCTCCTGCAGCAGCCTATCAGGCAGGAATCTCCACGGTGTTCTCCCCACCAATGGCTTATCCATGACATTAGGGATTTCCCCTGAAGAGTATGGTATTCCTGGATTCTCACAGAGCATGCTTTCTTGTCCTCAGAACTTCCTGCTTCTCTAGATACTCGTGCATATGGACATCTTCCCTTGCATCAGGAAGGACCTGTATTAGTCAGCTAAGGCAGTGTATTAGTCTGTTCTCATGCTGCTAATAAAGACATACCTGAGGCTGGGTAATTTACAAAGGAAAGAGGCTGAATTGACTCACAGTTCCACGTGGCTGAGGAGGCCTCACAATCATGGCAGAAGAGCAAAGGACGTCTTACATGGTGGCAGGCAGGAAGAATGAGAACCAAGTGAAAGGGGAAACCCCTTATAAAACAATCAGATCTCATGAGACTTATTCATCACCACGAGAACAATATGGGGGAAACCACCCCCATTATTCAATTATCTCCCACTGGGTCCCTCCTACAACCTGTGGGAATTATGGCAGCTACAGTTCAAGATGAGATCTGAGTGGGGACACAGACTTACCATATCAGGCAACCATCACAAAGGATCACAGAGTGGGTAGCTTAAACAAGGGAATTTATTGTCTCACAGTTCTGAAAGCAAGAAGTCAAAGATCAAGGTATCTGCAAGGTTGTTTCTTTCTGAGGCCTCTCTCTCCCTGGCCTGCAGATGTCCACCCTTCCTGCTGGCTCTTCACATGGTCCTTTCTTTGTGCATATGTGGCCCTGGTGTCCCTTTCTCTTTTTATAATGACACAAGTCATATTGGATTAAAGCCCACCTATCTGATCTCATTTTAACCTAATGACGTCTGTAAAGGTCCTATCTCCAAATAAATTCACATTTTGAGGCATTGAGGTTTGGGGCTTCAAAATATGAATATTAGGGGAACACAGTTCAGCCTATAACAGGGCTTAGTGGTCCATTATCCAAACTTTCTGTAGAAGGGTTTCTGTGGTCTTTCCGATGACTGGATACACCCTCATTGTGGAGAGTGACTGATTTTCCACACTCTGGGCATAAGCATAGCCAGCTCCTTCCAAGGAAAATAAATCAGCCTAAGCTTTTCCCCAAGGGACAGGATCTAAGGGATCTGCTGGACAGAGAGGCCTACTGGACTCTCAGCTCCAAGAGGAGCTTGTCTTAGTCTGGCTCTACCTCTGGTACCTACTATTCTACCCACCTTCCAGCATGCCCTCAATGCATGCCTGTCAAATGGATGCAAGCTCTCAATTCTACCCTGAGAGAAAACTGGGAAAGTCACTGCTCACAGTTTCTGCTTCAGCAACCTGGACTCACATGCCCAAATGTTAACACAGCGAAAAATGTAAAGATTATCAGAATAGCTTCAACAACTTCCATTATGATGAGAGAATTGTCAAATAACAGGACTTTCCTATTTTATGATATTGTCCGTATGTACAATTTTTGATGGTTAACTCTTGAATTTACTACATTGTGGGCTTCAGCATCCATGATGCCCTTCATTGTGATGTTTGAATTAAACCCTTAGATTCATGGGTACAAATTTGAAGGCATAGTTAAGGTTGGATCAATGAATGTGCTTTGACCTCCACTGCTACCTGAAAAATCATTTATGTTCTGAGACTGACTTTCATCAATTAAAAATGGGATGATAATGATTTGCCAGGTTGAAGGAAGAAAGTGAAGCCGCTTATGTTTTGGGGTATATTCTTTTTGAGTATGCATTCTCAGGTCTACGGTTTGAACACAAACTGGTGTATCCTTTAAAAAAAATCAGACCCAAGTGGACCCTCTGGTTGTACTTCTATTCCTCATGAGGACAGCCATGGTTATTGGAGCAGAAAATAGCAAATTAATGCAAAGCAAAATAAAAAATAATATTTTGGAGAGAAATGTTTAATGAAAGCACAATGTCCATTTTACAGAATTTAATTCAAACAACAGGCAATGCATCTCCCAACTGAAACGCTATTTCTGTTCCCTGCCTACTTTATCGTAACATCTTTATTATGCCTTATCCTAAGGTTGCTCCCACCACATCAGAAATAATTTACCCCTAGCCAGGTTTTAAATCAAGGATATCCATCAATGCACACTGGTTTGAAGTGACGATGTTATTTTAAATACAGGGGACTGAAAATAAATGAGTTGAAAATATTAAATGCAGTTGAATTTCTTGTCACAGCACAAGGAAAGCGTATTCCAAACCAAATTAATTTAGGAAGTAAGACAATCAGAAGCATCCTCCAATCAACTCCAGTTTGACATATTCTGATTGTGCTGATGAATAATGCAGTAGGATGTGAACTTCTCCAGCATATTCTCTAGTGAACATGAAAAAGAAAAGATAATGTTCTAACACTACAGCTCCTCAGGCTTTTCCAAAGGGGACGGTGTTTGCAACAAGGTTCTGAAGGAGCAGCAAATCTCTGAGACCTGGAGAGAGGATCTCGCTGGTAGTTGGATGTGCAATGTTGGATCGACTCCTCCTGTCCCCTGGCTGGAATTCTTCTGTACTTCAGTTTTCCTTTTGTTTCGATGGCACTTCTCCCAACAGTGCTTGACAATGAGTGATGCTCTAAAACCCTGCTCTTTCACACCCTGTGGGTGACCTATAACTTTTCATGGGTAACCTTTGACCTGAGAACTGACAGTTTGATTTATTGTCCGGTGTTATGATTTATGAGTATCTTCTCAGAATAATTAACAGACAACAGGTGGCGGCATAATAATTTTGATTACCCAGCGGTTCATGAAACCACGACAAAGGTGACTTCATTTTCTGAATAAGAGGAGGACAACAATTAGAAATTAAACAAAGAAATGCTTTTATGCCACAGTTTTCGGTCTTTTGTCTGTCACACAGAAGACTTATTTTGGAGGTCTGCATTCTCCTTAGACACCAGGAAAAAATAAGGAACTTCTACTCTGTGAATGTAAGAAGACACCCTTCATCAATGTATTGGTAGAACTATTTTTCTTTCTTTGGCGAAGTCTTGATTAATTGAGTTATGTCAAACCTGTCAAGCAGATCATCTTTTAACATCCCATTTTTGACAGTGGCCATTGCCGAGGGAAGATTTGATGATCAAAGAAAGTTTGGGAAAGCATTTAACTTTTAGTATGGCATGTGGACATAATTCCACCAACTGTATTTCTAAATATTTCTTCCTAAGCATGAAGGTAGAAAAATTTAAAAATAAGCACCTCCCCACACATCCTGCACAAAATTTTTCTTCTAAAGCCTACAGATAGGAAGCTGTGTTTTTGAAAGCATTATATTATTATAGTTAGCAATAGTTTTAATTTCCTCCTCTGTCTTTACCATTGTGTGATTTTTTTCTCCAACAGACACTACATTACTTTTAATTCAAGACAATGGTGGCAGCCTTCCTACAGACTTTATTATAGACACCTTACGCTCCTAGGGATTGACATTTATTTTCAAATGAATCTGTGACGCATTTAGGTAAGCACCTACCTTTAGGAATGCCTAATGCTGTTTTTGTAATACTAAATAAAAATCAAGTCGGGTAAGATTTATCCTCCGTAGCTCTCCACTTAATCTCTGCCAAAAATGGACCTAAGTGTTACTAATGAAATTGAAGTACACAGGCCTCTGAATATGTAACAGACCTGCTTCACACCCAAATGCTAGGTAGTTGAGGACCTCCTGTGCATATGAAATGAATTTTTGCACAGCACCACAATAGTGATATTACAGGCTTATCATTTTAATTGACTTTTTGACATATAAAAATATTCCTACAATCCTGCTTTACATTATAGTTTAATAACAGCTTAACACACATCTATGAAATATTCATTCCTGTTACATTCAAATTTTTAAATATCTGATGGAGAGCCTGCTTAATAGATAAAGGAGAGTCCCTGGAATATTAAAGAGACCTTAGGTGCAGGTAGGGTCCTCCACTGAAAAAGCACAATTACCATGAGGATCACAGATTTTTAAAAATAAATTCATAAAGATTCCCTTGAACCCAAACATGGTGAATATAAGAATAAATTTGTTGCGGGTAATCTTCCTTCACCTATTACAGCTGCAGGCAGAGCTGTTTCTGCACCGTGAGGCTCAGTCAGCACAATTGTATTTCTGGGGGAAAAAAAAAGAAAGAAGAAACAGCAATACCAAATTTATATATTTATATCTAAAGGATTATGATGGGAAAACTAGCATACTCAGTGAGGATCTCTGCAAATTAAGTGCCACATATATTCTGTATTTAGTTAACATGGCTCTCAGGTCTCCACACACCCTCAGCTTTGAACAGCAACTTGGAGGGACAGTTTATCTTGAAAACACGATATGTGTTCGAATCATGAGGTAATTTTGGTACTTTGTTCCCCATCAATTTTTAAATTAATTATCTGGAAGCAAGCAGCGGTTAATTTTGGCCATAGGCTTTTTGATTAGAAGCTTTGACCCCTTTTGCCTTTTGGCATCTCCTATACAATCCTGATGACACACAGGGTAACCCTTGACACCTGATTCAACACAAAGTCACAGCCCAGTCCGTCTTCCATATTCAGCAATCCTTTTGTTGCAATGGGACACTCACTCACTTCAACCCTCCTCTAAGAACCACTGCCATTCCTTTAGGCCAACCCCGAGTCAGCACAAAACTTGTTTCCCAGGGAAAAGAAAAAAAAATCCTCCACTCCCCACCACCACCACCACTTTGTGCATTACTTCTGTTTTACAAACTTTACACTACAGCATCGCCCCATATGTTTGTGCAGCGCACAAGGAGGTTTCTTTAGAAAGCGCTGATGCTAATTATAAATTTAATTTGCATTTTAATTAGAATGGTAGCAAATTAAAAGCGTGGCAGCTGGAGAATTTTGAACGCTTTGCAGAGATTTGGTGTCAGTATCTCCCCGTTTCTGACTTTGCAGCCTTTTCATTTTTCTGCCTCACTATCTTTCATTCACACCAGCATACCAGCAATTTTTTCTCCCTTCTTCCCTCATTCCTCAGGCTCGCTCTCTCTCCTTTTTCTCTCCTTCCACTCTTTTATATATAATTTTATCCCTCCTTTCTTTTCCCCAAGGACGAAGTTATGAATTATTTCTCGCCTGTGCTGATGATTGGAATGTACCAGCACATGGTGAGCAGCAGTGACAGAGTGGCCATTTACAGAGCATTCCCTAGCTTCGTTTTGCCGTCCATGTCTGTTGTACAGTTACAGGTAGGGACCCCTATTTCCCCTCCTTGAAAAAAGGGGCTATTTGTACTTGTGTGGCCTGCATTTAGTCCAAATTTTGGTCTGAATGACAATGTCTTTAAACCACTTGAAAGCTTGGCCACAGGTATTTAGCACATTAATAAAATATTCATCCCATCCGGCATGACACCTCTCCCCTCCACGTCTGAGAAAAGGCATTGTTCAGGGTATACCTCTGGGCAAAAGCCCTGTGCTGTCAGCTTCTGAGGCTTTAGAGTGGCAGAGACTCCACTCGCTGTGTTTCTCAGAGCTGTCTCTCACTTGGGATGTGAGCATGTCTGTTTTTAGCACTCACGTGAGCACAGTTAGTCAGTTCTGTCGTTTTCCCTATGTTGTGTCTCCATGGTCATTTTCCTTCCTTCTGTTCACTTCCCCCACAGTGTCCTTGCTCAATAATTTTCATTAATTGATTGACAGCTCTGATAGACCCAACTAACCTCCATCTCACTCTCATGTCTGTTTTTAAATAAGTACTTGTACGTCCAATGACCTTGTCGCCTCATCAGCTATCAGAAAATGAGCATGCAGATATGGAAAGAGCTGATTAGCAAAATAAGCAATAGATCTCATTTCTGGCTGAAGTCCACAGCGAGCAGCGACAATGAAACTTTGCCATTTTACATTTCTAAGAGAATTTAAAAATGAAGAATAAGCAATAAACGGGTGATGCTGAATTTTAGCAGCATCCATTCCAATGTCCTAGGAAACAATCCCTGGCCCATTGCTTCTTCACCTTGAAGGGGGAGGAATAGGGAGGTGTGGGGTGCGTCGCTCAACAGCCCCGGAAACAGAGGTTCTTCCTCATCACCCACATCATCGGCTTCATTAAGCCTGAAAGGAAACAGTTAAGTTTGGGGGAATTTCTCATCTTAATGGAAAGACATGAGCAGCCTGTTTCTATTTAATCCTGTGTATTTTTACCTTTATCATGTGTGTTATTGATTTTGACGTATGCTAAATGTTTCCGCCCTTCTGAGACGTAATTTTCCCATGTAACTAGCTCTACAATTCTCATCCACAAATTAGTAGGCAGCAAAATGCACTCCAGCCTCATCTGAATTCTAACGTTTTTTTATCTATATCCAAACTAAGATAAAGGGAAGGAAATAAATCCTGTCTGATATGATAAAACGTGTGTTTTGTTCTGTTTTAAATCTGCTGATTTTTACCTGAATTCATAGTCATATCTATGAAACAGAATGAACTGAGAATTTACTAATTGTGGGTAATGACAAATCACATTTTTCACACTACTAAAAAATGTCAAACCAATCCCACAAATGATAAAATTCATATTTTCATTCTGAATTATTTTTAGTTGATAAAATGACTCATTTACTTTAATTTAATGCATACTTATTGTATACCTTCCATTTCAAGGCCCTTGAACATAATTTTTAAATGACTTACATCAGGGAAGCTGATAAATGTGGATGTTTCTGAAGAAGACAATAATGTGGAAATATAATACCTTCTATACTTTACAGCAAGTTTTTTATGCTGGGAAGATTTAAATAAACAAATAAACTATTTTATTCATATGTACACTTAATTAAAATCAATCAGAAATAAGAAAACCCTTCCGCAAAAGTAGCTCCTTTGAAAATTTGCATCTCGAGAGAGGAGAAAGACAACCACATTGGCCCTCTTTTTAAGTCAAAGGAAGAATTGATAAGGTGTGCCAAAAGTCTCGTCTTAATGATGGCAAAGGTGTCTAGGATTTTCACAGTTTGGTTTTCCGATAATGTAAACTTTGTGTTAACAATGTATTGTATCTCTAAGCTAAACAGCTTTTATTAAAAATAAATTTGCCCCTTCAATGTGTAATTCTCATTTGTCGGAGAATTAAATCTCAAACTTTAAAAAGCAGGAATATCTGTGTGATACTGGCACTTGAAAAATGTTAATACTCACACTGTCTTCAAAGAGTAATTGGTTAAAATAGTGGATAATGATATGCAAAACATTGGCTATGACTTACCCTAATTAAGTAACACCATTACAAGACAAAATAGTGAAAATAAAAGTTCTCATTTTCGTGTCATCATAACATCCACCACTTGCTTTCTTCTAAGCCAAAATGAATGCGTTGTGGTCAGAATCCTAGACGTCAATTCCACGGCTTTAAAAGGAAACACACATTTTCGGTGGCATTTTGAAATGGACAGCATAGTTTTCTGAGATAAATCTTTTTCATCGCCACTTTGGAAAGGTTGAGTTTTTCTTCATGTAATTTTTTGCAGCTGCACAAAACACTTTCATTAACCCAAGAATGGATTATTTGGAGTGCTAATTAATTGATTCTTCAAAATGCCAATTGACACACTCCCAGGGAAAACCTGATCTAAGCAACTATGTTAATCAAGCTATTGTACTTATGGTTCTGTCTGAATATCAGACCATCTGAAATGAGGAGAACTTTGCCATTACTCGCCTGGCCCTCTCGTGGGCAGCTAATTAATATGAGCGGAATATGACAGTTGTACTTGTACGTTCACCGCGCTGCCTGACAATAACTCCGTAAAATTACATTTCAGCTAAAGAATGGAAACAGTGTTAAATACCATTATTTGCCTTCCTTTGATGTCTCAGAGTCATTATGAAAGCAATTACAGCAGTTTCTCTGTCTGTATGTCTACGGGGTATTTATTATCTGTATCTGTCTGAATCCTTTGCCAGGTGGAGAATATATGGCATATTAAAGACAAGGGAATTCAGCCACAATTATCAGGATGGGAACAGAAGAAGAAACAAAATCAGAGTTTTGCAGATGATCCTGCTGGAAAACAGTAATTTAATATTAAAGCCTGGTGATCTGGGGAAAACTTGAAGGCTCTTTTCGTTTATTTAAATTTTTAAAAAAATCTCCAAGTTTACAAAGCTCATGAATCTAGGGCAAAATTAATTAAAATCAACAGGGAAACGAGAAAACACAAAAACAAAGCCAAAAAAAAAAACCCCACAAAACTCATGTCAGCAGCAGAAAACATATTTTGCTTCTTAACTTTAAGTGAATATTCTTTCAACTGGCCCTTTCCTAACCAAATGATGTAATCTACAAGATAGATACTTTGTTATCCCAGATAAAATCACCCATGGTGTTTTTTCATACATGAAAGGATGGATACCAAGAAGGGTTCCGTTTTCAGGCCAGCTCCAGGACTCTTTCCCAGCACTACTGGAATCTGGCACAATGCAGACACATCCCCATGTCCCAGCTGAGTTTGGGCTCCTCGGTATCAAAGATGCCTCTGGACTTCAAAGGACACTCCTGATTGACAAGCAAGGTCTGGATGCTGACTGCCCCACAGACGGGTTTTTCTCCGAGGGTGGTGTCTGAGGACTGGCCTCTATATGATTCAATTCCGGGAATATTGATTGTGGGCTCCCCTATGTGCTCCGCATTCTATGAATGCTGTGGAGAATGAGATGGAAAAGGGATAGGGATGAGGTCTCTGCCTTCGAGGGACTGTGAGGAGGGAAACAGACTGGCCACTTTTGACTTAGGCTTTGGGCAAAGCCTTTTATGTGCATTCCCATGTTTCATCTGTATAATGATCAAACAAAGTAGTTTCTGTCATCTCCATTTACAGACGAACAGACCACGGTGTGGGAGGGAGAGGCAGCTTGTCCAAAGTGACACCATTACATGGCAGGGCTGGGCTTCAAACTCAACTTCTGGCTGCCTTCAAAGTGTTTCTCTCTCCACTCATTCACACTCTTCCAAATGCTTAAAAGAATATCTGGGTGCAATAAGGGGCAGAGAGGGTACTATGTGCTCCTATACAGATAGGAGGAGAGAGGGGCTAATCTAGATGGAGAAGATGGAGAGAAGATTCTCAGAGGAGTTTTGACCTGAAGAGGGTCTTACAGATAAGGAGAACTTTAGGGAAGAAGGGAGTTCCCCAGCTTTTCTAAACTTTGGGGTTTTTAACAAAGACAAAAAATAATCTTGTATGTAGTGAAGATGAAAGTCAGACTTTGTGATTTGGAAGATACCACATGGAAATATGTGTTTATTTATATTATTATTCTGAGAAAGAATAGTGTGAGACAGGCTGACTTATGAATAATCAAGATGTAATGGAGGGCTTTGAAGATTTGGCTGGTTAGAATGAAGGATCTGCATTCCCGACGTGCTGGGTCCCTACAGCTTTGAGCAGTGATGGCAGAGTAGGCCACTTTTGGGGAAGATGAACAGATACAGAGATGGTAGGCGGAGAAAACTGAAAATGCTCCACACACTACAACAAAGAATTTCACAACCTCAACTGGAATGTATGATTCTTCTTTTTTCCTCTCCCTTTCCCTTCTCCTCCTCCATCTGCTCCTTCTTCATTTTTGACAAGTGTGTTAGAGAAGTGAACTCACTGTCCGGAATGAGGAGGAAGCTCTAACAGTGCTCCTGTTAGTAGCAGTTTCCAACTGGCACCTCTGTTTGCAAATAAAAATTGTTTCAACTCCTGTAGAAATAAAGTTGGCTGCTGAGACGTTTAACAAAGGGTTTAACTGGACGAGAGGCTGCATCTAAACCTGAGACGGTAACTACTGGGGTCGGGAAAATATAAATATTTATTGAAAGAGAAGGTCCCAAGAAACATGTTATTTTTGTCCTACTGTCATTTGGTCTCAGCAGAGTTCATGGTGTCATTAGGTACAGAGATTCTGGATCTGAATTGAACTAGGCTTTCTGTTGTCTCCAGAAGAGAAAAAGTTACATATTTTTCAATTATGTGAGTAATAGAGTATCTTCTCTATTTGGATTAATACATAAGCAATCAAAGTACTAAGCACTTATGAGGGGAAAAATGGGAAGGGCAGTAGAGTGAGATCAAGCTGGGTTCAAAGTCCCTCAATATTCGCTCATCTCAGTTCTCTTCCCTGAAATAGAAATGTCATTTGCCTCTCATGGTTACTCTGATGCCATAAGTGAAATAAGACATATAAATTATCCAGCACAGTATCTGGCACTTAACAGGCACTCAATAAGTGCTATCACTATTTCCTTTCATTTTTAAATTTGGCATACCAAATTTTATTTTGATTAGAAATAGAACTTGGCAGAAAAGCCACTGATAACAATGAGAGTAGGAACTGCTTTAACTAATTCAGCTTTTAAGAGTGTGTTAAATATTTCTTTCATCAGACCTTCAATTCTTCTTCCATATTCCATGGTGATTTTTTGTAGGTTTTACAGCTAGTAAGTGTTCCTTCGGAAAAATGAACCTTCAAAACATCTGAATCAATCAAGATGGGGAGGCAACAAGCGACCTCGAAAGTCTCAGTGTCTCCAGCAATAGGTTTGTTTCTCATTCCTGCATCATGGCTCGTTGTGGCTGTCTACAGGCTCTGCTCTGTTGTCTTCTCTTGGGGACCTGCAATGTCTTGTCACCTCACTATATCAGAGTGGGAGAACGCCAGAGGGTCAGCGCAGCTAAATGCCTTGAAGTGACCCCGGTCAACTCTTCTCACAATTAATAGACCAGAGGTAAGTAGTCCTGTGCCCCACCCAAGAGCAAGAACTACCATTTTCTCAGAAGAAGAGCTGGGAAACATGGTGACCTGCACTCCTGGATACCGCAGTGGTTTTAGAGGACACATGCTTCCAAGGCATTCTTATAAATGTCATTAGCTGAACTTAAAATTTAATAGCAGAGTAGGGTGACTACAAAATCAAATGAATCCTTTATGACTGTAAACGTGTCACCTAATGCTTTCCTTTCATTCATTAAGTATCAGGTTGCCTGATTTTCCAACCAAGATAAAGGATTTTTTCCTTTGGGATCAGTTTTGTCAGGAGCATCAAGACTCTGGAGACTATCTGAAGTGTGAGCAGACTCCTTTGACATAGGCTGCCAGCTCAGGTAAAATCGCCTCTCTTGCCCATCGCCAGCACTCCCGGGTGCTACCCTGATCAATAACTCTAGCTACAAAAAGCATCAAACACCTCAAAGACATCCCAAAGGCACAGGTCGCCAAAGGGAATAAAAAGGAAACGCCGCATATATTAATGTTCTCCTTAGGCTGCCCAGACATCCTTGTAGGCCTGAGGCCTACAAGGGGCCAGTGGTGATTGGGATGCTTAAAATTATAGAGCTGGAACAACATTTCTTTATGAAATAGCTTTTTGAGCCTCTAGAGAAAGGAATTCTAGTTCAAAGAGTGACACTTTCCTGTTTTACCACCTGCATTTTCTCACTTAGTGAAAAAGGACACACATACAAAAGAAGAAGAAAGTAAGACACCAGGGATAATGAAAATGATAATAACAGTATTAAGATTGAAAACAGTGCAACTACCTGGTGTTGACAAGGGTGTGCAAGGGGCCTGCACTGTCATCCTTTGCTGGTGATAGCATAAATTTAAAAAACTCGTTCTTTAGGGCAATTTAGAAATACATAGCAAAATTTTAAAAATTTGTGTTCTCTTTGCCTCTGCAATTTTACTTTTAAGACTTTATCTTAAGGAAATGATCAGATATGTATCCAAAGGTACTTTTGTGCAGATAATCATCATATCATTATTTATACCAGTAAAGTAATAGAAATAAGCTAAATATGGAAATGGAAATTTGATTAAGTAAATTGGCATGTGGAATGTGGATAGACCATTATTATTAATAATTTGGGAGATTATTAGGTGGAAAAGTGAGATACAAACAGTATTATAGTTCTTTGTTTATAATGCACACATGGTCATATTTCTATTTAAACAGAGAAAACGGACTGGAACAAAACAAAGACCTTTAAAGACAAGAGATGTAAGATATAAGGTAAAATATGGCTGATTTGCTCTTTTTTCCTTATTTTTTCTTGCACCTCTATATCATTTGAAAAAAAATACAAACTAAAAAATTAAAATAAACCTTTAGCATGTCCCCTTAGAGTTACCAGGGTATTTATAACTGTATTTCTCATCTGCTATGCCCCAAAACATATGTAAAGTAGATAATTTATCTCTATTTTCCAGGAGATAAAGGTAAATCGCAGAGATATTAAACAATATCTTAAATTAGCTTTGTAGCCACAGCTGGTCTATGTAAAACTACAATTAGAATTAGCATCTATTGATATAAAATTACATAAACTAATAGTCTGTAAATTAATAAGAATGTATATCTAAAAGCGAACTGAAGCAGTTCAATTCTTAAAACTTTTTTATATTAGTTTATATGTACTTTAATTTTAAAACATCAAATTTTGGTTAGCAAAAGCTATGTTGAGATATAAAATGTCTCTTTTTTTTTTCTTTATGGGTTAAGATGTTGTTAGACTCAGGAGATAGGAAGGAATTGTTAATATATCACATTTTTTAAGAAGGAACACATTCTGACATTTGTTAATTAAACTTTTCTTAAGGTTTAATGCACTGTCAAGATAGGACATATTTTCAGGGAAGCCTTGTGATCTTACCAAGCTTTAAAATAATCCAAAAGCTGGTTCTGACATTCTACCCAATGTAGATGAAAAGGTATTTTAAGCTCATGCAAATCTAAAGAAACAGGAAAATTTGATTCATCCCGTTAATTAGTAGGTAACAACATAATGAGAGAGAAACATTGTTTATTTTCTTCTAAAAGGATGATTAATGCAGGTTTAAAAACATTTTTGCTTTTATAAAATTAATACTGTTTAATTATATGAAATTAAAATGTTACCATACAATATAGTTTATTTGGTATCGATGAGGCAAAAGGCCACAATGTACAATGTATAGCCAAGATCACCTTGTACATTTTCCAATATTGAATAAACATGACAATTTTAAATGACAAATGCTGACAATATTTAAGAAGTTTCTCATGTCTGTTAATTTTAGTTTAATAATCTTCCTCCTGGAGACCACTAGTTTTCCTGGGGTCATAATTCTGTACGATAAATGAACTGAGACAAAAGTGAGGCTAAAACCCACACACTGGACATTATCAGATTACAGCAAAGGTGTTATCTGAATCAATACTTACTACAGCATGAATAAATGTAATGAGTGCAGAGTGGCTTGGTGGGAAAGTGTACAAAACACAATTTGCTCAGCCTGACAGAGAATCTGGGAAACCGACACTTCTGGTCACTTCCTAGGAGTATGGTAAACGGCATGAGAAGAGAATGAAAGAGTGGAAAGTGTGAGCTGTGGAAATCAGCAGAACTTCCAGCCACAAGATCTTCAGTTAATGTCCCAGTCTCCGAGCCTCACTTTCCCCCTTGGGCAATAATATAGACTGCACCAGATCTTTTCAATGCGTAAAGTTGAAAATGTATATAAAGAGGATGACACAGTAAAGATCCTTCATAAATGTTAGTTTCCTTCCCCTCTCTTCCCCTTTTAGCAAAATATTAGACTATTAGGATTCCCAACATCAGACATGGTGGATATATCCATCCAAATATGGGGTACACCAGGAAAACCATCTAAACTAGAATGAAATGTTGTTCTGAATTGACAACTATAAATAGATAGAGCAAATGTCATAAAACCTCTAGGTATTTTATGTAATGATGGATATTTTTACAGATAAGAATGGAATGCAGGGAGACCTAATAATAAATTCTCTGTATTTAAATCATTAATCAGAAATTTGATTTGGGTTTGGTTCTTTGAAAATGTTATAGAAATAAAACATAATTTATTTACTCTCTAGATAGTCAATTCTGATGTCACAGTGAAAGCAAAAAGTTTAGAAAAAAATTTATTGAATAAAATTCTAAATGAAATAAAATAGTTGAACTCTTTGGTTTGTGGTTATATAGATGTTGCAGTGTCCACATTACTGAAGAAAGTGAGTTCTAATAATCGAGTTGTTCTGGGAAGTGGTCTTGCTATTACGTTCATGCATGGCTGAGTCTAATCAGTCACCACACTGAGGTCAGCCTGGACTCCAGGCACCATACTACGTACTGAAGATAAAAAGATGAGTAAAATTTGAACCTTGCCTTCAGCTCTCTAAATAAAAATTAGAATAATAACTACTTGTACTTACTTTCATGTGTCTTTTGTTAACAACCATGTATGACACTTATTATTGGCATTAATTTACATCTTAAGAAATGTGAAACTAAGGCTCAAAGAACTAACGCCATTTATTCAAGAACTACTTACTGATTGACAGAAGCTCAAGAGTTAGGCAATACATGGTTCTTGATTGGATTCTGTACCTACTTAAAAAAGCAAACATGATAAGAAGAAAGTGAGAACATAGAGAGTATGGCTAATGAAGGATCGTGAATTCCAGAGGGCAGGATGGAAAGGCTTAGGCAGTGGGGAAGCGCAAGAGAAGAGGCAGAGGAAGGGACATGCAGGGGTTCATGATGGTCAGAGTGCAAGAGACAAGGAGTGGGTGAGCCATAGATCTGGGGCTTGCGGTGTTGAAGGACATCGCCTGAAATAAAGGGTAAAGTGAGAGAGGGCCAAGTGGACTCAAGGAAGATATGGTGAAGAAGCTGCAAAGACAAAGTAACATTATTGGGACATGGAGGACTTGAGAATATGTACTTTATAAGTAAATTTGAGAGAGGGGAGAGAGAGAGAATGCGTGTGCAAAATAATTACATTGTTAATAGTCCATAAATCTCAGTGAAGTCTGTATAAATACTGATTGTTCTATTCGTGTAACTTTTCTGTGAATTTGAAATTTTTATTTTGAGACAGGGTCTCACTATGTTGCCCAGGGTGAAGTGCATCAGCTGTTCACATGTGCAATCATTGCACAATACAGTCTCAAACTCCTGGGCTCAAAAGATCCTCCTGCCTCAGCCTTCTAAATAGCTGGGACTACCGGCACGCACCACTGCACATGACATTGCACCCACTCCTGCACCTGGTTTGAAATGTTTTTAAAACAAAACTTTTGGAGACAATGCAACCTCTTATTGAGTCAAGACCTGTGCTAGACAAAAAGCAGAACCTGCATTCAACCCCAGAAGTGACCAGAAATTAACCTCTCCAAACTTTTGTACTTCCCCAAGCTGCCTCTTTCCTCCACAGAACTTTGTGAAAGGAAGGCAGAGTCTTGCTTGCAGAATGGGCTGTGCTGACTTGGTCCCTCCTTCATCAGTGCTCTCAGTCAAAGCCTATGCATCTTTCTCTGCATCACCTTTCTAACTACACAAAATAAAGTAGATGGGATTATAGAGGAAACCCAATTATATTCAAATACAGTCATCAAAATATAATTACAAAATATGATATAACAAGATATGTGCTTTTTTATTAATGGATTAAATAAGAAGATACAGCAGTTAGTCTAATTACTACTATGATTTCAAGTAGTGATGAACATAAACTATATTTTGGGATATCTATAACTTTAAAGTGATATAAAAATATCTATTGCTAACAAGTAAGGCTAATGCTAATGGTAGTGCAGCTCACTGCCTTCCTTCATAATAGAAAGAAATGCTGAACTTCAATTAGTCATTAGTGACTGTCTAAATTGAGGGACAGACAGATCCCCTCAGGCTATGAATCTTGGGAGCTAGATGTACATGCACTGAGCTCTGTGCTGGAAATTCACCAGGATCTCTCATCTTTATCTTTTGTGACTCTGAGAACTCCTTGTAAACTGTGAACCTAAAATTAAGTAGTTGTTAGGATCTCATCATACCTTGTGTCTACAGCTGAAGACTCAATGGCCTAATGTCATGATGTATTGTCATGATCTCTCCAAAAGTCATAAGGGGCTGTACATTCTTTCATCTTTGTGTCATCTAGTGTCTGCCCCTTGATAAATCATCAGTAAGTTTTTGATGAATAAATGCTATATTTTGTAGATCCTGGCTTTGTTTCATGTCCAAATAAAGATTCTACTTATTGCCTCTTCTGTAAAACCCAATTTCAACTAAACCAACCAAAAACATAAGTTTTAACCTACAATTCACTTTGATGATTTTTTTCAAAGTATTTTAAACAACATTTTAAAAATTACTTTCAATGTACCTTCTCCTTTATAATGAGAGTAGGTAAAATACAGAACATTTAGGTATTTTACTCCATGTGCAGACAGAGGTTCAGGAATTCACCTCTACTCTGTGTTGACCACACTAAATGTTGAGATCGAAACCCACCCAAATTTAGTCCCCCTTAATTTATGCCCTACCCCATTTAGATGGCCTCCAATAAGTGTAGATGTAATGACATGACTATAAAATATAAATTAAAATAAAACATGTGCAAAAAAAGGAAGATCCAGGGTCAATAAACAAATGTGAAATAGAAAATAGAAGAGTTACAGTTATAATAGTTAAGGCCCCAGGCTTAACTAGGTTAAAAAAGAGTCATGGTTATTAATCTTAGGATAAAAATTAAAACTTGTTCTCAAGGGAAGTTGAATTTTTCCCTTCAAAGTAAATTTCAAAGTGGTTGGTCCATGGAATCTCATCTAGGAGCACTGAACAGTGACAAGAACAGTATTCTCAGCAACATTCATATAGCACAAGGTGGTGATGAGTTACTTATGGCTGATCTTGTCACTTCCTTATGACTTGTCTATGATCAGAGTGTGAGTTGTGATGGACTGGTTTTGACCAAACACAAATTTAAAATCATCCCCCCTGGACTCTGTGGTTGGCAGGCTTTTAGGTGGCCTTCTCAAGAATCCCTACTTCTTAGTGTTCATGCCTTTATGCAATCCCATCCCCTTGAGTGGTTCTGTGATTTGTTTCTAAGCATTAGAATATGGCACAGGTGATGAGATATTAATTCTGGGATAATGTTACATGAGGCTGTAACTTTCCTCTTGCTCATTTTGCTTGCAGAGTCTATTGACTCTCCCTGGTAGCAGGCTCTGAGGAAGTAAGCCTCCTTATAAAGAAGCCCATATAACAAGGAACTGAAGGTGGCCAACAGCCCTCAGTGAGGAAGTGAATCCTGCCCATGACACATGAGCCTGAAGGTGGATTCTTTCACAGTTGAGTCTCAGAAGGTACCCCAGCCCTTCTAACACCTTCACTGTGGCACCAGAGACCCTTAGCCAAAGGACCCAGATAAGTCATGCCCAGATTCCTGCTCCACAGTAATGGTAAGATATTAAATATCTGTCTTCTTAAGCTGTTAAATTTGTACTAATTTCTTATGCAGCAATAGGTAAATAATACACATTTTCAAAAAATTTAGAGAAGAGTATATACTTTTAATAGGCTGAATGGACCATCCAGGTGGGGCTTGGGAACACCAGGTGGTGGTGTGTTTTAGGTTTTGGTCACTTTTCAATCTTTTGATTATGATCTCTCATTCCCTCGCCAGTACTGATGTCAAATCTCAAGCAGAAAAGCCACGGTTAATATATGAGTAACCTTGCCATGGAGTCAGAGTTATAAACAGAGATATGATATATGTGCAGAGATAATTAGGAAATTATAAAAACTTAAGGGCAAAGTGGAACATGTGTATGATTGATGATATGATTTGGTTTTGTGTCCCCACCCACATCTCATCTTGAATTGTAATCCCACTATCCCCATGTGTCCTGGGAGGAACTTGGTAATTGAATCATAAGTGAGTTTCCTTGATGCTGTTCTTGTGATAGTGAGTTTTCTTGAGATCTGATGGTTTTATGAGGGTCTTCTCACTTCTATCGGCACTCATTCTCTCATTTATTTTCTCTCCTGACGCAATATGAAGAAGGACATGTTTGTTTCCCCTTCCACCATGATTTTAAGTTTCCTGAGGCCTCCTCAGCCATGCTGAACTGTGAGGCAACTAAAACTCTTTTCCTTATAAATTATCCAGTCTTGGGGATGTCTCATTAGCAGTGTGAGAATGGACTAATACATTTGGACTTATGGCAGGTGGCATGAAACATCTTCTGTGGGTCAAAGTCTCTCCAGGAATTTTGTCACACACAAAAAAAAGTCAGTCTGTTTAAAAAACATGTACACATGTAGACCCCAAAGGGACTTTAGGTTAATATATTCAGTACAGAGAAATAATCTAACTTTTGGAATGACAGATCTAGGATTAAATAAATTCTTCATTCGTTCATTCTTATAACGAATAACTTTTGACTATCTTCCATGATGAAGATAGAGGAGAAAAGAGACCCAGTCCTGCCCTCAAACTCACAGTCCAGCAGGGGTAAGAGCTGTGACTATGTACTAAAGATATACTAGGTACTGGGATACATCAAGAATTTGATACACATTGGCTGATTTGATTCAATAAACAAAAGTTTGGTATTATCTCACTTTAACAGTTCAGCAAACTGAGATTTAAAAGTCATCAAGCAAGTAAGTAGCAAAGCTGGAATTTGGTCCTGAGTCTTTGGACTCTACCACTTTCTTTTGACCTCTGACTGCATTTTTCTTTTGACCTCTGACTGTATTCTTCTTTTGATAGTTTCTTACATTACCAAAACAATATGTTTATTATAAAACATGTATAAAATATGGGCAAATACGTGGAGAGAAAAGTTCACTTGATCTCACTACCATTTTTATAGCTATTATTCTAAAATGTCTTATGGATGTTTTAGTGGGAAGATGGATGAATAATCATGTATATCGCCACAGTTTATTAAGCAATCTGTGTTTGATCTTTCAGGTTCTTTGGGGTTTCTTGCTGCAGGGATTGTTGCAGCGACCTACTTAAAATCAGTAGCTCTTTTGACTTTTGTAAAAGCTTAAGCTTAAATTTCTAAAAGAGATGATGCTTCCTTGTTCCAGAAAAGGAAAGAGAAGGATTATCTTAACTGGTTTAAAGGAGAAAGAAACTCCATCTAGACAATTAAGCAGAAAATGTCAGTGGACCCTGCATGCAAGGTGGAGCCAGTTTGGTGTTGGTAGAGGTGAGGAGCCCACAGAGAGGGCAAGTTGTGTGGTTCACCAGTAAGTCTGGACCCCAGGGCACAGGGACAGCCCCAGACATGACACAAAGTCAGCAGCACTTCTGCCTCCAAGGCCACTGACCATGGAGTCATGTGTGTTGGAATATAAGCATTGGAGAAACTATGCCAATCTCCTGAGACAAATGGCCGGAGGGGTCTTTTCAATACTTTAGGGCTCCTTGAGATCCAGAAGTCCTTGCAAACCTTTGAGAAGGGGACGACTCCTGTTGTGACTGAGACAAAATGTCCTGCCTTTCTAGTGCAGAGATGCGCAGAGGGAAGTGGAAAGAAAATAATGTGATACTTCCGATACCCCTGACTTTGTAGACTAAGACCCACAAAATCCATGCTTGCTCTGCCATCATTGCAAATATTAATTTAGAGAGTATGATGTAGAGAGTGTGATATTGCATTGAGAGTCCAAGAACCCCTGATTAGGAACACATTCAGCTGAATGGCCTTAAGAGAAAAATGAGATTTTTGGGAAGAAAGAGAAATTCTACCCCAATTCTTCAACATCGGCTCCTGCCTGGAGATTTTAGCCTGTTGGCCTGTCCCACAATTTTAAGATTTACCCAGCCAAACCCCACAACTGTGTAAGCCAATTCTTCGAAATAAAACCCCATCTATCATCTGTCTATTATCTATCTATCTATCTATCTATCTATCTATCTATCTATCTATCTATCTATCTATCTGTCTGTCTGTCTGTCTATCTATCTATCCAATCTATCCATCACCCTATCTATCATTTATCTACCTTACTGGTTCTGTATTTTCTAGAAAACCTAATTGATATACTGTCATTTGCAAAACTGGAAAAAGCATCATCTGGATTCATCAACACTTGGTATATATAACTCCTAAATGACTTATTTTTTTGACATTATTAGAGCTGATGCCCGGACATAAGGAGGGCAGCAAAGAGAGACAGAGGGAGAATTCCCTCAACTCTCTGAAAAGTGCCAGTTGAACTTTCTTATTAAGCAAGCATGGGAACTGACATCAGGGGTGGGGTGTGTAGGCTGGACTGGGCAAAGTCAGTGGGGGGTGGGGGGTACAGTATGCAAGTTGGCATTATCTGGTAATTATGGCTAACTTAAATATTGGGCAACTTGGTGGTCTGACCAGCAACAACAAGGCTGTCAATCAATTGTTCAGCATTCTTTCCAAAGGTGGGACACGCCACAACCTTGGTTATCTCCTAAGGCCAGTTCCTGAAATTCTTAGCAGTGAGGTAGTCATGTGGGTTTTGTGATCAGTGGGAATACATAGAAGAATGCTCTAGTGGTGATGAGCTGAAGTAAGCCCCATCTCCACTCTGTCTCAATTGGATGAAGTCCTCCCAGATTATCCAAGATCATCTTTATGAAAGTTCAACTTATTGTAAGCATTAAACACATCTGCAAAATTCCCTCTTGGCAACATGTAGATCCACGTTCAATTGAATAAGTAGATAATACAGTCTAGCCCAATTGATACATAAAACTAATCATTCCTACAAGAAAGGGAAGACTTGAGCTGGACCTGAAGGATAATTAGGAGACAAAATAAGGACTGGCATGGCAGTGAGCAGGAGCAGTGTAGAGTCCCAGGTGGCTTGCAGCTTGTAAGGCATTTGGTCATATGCAAGTTCTAGAAAGGCCAATCTGGGGAAAGTGTGGAGAGTGATGGGGGAGTAGGTTTAGAAGGCTCCAGAAGAGCCGATAGTCCCAGTCCAAACACTGGCAGTGAGAATAGGGAAGAGGGATACAACAGGGAAGATACGGAGATATGGAAGACACTGACTCCACAGCCCTCAGTGGCCCTCCATGTCAGTCACTGCTCATCGATCTCTATGTTCTTTTTGTCTTTCCATGGTCTTGATGTTCACAGCTTTTTCAACATCGTACTCTGTTTAGCCATCACCATTGTGAAGAATCTCTAGTAGGAGAGGCAACAGAGGTAGCAACATTGTGGCCACAGTTGTGTAGAGTGCATTGAATCCAGCATACTGGCACATACAAGCTTAAATCCCACACTCGTGTGCATGTCCCTGCACCAGCACACAGACACACAGAATTTTTGACTGCAAAAGTTAATTCACTCATTTTTAATCTTACCTGGAAACTTGTGCAGTTGGAGATTCAGAAATAGCTTTTAAGATATTTGCTTTTGAATCTGTAACTAGAAACCTAGCCCATATATCTCTCTGAGCAAAATGGAAATGGAATAGTATAGCATAAAGGTGCATAGAGACAGTAGGTTGATAAATATTTCAAAATCTCAGTTCTATTCGCACAACAATTCCTAGAGTCTTACCTAGGCAGAGAAATTCCTTTTTGATCACAGTCTGATGAAATTTGTCTTTTTCCAGTGTTTTTGCAACAACTACCACCCATGATAGGTTGCTTCAAGATCTATAACAGTCGTGAATCTGAAACTGATGAAGTGCCCTCGAGGTCAGCATTGTGTGTGCTGATTCTTAACTCTGCCTCAGTAGGCACACTGGTCCTTAAATCCCCTTCTGAACACATGCATGCCTGTCTCACGGCCCTCATCTCCCTCACTTTTCTCCCTGAGCACACCAGGATGGCCCCCAAGCTTACTTTCAGCTGCTTTTAGCTCTATATATTTCAGAAAAAAAAAGTTATCTTGTATACAGCATTTGAAATTATTTTATTCAGAAAAGTTCACACTGGGCATGTATGCCAAGCTCTGAGCTAAGCTCCAAGGATCCAGAAATATATGAGAAACAGTGTCTGGCCCTCTAGGAGCTCTAGAGAAAGAGAAATGGAGACAATGAAGAGAGCCTAGCCTTGGCCTTGAATAGGGGAAAAAAGGCAATATTGGGGTTTGGCCTTGAGTAGACATCCAGAATACAGCATTCCAGGATGAGCATAACTAGGCTGCTGAGGATGGCCTTTTTTGGAGGTAGCTCAGAAGTGGAAGAGGGAGCTGTGGCACTGGTAGGACAGAAACTTCAAAGACCAGGTGGTGGGGCCTGATATAGAGTCATCTGATTGCCCTTTCCAGTTGAGTTCCAGGTGGTAAGGGGAAAGGAAAAGAGACCAGTTTCCTGGGCTGTTAGCTAACCCCATGATGGCCAATGGAAGAGCTTCAGGGTAAGGGACACTATTGAAAAATCAGGACCAGCAATATGGATGAAACAGGACACTTCTCCTCTTTATCTTCTGAATCAGCGGAGAAGCAGATGGCACCCTTCGCCTTTGAGCCCTTTGGATCCTTCCGTGAGAACAGCTCTTCTCTGTAAACAAAGAAAAAGGGGATAATTAGAGGCAGAATGGCACATAGAGAAAGACATCTCTGATGACGGAGAGGAAAACAGAGAGAATGGGTGAGGAGAACAGTGCTCCCTAAACACTCTCTCTTTGTATACACAGAGGAAAGATTATCTGGAGGACACATTTGGGTACATGAGTGATTGTCCAAGGCCCATCGAGCCACTATGGGGACAGCATGCATCATTGTCGTCACAAACCTGTAACCCATGCTGACCGAGAAGCTGCAGAATGATGCTGCCATTCCAAAGGGACAACAGGAGAGAAGTTGTGATCAAAGGCAAAAATAGAGACAAAGGACAGGAGGCTACCTAGGATAAGAAAGGCAAGAGTGAGCTTGGAGAGGGCAGAGGCTGCAGGAAGGGAGGAGGCTCAGTAGTGGGCAGCTATCACCAAAGAGGCTCCTCCGGTTTATACATCTTAAAGGAGAATAGGCACTGTCTCAGGGAAAGGGAGCAATGAGTAAGTATGCACGAGCAGCACTTGGGAGTGAAGAAGAGGGCAGCCAAGGCACTGGAGAGGCTGAACTCTGGATCTCCTAACAAATGAATGGGGTCCTCCGTCTCATCCCTGGCAGCACCCATCCAGGTTCAGGAAATGGAGAAGGGAGGAAGTCAAGTAACTGGAGTGTTGGCTTTTGAGGCACAGATTCAGCCCTGCCACCTACTTACCTTCCTTTGCAGGCTGCATCAGGCCTTTGAGGCCTCCTGGGCCACGCTTGAAAGGCCTCCAGCTGCAGGGACATGTCATGGCTTCTGGGAAATGTCACGACGAGGTTCTGCAGGAGAGAACACAGGGATGTCAGGGCGCCCCGTCAGCATCAGGAGCCCACATTGCGTGAGAGGCTTGTGACCCAGCCTCACAGACTTGGATTTTGGGAAAAATTCATCTCTGACTTGAGTGGGAGGCACCTCAGGGCTGGGATCTCTTCGAGCCCATTTGGGAAATCTGGGGTGTTTTCAGCTCCTCTCTCCAACCCTTCCAGCCTGCCCAAGCGCACAGGGGCTGCTCCTCTTGCCCTTACCACCTGCCTCTCATGCCCGGCCCCAGTCACTGGTCTGAAGGGGCTCTGACAATTCACATTAAGAGACTTAGGAATGCCGCAATTTCATAACTGTCTTCCCACAAAGAAATTGTAGCTTAATAGGAGCCAGACCTACATCTGGAGTTGGAAACTGCAAGGGCGGGACATCAGATATCTAGGACAAGGCAGCCTCTGAAAAGAGGGGGCAATTTCTTGGTAGAGGCAGGAATTTTCCTAGGCCCCTGACATCCCAGCCAGGGCTGCTCCTCGTGCCCTTCCTTCCCTGAGGCCCAGGCTGCCACGAAAGGCAGTGATCCCAGAAAGACACACAAGTGGATCCCTGGGCTTAGCAGGGATGGAGCAGCCTGGTCTGAACAAGATGCATGGGCTGGCCATTTAGAAGCCCCTTCTTCAGGAGAGTCCTGCACTCAGGTACTACATGGGAGAAGTGAAGTGGGTGCTCTAAAAAGCAACTGCTAGCACATGCTTGGAACCCTGTGGGCTGCCCTGGAAGCCCCAACGGACACAACTGCCACTGGGCGGGTGGGGGAGGGGAGGCAGCTTGGGCAGCCAAGGGTCCCAGTCTCCTACAAACTTCCTGCACACCTGGGGAAGGCAGCAGCTCTGGGGTCTGCAGGGGGGGCACCTCATGGTTCCTAACTGTCCTAGAAATGAAAAGGGATTCAAAGAGACCCACTTGATAACCTGTCAGGCTGCATAGCAGTGAGGCTTCCTCCTTTAGTAGGTTCTTGAAATTGTATATCTATATACAGATAGATAAATATACATATACAATATACAGAGTGGCTGCAGGTTTGCTACAGCAAGGCAGTGGGTGAAGGTGATGGGTGTGCAGTGGTGGACTCTGGAACCCTCCAAGGGGCTCCCCTGCTGGACGCAGAACTGGAGCCTTTGAGCGGCTGACCAAGACAAAAAGGAAGAGGGACGAGACAGAAGGCAGGGCCGCAAGGATGCAAGGCCTTGTCTACTAAGTCCTACTCTCTCATGTAGGCCATTACCCCCGACCTATCTGAGCTTCAGTTTCTCTGAAAGGAAAATGGGTCATCAAGAGACAAATACACAGGAGGAAAGGAAAAATCACGAGGGCAAAAGGTCCAGGGTGAATGGAGGGAAGGAAAAAATTGCAGAGATCAAGTAGAACCACAGACAGGAGAGAGCCTTTGGCAAGATAGCGGCAGGGAGGAAAAAGAGAGGGGAAGTGACGGGAAGCCAAGAAGAATTGGGTGGCAAGGAGAAGGAAGCTAAGGGTGGAACGGTGGAGACCTGGGGAAGGTAGAATCAGGAACCAGGGTCAAAGTGCAGAAGAAACAGCCTACTGGACCAGCCAGTGTTGGAGGGTGGACCTGGGACGTGCAAGACATTTTCTTCTCATTCCAGTCAGAGGCCGGAGACAGGAACTGAAGGGGGCCAGCTAAGGCAGGACAGGAGGAGGGCAGAAAGCTCAAAGTGTCCTTCTCCTGTCCCCTCATCCCCTCTCCCTCCAACCCTTCCAAAAGCCTTGCCCCAGAAACAAGGGAATAGAACCCAGGAAGGTTGAGTAGAGGGATGGGGTTTGGGCATCCTTTCCAGAGAGAAATGATAGCTTAACAGTGATCAGCTGAATGGCCGGGAAACACCCTCATAATGGTGGAGGGCTGAGCATCTAGTACCTTAGCCTAGGGGAAAGGGACAGGCTTGAGGTCTTCCCGGACTCCTCTAGCCGAGGTCTCCTGTCCAGGGAAGCTCAGGTGTGAGGGAGACTCAAAAACGGCTCCCAGGTGGAAATTGGGCTGCCTCCTCTGGGGGGGCTGCTTAAAGCCTAGTGGATACAGCACAGAATAGCCAGGAGAGGGGGGTGCCAAGGCATGCCCTCCTCACAAAAGCCCCCATGAGGCTGCTCTCAAAACCCTAGCAGGAGCACCTCTACTTTTCCTTCCTCCAATCCCAGGGGGTTGGGGAACTCACTTTGGACCCAGAGAAGCCCTCACATAGTCCTCCTGCTGGCCAATTCTGCTATCTCAGGTCCCAGTGCCCTGGGAGATGAAGGCCATTGCTGCAGATGAAAACCAGAATCAGACATCTGGGGAAGAAGTGTGATCCCAAGGAAGGAAATAAATGGCTCCCAAAATTGCTCAGTGCTCCCCTACTAAGCAGGAGGAGATGGATGTAGGATTTCTCTTCAGGCAGGGCTCTGGAGCATCTAACTGTGGTGTTGCTGTTGGATCATGCTCACACATGTAGAGAGCCAGCAGAAAAGGATTTTGTGGGGAAGGTCCATTAAAACCTTTCTAGGTAAATCAAAGTTCAATAGACCCAACTGCCAGGCATCCTGGCAGGGGTGGTGTCCTGGACAGGACACCACACCACTCACTTCCCTTTGCATTTCCCTATTGCCACTCTCCTTTGATATTTGTTCAGGAATTCACCCATCTGTAAGCTCATTGCTTTATCAAATATTTGTTGAGCTTTGCTGGGCAGAGGGGATATAAAAATGAATGAGACAAAGTTCCTGCATTCAAGTACCTTCCTGGGTAGTGAGAAAGGGCAGACTGACATGCTGAGAATGAAGAGAGAAATATAGGATGCAGGCGGATGGCTTAGGTAGACACATCCCTTAGTCCCTGCTCTCATGGGTAAATACAGCTACTGGGAGGAAGTTAACATCAAAAAATCCTCCAGGGGAGTCAATATTTGTTGCTTTTCACCAGGCAGATAGGAAGTTGGAAACCAGAAAGTTCTTTGCCCATTCGGGAATTTAGAGTCTAAAATCAAAACATACTCACACGTATTAATCGGGGTCCATCCCTTGAGCAGCACCGATATCAGGGAAAAGAAAACTACTTGGTGAGTTAGGATACAGCGGGAGGGGTCTCAAAGACAGCCATTGAAAATGCCCCCAAATGCTGGAGACCTCAGGTTTGAAGGGGTTCTGATGGCCTTATGGACTTATAAGGGACATGGTTCAGAGGTTTCCTCAGACCAGCACAGGACTCGGGGAGGGGGAGCAGGGAAGCCCCCAGGATCTAGATTTTGGGGATGTCAGTGCTACAGGGACTGGGCTTGTGACTGGAAGCTGCCTCTTTGGTGTCCCCAGTTGAAGAGCAGAGGTCCAGGATGGGTCCCAAGAAGATGGGGACAGCCCAGATGATGGTCAATGCAGTCTTGGCTGGCGGGGGAAGGGGGTTCCTGGAAGGGGCCACGAAGAGGTGGAGTGACACTGGAGTATCACCAAGGTGGTGCTTCCTTGCCACCAGAAAGCCTGGCCTGAGGAGGAGAAAGGAGGAAGATGACTCAGCTGGAGTGACAGCCTGCCTACTCCCTGCTGCCCCTGTATTGGGCTATCACTGCTGGGGAGTGCATCCAAACAGAGGGCTATTTGATAAGTCTGAAATATCCACAGGACTCCCAACTCAGGAGAGACAAATGGGCAGAAACAGAAAAGTAAATGCTGAGATTATATCTGAAGAAAGAGAAAGAGCACAGCAAGAGCAGAGCAAAGAGTCAGGATGAAAAACCTCATGGTGTCAAAAAAGAAGGAAGGAGAGCAGAGGAAGAAGAGAGTGTCCCATAGGAAACCAGAGTCAGAGTGAGGTCAGGACAAGGCTAACAGCACAGGAAGAGGTGACTGGCTGGACCTCGCCCAAAGAGAATTGAGCCTGAAGGCTTCAGGGATATGGTCTGTGCTTCGTCCCTCTGCCCCTAACTCTGGGGTCATGCCTCTCTTGGGGACAGAATGCAGATGAAGAGAAACAGAAGTGGCCAAGTCAAGAAGCCACGGGCTGAGGGTGCCCCAGCTGCCCACGTCCCTTGGGGCAAAGCTCATCCCTAGTTTACAAGGAGTGCATGACAACTGGCCCTTGTCCTGGGCCAGTCCCAAGCCCATACGGGCAACAGGGCATGTGATTTTGAGCCTCTCTCCCACCTCCCAGCCCTATCCAGGTGTCTCTGGGAAGGGTTCTTGGAGCTTCCCCCTACCGTTAAAGGAATCCCTCCAGCAGCTGCCCTGCCTGACCAGGCACAGCTGACTCTGAGGAGAAGATGCTCGCAGCCCCATACCTTTTTTTTTTTTCTTTCAGAAAGATCTGCATCTTAACTACAGTCTGTTTCCCACTGAGAGGAAGCCAGTTTCCCAGGCAGCCCTGGGAAGCTCAGTTTTGTGGAGGATACAAGGGACCCTAGCTCAGCCCTAGGCAGGCAGGCTGGGAAAGGAGTGGCCCTTTGTCTGGGGAGGGACTGGGCTGCTCTGTGCCCAGAAACTACATGGATAAGCAGTTGCATGATATGCATCCGAAGCCAGTCCCCGGGAAGCCCTGCCATTGAGAGTCAGTGCCACCACACGGCCCTCTCTGCACCCCTAGACCCCACGGATAGGGAGAAGGGTTGGTCCTGGACCCAGAGGACCCCTCAAGTGGAGTGAGGCTCCCCAACTGCTCTTGCCCAGAGAGCTCTGCCTATGAAGGGGCCCACCAAAGAGACCAGAGCTGAGAGATGGTACAAGCTCCCCTGCGGCAGTTGTGGTTGTAAAAAGGGGGGTCTCAGGATGAGATCTGGGTGCCTGAAAAATGGTCAAATCACAGTTCAGTTCAAGAAGCAAGCAGCAGTAGTCTGCTCCACGAGGTTAGGCTGAGGGCTGCTCTTCAGCTTGGCTCCCAAGGTGGTTTGCTCTGGATCAGCTGCTTTGAGTATTTGACCCGTGAGTGACCTGCCACTTTCAGGTCATCTTGGACTGCAAGCCAAAGTCTCACAGAAGTTGCCACTCATGACTTGCCTGAGTACCTGGCACCAAAACAAACAAAGCCGGCCTGCTTTCTTTTCCTTTCTCATTCCACCACTCTCCACAGTCATGTCTCCATTCACTGATGTATTGTCCACTGAAGAGCTATTATCTTGGCCTTGATACGAGACATAAAATACGAACAGCTATTAACTTGGCCTTGATACGAGAGAGTGGCACATAGTCCCTAACTTTAAGTAGCTCACTGCATCCTGAGGAAAGATATGGTCCTCATGGGGAGGGGGTATTGGTGATGCTCGCTGGGGCCTTCCTTAGACTTCAGATATCAAGCCCTCATAGCCTATCTCTTCTATTGTACCTCACAGGGAACTAAAATAACTTTAGATTGAAAGGTAGCTAAAATGTTACTAGAAAACATCTTCAATTAGAAAATATTTTAGGGGTGGCAAGGAGTGAGCAGGCCTCTGCCCATCAAGGTCTCATGGTCTTACAGGAGACACTACTTTGGGTGGACATGGTTCAGAGGTTTCCTCAGACAAGCACAGGACTAGGGGAGAAGGAGCAGGGAAGCCTCCATGATCCAGATTTTGGGGATGTCAAATCCCATTGTCTGCCTTTATGCCATACTGGCATTTTAAGGACCAGGAGAAATCTTCAGGGCTACATGTCCAATGTGGAGAGTGCCCTGAAATTCTGGAAACTCCATCTCTTAAGGGTTCTGATGATGTCATATGGGCTTATCAGGAACAAGCATCAGATGCTTCCTGCGACCAGCACAGGACTAGGGGAGGCGGAGCAGGGAAGGCCCCAGGATCCAGGTTTTGGAGAGGTCAGTGCTGTAGGGGCTGGGCTTGTGTCTGGAAGCTGCCTCCTTTTGTGTTCCCAGTTGAAGGGCAGAGGGTGGTGGGCTGCTCTTAAGAAGATGGGACAGCCCAGATGATGGCCAATGGGAGTCTCGGGGGATCCTGAAGGGGGCCAAGAGGAGCGGGGGTGAGGCTACGGTATCATTCAAGGGTATCATTCACATGTTGCTTCCTTGTGATTAGAAAGCCAGGTTTGGGGAATGATTAAATGGTAAATTCTGTAATGCGTGTGTTTCATTGCAATTTTCTAGATATAGCATGGGGAGGAGAGAAGGTGTCCTCCCTTCAGCTTTGAGGATGGATAGGAGTGACGTGGGGTCAGAACCCCTCTCTGCTGTCACTCTTTGTGGAGCCCCAACACATTCTTTACAAAGAAGGAATGCCAAAGGAGGGCATTTTCATCTAACTCAAACGCCTAGAGACCTCGGGACCTTGGAGAGACAGAGACAGAGGTTCTGGGGTTATATTTGTGGACTGAGACAGGGGGAGATAAAGCCCCCTGAGAGAGAACAAAAACAGTAGTGGGGAAGATATGATCAGAGACAAAATTAGAGACAGTAAAAGTGGAAACAAGGCATCCAGAGGGGCAGAGAGCCATAGCTATAGGGGAAGAAGAGAGAAGTACAGAGACCAAAATATGAAATTGTTGGGCATAGTGAGCCTTTGGTTGGCTGTCTTCCAGGGGAAGAGTCAGATTCCTCTAAATTTCATGGTTTAAAAAGACAGAAATTGAGTCATTAGAGATTTTCAGTGGAGGAAGGACAAGGGATAGACAGGTCTCTCCTGAGACAGAACCACCAGTATTCTCTGTGATTCAGAGATACAGGTTACTTGCCTTATCTAGAGTGGCTCATCTCCGTGGCTACCAATTATCTTGCTACCTTCTGGCCAGGTGTAGGGCCCAAATTAACTAAGAAGACTGAAGAGAAGAGAGAAAGAAGCGAGAGAGCAGAGACCTGGCTGGGCATGACACTGCTACTATCCTCTGAGTCAAGCAATTCCCAAAGTCGCCAGGTTAGCTGATCCTTGGCCCCATCTGTAGGGATTCTTTTTGGAGGAAATATGCAGATGGAGGGTGATGGCGGCACACAGGGTACCTGAGACAAGTGCTCAGCCTTTAGAGACCCAATTCCTGCTGCTGCCCTCATTAGCTACCCCTCAGCAGCCAGGGACTCACAGCCCTGCCCTGCAGGCTCTGGACAGCTTTGGTCATAGCTCACTTCCAGCCTGGATGGGCCTGGTGGACAGTTCTGTGCTTGTTTGGGAAGTCCCCCCACTTCTGCCCTTTAGTCCTTCCTCCTCCTATCTGGTCTCTCCTTTCCAAAGAGCTTTAAACTTTCTCAAAAGCAGAAAGGCGAAGACATGTGGATGAGTTTCTTCCCCAAAGAAAGTTTAAGCTTAGTAGTGGACATTTCTTAACAAAATGAAAAAGAACCAGGGTCAGGGGCTGACTACTTTTCAGACAGTGGGTGGTTATTCATGGTCAGGTGATTTCCTGACTTCTGCGAAAGCCCAGCCCAGAATGTTTATCACTTTATTCCCTTCCAAAGCCCAGGCAGCCTCAAGAAACCTTCTAAGCGGGTCCCAGGCAGAACTCTCTTAGAAGGAGAACAAACTAAGCCTGCAAATGGGAATTCAGAGAAGCAGAAGACATCAAGAATGTCCAAATCACAATAATTAAATAACCAAGATACCCTAACCTATAGTCTAGGGCCCGGGACTAGTCTGGTTCTGATAGGCTTTTCCTTCATCAGTGCCCTTTGACTCCAGCTAACTTCAAGAGACTTACTAGGATAGCCCACACATCCCATTGATGAATTTGCTAAGTTAGAGAAGGATCTGCATCCTTGCCCTGTGAGAACCTTCTGCCTTCAGTAAGCTCCCAATGTGAAGGGGGCATACAGACAATCAAGTGTGCAATCCTGTGGCCCCATGTTAAATGCAATATAATGTCCCCATGCCCTGATGCCTAGGAGAGAACCCTAGAGTCATCAAGGCAGCCATAGTAAAAGACTGCAAGGCCTGGCAATCTCTTTAATGGAAATGCATTTGGAGATATTTGGCCTGTCCTCAGAGTAGCACATGACAATGAAACAGGCTCTCACTCCCCAGGGGGGCAGAGGTTTCCAAGATTGTGGTCTTGGGTGACTGAAATACAGTGCTTGGATCAGGAACTCTTTGCTATTTCCAGGTGGAGACTAGAAAACCAAGAGAAGGGAAATGATGGGTCAGGAATTTGTGCCTTGTGGACCATCCCTTTCCTGTCTGTGGAGCCTTCCAAGAAAGAAGGAAGGCAGCAATGAGAACAATCTGTCTAATGAGGTTGAACTCAAGCAATAGATCAGGTGAAAGAGGTTGCTTTTGCTTTGCTCTCCCTGGAATGTCCATAGGCCTTTCTTTCTTCATGGTACCTATTTTGTCATGCTGTAGACAATTAAAATTTTTAACATAGACCAACACAGACGAATTCTGCTTCCTGCTCTTGCAGGATATCCGGGATGTCCTGCAGCAAGGCAAAGTAAGCAAGAGCAGAGAGCAGCAGAGTCCTGAAGAAAACAGACATGGAGTGCAGGGGAGGCGAGGGAAAGGGAAAGGACAGGAGGGGAAGGGAGGGGAGAGTAGGGAAGAGAAGGGGGATGTGGGGTCTGGGGCATCAGAGCTGGGTCAAGGACATGGGGATCCAGGAACCTTTGTCCAGGAATGCATACCTTGGTCCAGTCTTGCTCTGGAAAGAGAACTGTGATGGAAATGAAAGACCACGATGGTCAGAGGCACTTCAAAACAAATCACTGTCTGACTTGCCTGTTCCCCCTTCTGATCCTCAGCATAAGTTTCTGAGGGAGAGGAACTCCATGTAGAATGAGCCTCGATAAGGCTGCCTAAGAGGAGAGGAAAGGAAAAGAGGGCATTTTGCCAAAGGGAGGGGCTAGGGCTTGCTCCCGGTTAGCCCTCTGACAGCTCGCACTTTGGAATGTGTGTGTAGGTTGGAGGCAAGGGCGTGGGGCAGATAAAGAGGGCTATAGTTAGGGGAGTGGCTAGTGGTTAAAGGAATTCAAGTCCTTGTGAGGCCAGCTACTAGGCTTCCATCCTCTGGGCTGTTCCCTTGAGGTCTTCATCCTTACCTGGTTCTAAGCCAGGCCATATCCCAGATTCAGCATTGAAGAGAAAATTATTAGATTGACCCAAGCCCACAAACTCTCCCTTCAAAATAGGCACTCCCAAAACCAAAGGGGCCCTACTGTCCCCAGGAAGAGCAATAACAATTAGGGCCAAACTTTGAGTTTTTTTTCACTCCTGGAAGGGATGTATATCCATATAGGAAGTAGGGTGAGCTGCATGCCCCAAGGTAGGAGGAAGAATGACTTTCCAACAAAAGCTTGAGCATAACCTCATTTTTACGCTATAGGAAATTATCAAACGACCATTAGTAGAGCTTCTTTTAGAAAGACAAGGCAAAATTAGGCTGTTAAGAATGCTTTGCCTAGCATTTGGGAGGCCAAGGTGGGCTGATTGCTTGAGCTCAGGAGTTCAATACCAGACTGGGCAGCATGGTGAAACCCTGTCTCTATTAAAATATGAAAAATAAAATAGATGATAGGTAGATAGATAGATAGATAGATAGAGGCATGGCAGTGTGTGCCTATAGTCCCAGCTACTCAGGAGGCTGAGGCAGGAGAATTGCCTGAACCTGGGAGGTGGAGGTTGCAGTGAGCTGAGATTGCACCACTGCACTCCAAACTGGGTGACAGAGCGAGACTCCGTCTCTGAAAACAATAAGAGTGCCTTGCTCTGGTGGTCTGAACCAGTCATCACCCTTTTATTTCATTATTCACTTTACTTGGGATTACTCCCCATCTTCCTGGTTCTTGGCTTTGATCACTCCCAATTCATTCCCAGTCAACTTCTTTGGACTGATTCTTGTGTCAGGAGACTTTACTCATACTGAGCCCTGAGTTTCCTGGGAAACCCACATCTCTTTACTAATGGGACTTTGTGTTGCAAATGAGAATGCCTATTTTGAAGCGAGCGCTTGTGGACTCTATTCTTTTTCACAAGAATTTTTTTAATCCATAAATTTAATATGTACCTTTTATTTTTTTCATTAAGGGCTCATGGGACTTGTCTTGATCTGTAGTTTTGGCTACACCTGCTTGGGAAAGCCTGGTCTGGGAATTCCTGCCACCACTAACTCACTGACTTCCACTTGCCTGGGATCTATTAGAATTCTTCCATTGCAGATGGTTCTGACACACTGAAGCCATGCCTTACCTGACAAGCTAATATGCAATTCCTTCTAGAACTCATGGATTTATATTCCTCTTCTCTCCCCACTCTTGTCCAGACCTTTACATCCTGGACTCTTTACCATTTCTGCCCCTGGGACTCTTGGATATCATTGTCACTCATACCCATAAAGCACCTTAGGAACTGGACATTACTATTTAATGTTATTCAAAACACACCCATGGAAGCTCAAGTGCCAGGCACATACTCTAATAAGTCTTGGGTACTCAAAAATGAATGAGAAACCGTGTTTTTTCCTCTAAAAGCAATCTTGTAAAATCGCGTCCAGTAGCTTCCAAGACATTAGAGGTGAAGTTGAGTTTGTAAACTAACATAGGGAGTCAATTTCTTAGATGGCAAATGGAAAAAATCCTTGAAGCCTCTAGTCTGTGAGTGGCTGGGGTTGGGCTTGAGAAGTTCTTGGGAAGGAACTTTCTGACAGAGTAGATAGATACTCCCTGACTGAGTCAGCCTTTCCGGATGTGTTTCTAATAATGGGGTCCACAGTTGGAGAGGGAAACCTCATTATCAGAGTTCCCAGCTAGAAGCAGACAGACAGCCCGTGGGGTGAGTGTCGGAAGGTTTGGTTTCATGTCTCCAAACCAAATGGTGGCTACTGGAAAAGTGAAAAAAGAGTGATCAAGGAAAAGGCAAGACCAGAAGGGACCCAAGGAGTGAAACACCACCTCCAGGGCACAAGGTCCCCCAGCCCGGAAGCTGCTCACTGATGTCCAACTCCACCCCTGCTTTCTAACCCCGCCATAGCCATCCCAGGGTCCTGTTCTTCCTATGAAAGAAAAAGTCAAATGGATGAGCCACAATGGCCCCACTAGGGAAAGAGAATCTGCTAGGTAGGGAGAGAGATAGCTATATAGAAAGATACAAAGAGATACATACAAAGAACAAGACATAGAAATAAAATAACAAAGAGTGACAGCAGCAGAAAAATAACAAAAGAACTGGTTGCTTCCCCTAGGAGAAAATCCAGAGTGTAGAGCAGTGATAAGGAGACTGGGGGCAAGCAACAGATAGAGAATGCCAGCAGAAGGCAGGAACAGAGGTGTCCATGTGACAGACCTGGAGGGATTCAGAGAGGGCAAAGGGCAGAAGCGGGACTCTAGCTATAATATTCTGTCCCGGTGAGCCCACCATCTGTCCCTAGCATGCTCATGCTTCTCCCCACACATTCACAGCTCCTGCAGAAAGACAAAACCATAGAGGAAAGCACTCAGAAAGGAGCCGGATGAGGGAATGCAAAGAAAAGGTAAATGAGGGAAGCGTTGAAAGATACAGGGAAGAGAAAAGGGGTTCTGGCCTTTGGTGTGGAGGCCAGAAAGATATGCAAAAGGCTGGAAATGTGCCCCACAGTCATCACAAACCCCACTCCCAGGCAGGTTCCTGGTACACATGGAAGCAAAGGAGTAAAAAATGTGGTCGGATGAAATTAGATTGCTTGGGGCCACTGAAATATCCCCAGAAAATTTCTCTCTTCAGCTTTTGAAATAAGTTATTCTAACTCAGAGCTGATGCTTCTGCAGATGGGTTTGGATGCTACCCAAGGTCTAGGTCCCCATCATTGCCCCTTGCCCTACTTAGGGCAGGAGGAGGTGTCTAGTATCCACTAGACACCATCCAGTGAAGTGCTCTTGAACTCAGGAACTTGTCTCACCTTAGTACAGTGAGGGAATGAGGTGCTTGCTTCATTTGCAATCACTGGCCTTTGGCTTGGTGTGAGGTCCTAATCCTGTGCTCTGGAGTGGAGAGCCAAGCCTCTGTGCTCATCCCAACAGAACCTCTTCCAGTGGCAGCAGGAGGGACGGGAGACAGGTGAAGTTAGAAGATGCTTTGCTATATTCACCAAGTCTTCAAAACAAGAGCACTGAAGTGCTGGGGACTGTTTCTCCTTGACTTTTTAGCCTTGATACAATGGCCACAAAGAAGAGCTCTTCACAGTAGAAGCTTGTTATGTTTGCTTTCCCGTCATCCACCATAAGGCCTAGAATACAACCTTCTTCCCATTTCAGTAAACATCTACTGAGTAAATCACACGAGGATATCTGCTTTCTCAGGAATTTTACTAAACTACTGTTTGATGGCAAACTCAACTTCAGAGGACTTCAACTGTAGCCTGAACCAGGTTTCTTCATGACAAGATATGGGTGAGAGAGAGGGGAACCACAAAACAATCTGCACTGCTTGAAAAATGGTCTCATCATAATTCAGGTCAAAGCTCTTGAACCAAGTGTAAAAGCTAGGCCCAGATTTTCCTTCAGCTGGGACCTGGAATTGGTCTTGATGAGTTTATTGCAGGAGACACGTTCCTTTGTAGGGCCCAGAGCAGTGCAGGCACAGAGTTGTAGAAAACCCACAGCAGTCTCAGACTTTTCAGAGAAACTGCTCCAGCTTTAGGGTTCATGTCCTAAAAAAAACCCACCGGTCCCAGTGCTCATCTACTTGTCTCTCTCCTTTGTCTTCAGGTTTTCTTATCCTTCCTTCATGCTTTACTTGACTCTCCACTGACTTACTTAATAGATACATGAAAACACTTGAGAACTCTTTATCTAAACTCATTGATGAAAATCACTTTACTTGGCAAATATTTATTGAGCTTTATCTTATATTGAACTCCTGGTAGTGTTGAGAACTCAAATTCAATTGAGAATTTGTTTTCCCCCACTGAGAATGTCACTTTTGAGTAGGGAGGAGTGGATTGCGGGAAAGGAGGCTGGAGTCAGTCAGGGAGCAGAGTGTCCCTTAAGGAGTCATCCTACGGGAATTGCAAATCACAGTGGAGTTCAAGAAGGTGACAGTGGATAACTTCTTTCTATTCCCAGGTGGAGAAGAAAGAGCCAGATGGTCAGGATGATGAACAGGGAACTCCCCTTTAGATGTCATTCTTCTCATGGCAAGTGATGGCAGTGGGAGAAGCAGAGGCTGGGGCATCTGAGAAAGTGGGAAAATGAGATTTCCACATGTTTTTCAAAGGCAGGGTGATCCTGGTTGAACCAGTTGCCTCTAGGGTGGCAAAATGGTGCCCTGTCCCTTTCCTTCTATTCTCACATTGCCCTGTTGACAAAAATGGCCAAACTCCATAAAATAGTTGAAGAGATTTATTCTGAGCCAAATAGGAGTGACCATGGCCCATGACACAGCCCTCAGGAGATCCTAAGAACATGTGTCCAAGGTGGTCGGGGTACAGCTGGGTTTTATATATTTTTAGGGAGGCATGACACATCAATCAAATACATTTAAGAAATACATTGGTTTGGTTCAGAAAGTTGGGACAACTCAAAGTAGGGGCTTCTACGCTGTAAGTAAATTTAAATATTTTCTGGTTGACAATTGGTTGAGTTTATCTGAAGACCTGGGATCAATGGAAAGGAATGTTCAGGTTAAGGTAAAGGATTGTGCAGACCAAGTTTTATTGTGCAGAGGAATCGTGCAGATAGCAGACTTCAGAGACAGAGAGCAGATTGTAAAATGCTTTTTTATCAGACCTAAAAGGGTGCCTGGCTCTTAGTTGATTATCTCCTGGATCTAGAAAGAAAGGAAGGAAAACAAAGGGGAAAGGGGATTCTCTATAGAATGTGGATTTTTTCCCACAAGAGACTTTGCAGGACAATTTCAAGGTATAGCAAGAAAATATATTTTGGGGTAAAATACTTTGATTTTCTTCCTTGTTATGCCAGAGTCAAACTGGAAAGTAAGTCACGATACACAGGGTCAAATAAAACCCATCTGATGAGATTTATGGCTTATAGGGCATGACTCCCCAGACCCCTTAGGATAGGAATTTGGGCAAGATAAAAAATCAGAGCTTTGTCCTCAGTCCCTTTGGCCATTCAGGTTCCAATCATCCCTTTCTGTCTAAAAATGATATTAAATGAACAAACTAAGAGGCAAACAGACAAACTAGGAAGAAGGAAACAGGAAGACAGAGAAGTCAATTTTTTTCAGATGTCTAGAAAGACAATGTAAAGATATGATGGCCAAAAAAAGATAGCAACATAGAAGAAGAAAACTAAAGATGGAGCAGGAAAAAAAGTAATGCAGGGAAATGTAATTTGATGGCAGAGGCCCAAAAAGGGAGGCTCCTGGACAGATGGAGGAAGAAGCACAGACGCAAAGGTGGTGGTGCTGTCAGCCATGCCAGGCCATTGTCTTCCCCAAAGGGCAGTGCCTGGGGCAGCATTCTTTATTCCTTGGTTCCTAGAAAGGGACATGAAATGTGATTTGACAGAGAAGGTACATCCAGAGAACATATAGGGGCCAGATGAGGTAGCTGTGACAAGAGCATGAAGGATCTGAAGGTCCAAAGTATGCCCACCACTTCCTCACTTCACCTAAACCCCAACCTATTTCTGTACCTTCACCCCAGCTGTAGACGAATCATGGGCCTGACCCAACTGAGCTGAAGGTAATAAAGAGAAGAAAGGAAGGTGATATGCTGGAGGCTCAGACTGTGGCATGCTGTGTCCGAGTCTCCACTCCTCTTCCTTATCCCAGTCTAATTTGATTTCATTAACACTGTCCCTTATTTGGGGGCAGCATTCGGGGAGCTGACAACCAGAAACTCATCCTTTCCTCTTAGGGGTGGTTGCTGGGAGGGATCGGGGTGGGGGAAGTAACAGAGAGCATCAAGAATATGCCTGTTGGATCAGGGTTCATGCCCTTGTTAACACACTCAAGACTATTACATTTAGCAGTCCCTCCCTTACCAAGATAAAGCTGAAGCTTCTTATATACATGTCATGCATAACAAGATATTTAAAAAGGTTTCTTGTTTTGTTTTCTTTGTGATTTAACAAGCCAAGAAAGAAAAATAGATGGGAAATTTCTCCTATCTTTTAAAGTAAGGAACTTGACTTACAAAGAAGGCAGGCATTAATACCAATTTTGTGAACCTTAGTTCAGCACTGGTATGAACGGACTAAAAATGTTGGAATTCTGGAAAAGAAAAAAGACTTTTCTGAAGAAATGTCTTGAAGTGGCGAGGTAATTTTGGTATTCCTTGCTGAGAAAGAGGAGTGTGTCCCCCAGAAACTCATATTGAAGAATGGCCACAAAGAATGCTGATGGATCTGTCCCTTGAATTTTTCCAGGCACAGTGTCTTGATATCTGACCCCAGGGGAAGAAGTGGAGACTCAGGCTGAGGCTGTCAGGCAGAGAAAGATTTGGTTTCCATGGGGGCTGGCTGTGCCGCTATGGAAAGGGAGTCCAGCCAGTATGTTTGCTGTGTGGCACTGACCAGACCTGCCACTCAAGGGGAAGCCCTGACCAGGAGCCATTTTTAAATCCCATCCAGGAGAGTTTCTAGGAAGGAAGTGGTGGGGGTAAGGAGGAGTGTTCGACTGAAAAAGAAGAGGCAATTGCCGACCTTGGGACAGATTTGCCCACGGCTGGGAGGGTGCAATTAGATGTGCTCAGGGCGCCAATCTGAGGTATACTTAACAGCGCCCTGGTAAGGGTCAGCCCTGAGCATGTACCACGGCCAGATCAGGGCAAACTAATCCACTTCTCCATTCTTCAATGCTGGGGTCCACAGTAAGGCCAGCAGGGATGAGGAGAAAGAAACAAATCTCAAAACTGCAAACCACACCCTCATCTCCCGCTGTGAGTACCCACCATAGCCACTACTGAAGAGAGGGAAAACGCGCTAAATGAAGTTCACAGTGTTGACTCTTGGACAGGACTTGGTATCTCAGTTACTGAAATGGATCTCTCTTATGACTAAAACTGACTCGAGGACTTGTTATTACATGAAAGTTTCCGGAAAAAGTCTGGAACTGGTCCAAGATTTCACCCAAAGGAGGGAAGGCAAGAAATTGCATCACAGGGAAGATTTTACATCCTCAGTTCTTCTTGGAGGTGGGGCGGGGGGGCATTTGGGTCTTGTAAGTGGTTAGTGGAAATTTCCTTTATCACTTGCCCTGCCCTTTAGTCTCACAGCAGCATGTGTTAAGGAAACACTTGGAGTTTTCTGAAAGGCTACTTTTCTCTCTGTGTTGACCTAGCCACATATTTATGGCTCTGCTAAAATAGACACCTCGCCACCATTCTTCTCACTCCTTTGGAACGAGATCCTCTGGAATGTACCCTAGTCTTGACTTTCTTCTGAAAGTCTTCTGGAATTTCCCCTGGGCTGGGAGAGGCTCACTCCAAAGACTCCCCTGGCACCCCTGATTATCTCTGTGGCTGGGAATTCATCATTTCTTTGTCTTTGATTTCTCCCAAAACACTGTAAATTCCTTGAGAGCAAGGACTCTACCTATTCACTCATCTATTCCCAGGGGTTAGAAAACTTGGCACATTGTAGATGCTCAGTTAATGTTTGTTGAATCAATGCATGAACACACATATACAACGCATACACATGCACACACATACTTTCCTATGACATGCTGAATATATGCATAACTACTTCTGCTTACTTTCTGGGCAATGGCAAGGATTTCAATATATGAGACTTGAAAGACACTCATTTCGAGGGATAGCTAAAAGAAGAAAGAACAAGACGTAGACCAATGAAACTGGAGAAAAGACGTGCAGAGAAGAAAGGTTTTTTTTCCTGAAGCCTTAGTAAAGGTAAAGCAGAAGGGAACTAGAAATCATGAACTTAGGCACAGGAGTTTGAGGGGAGATTGCTGAGTCTTAGGTCTGAGGACAGCTGGCACGCTCTGCGTGAAGTTGTTTTGAACAACGCTGTTTACCAAGGTGTAAATAAGACAAAACAAAGAAACTGGTTTAACATATTTTCCTAATTCAACTCCAGAATGCAAATAAAGACTGTATATTGAAGGGTACACTGAGGGGAGATAAAGTGAATTATCTGCAAAAAAAGAGGGGGGGGGGCGTGAAAGAAAGAGACAACAGCAGAAGAAAGCTGGGGTGGTAGTCCATAAACTTGGGGAGAATTAATACAGGGCCTCAGGGTCATGGCCCATCACTCTAATGGTGCCGCAGGAGAGTGGTCGGGCCTCAGGGGGAGATAGCTTCAGGGTGGCTGGATGCCAAGAGATGGCTTTAGGGAAGCTACACCCTGGGGGTCTAGGAAATTGACTTCCTGTGCCCATCACCAGTGAACTGTGCCTGTTACAAACATTAGAACAGCAGTGTTCACTGTGATCAGAGACCAGAGTTTGTATAGTCTCTGAGACATTTGCGCAACGGGAACAGAAAAAAGAGGGCACCCCCAAATAAGTGATGATAAATTTTGCTTATGCTAAAAGGGATAGGAACTCAGAGGCAGATTTTATTTTTTAAAAAAGGAAAGAAAAAAGAAGTAAATAATGTTGCATCACTTGAATCTGTATATTTTTGGGGAGTAAGAATTTTAACTGCTAAACCTGCCATACTTGCAATGTCTTTGGTGAGTAGTTGTGCTCAGGGTTTTTCTAAAAAGCCTTTTCAGCTCTGCTGAAGAGATTAAATACAAATTAAAGTTCTGTTGGACTCAGGGATCTCAGAAATCCTCTATGACTATTTACTGAGTCAGGACTGGGGAGGAGGATCCAGTAAGCAGGAAATCACATCAGAGATAAGCTATGAAAATTTGGGCGAGGAACTGACATAGAATTAAAAAATGTCTTTCGTAGGTACGTTAAAATAAATTAACTCCATTGTAAACCTTTCATTGAAGCAATAACGTAGTAAGTTCAAGAAAAGTTTCTAGTAAGCAAAACATGGCTTATGGGCAACATTTGGAGGAAACGATGATGATTATGGTCATTAGTAAACATCCAAACAGCAAGACAATGGCTAAACAGCATAAATCAAAGTCCCCAAGGGCAGTAGTAACAAGAAAATGCCTCCAATGAGTGTTTCAATAGGCTTTGCAAAATACTGAGTGTCATCGCATATGTGTGAGGCCCTTAATAAATATCCTTTAGTGGTAGGGGAAATGGGCCAGAGATGTTCTGCAGCATTAAGAGGAGTATTAGTCCATTTTGAGATGACTTCTCAAAGCTGCAAACTAGCCAGTTGTGAGCTTGCATTTGAGTGCATGTAATCATACTCCTTCGGTGAAAAATTGTAGCCCTGTTTTGTTTAATTGCAGTCTCCAGAGTTTCGGTTCCTACTATGAACCCAGAGAAGAGGCCAGAAGCATGTTGCACAAGCCTTCCATTTTCACTCTCCAGTGACCGGTATCCAAATTCCCAGATTTTCACAGTAAACTTCACTCAGTCCTGTTCTAATTGTTATCTGTAAACACTTTTATTCAGAATGTTCTTAAATGAACTCAGGGAAAGCTGTGCATTAAATAGACACTTAACAGATGGTCAAGAGAGTAGTATACTGAAATTTGGTAAAACTGCACTAATGATATTTATATACTACACTGGCGAAAACAAAACAAAACCAAATTAAAATCCAATATTTGTATATTTCAAATTATCATTACTGTCCATAAAACTATTTGAAATAATAATTTCTTTTTAGTTTTAAGAATGAAAAAATATTACTTTATATAAAACCTCCAAATCCCAACTCTTCAAAATCCAACAGGATATATATTGAAAAGAGTTATAGTTTCTTTAAATTATTAAGAAATTGAGATATCTCATGCATAATATAATTTAAAAATCTATTGGCTAGTAAGTACTGGCAAAGTGAATATTTAATCAATCTTCTGAAAAAAAAAAAAATAATACCAGCACTTAAGAGTCTAAGATTCTAAGACAATGCATCATTTTGAATTGGCCAAATGCATCATAATTTTTCTAGAAGCTTGTTCAAATTTTATTTTCCATTCTCTCAGAAAAATACAGACAATAAAGCTGGGTATGGTGGCACACACTTGAAGTCCCAGCTCCTTGGGAGGCTGAGGCAGGAGGATCGCTTGAGTGTGTGAGTTCAAGCCTGCAGTGAGGTGTGATGGTGCTACTACTGTACTCCAGCCTGAGCATCAGAGCAAGACAGGAATCTCAAAAAAAAAAAAAAAAAAAAAAAAAGTAGACTTTATGGGATGGCACAAAGAAAATCATCATCCCATCTTCAATTAATGTTGAACACTGTCTTAAACAGTGCAGGATGAATGAATTTTATGGGAATGAGTGTTTCCTAGTTTGAAATAGTCTACTGATTATTTTCTGTCCTAAATGAACATGTTAGAGGGGGCCTCCAGAGTTGCTCAAACCCTTGCTCCATATATTGCAAGATAACTCCTCGAGTGTAGATTCCGTGTCTGATGAGTATCTCTCTCCAGCACACAGCCAAGGGCCTGGGCCATAGGAAATATCCAGAACTGAGGACTTCTCCTGCCAAGCCGAGGGAATCTGAATGTGAGCCCAAGGCTGGCAGCTTTGCATGACTTCAACCATCGCACATACATTGTGAGAGAGAAAATGAGGCTTTGTGTCTCTTATGCCTCTGATTTTTAGAAACAGGTCTGGGCAGTGTCAAATAGTAAAACAGCCTTTGCTCATCTTAACCACAGATGTTTGCCTTGGCCTCAATTAACACTACACTGAATCACGCAACTGAGAGTTTGCAGTCACTGGGCTAGATCGCCAGAGACGGCACTCAGCCTGTCCTCAGGCAGTTTGAAAGCCTGGAGATACCCTGATCAACAGCTTTGCTGGGACTCCAAATTTGAGAAGGGGAATCATGCATTTTGGCATCACCAGTGTGAAGAATCTCTAGTAGGGGAGGCAACAGAGCTAGCAACATTGTGGCCACGGTTGTGTAGAGTGCATTGAATTCAGCACACTGGCACTTACATGCTTAAACCACACACTTGTGTGCGTGTCCCTGCACCAGGGGCAAAACTCATCCCTAGTTTGAGTAGTGCCTGACAACTGACCCCTGTCCTGGGCCACTCCCAAGCCGACACAGGCAACAGGGTATGTGTTTTTGAGCCTCTCTCTCCCACCTTTCAGCCGTATCCAGCTGTCTTTGGGAAGAGTCCTTGGAGCTTGCCCCTGTGGAACTCATTTAGGATCTCCATGGGCGAGCGCGGCTGGCGAGCCCAGGTGGGCTGGGAACGCAGCAGGCGTCTGGGCGGGGCTCCCGAGGGTCTTGGTGCGCTAACCGCTGCCCACCCCAAGGCCGGAGCCGGGGGTCACCAAAGGCAAAGGTGGCGGGGTCCGTCATGTGGGGCTTGTCGTGCGGGGCTGCAGGGATGCACCCTCTGTCCCCTATTTTTTTTTTTTTTATTGGCTAGTTATTTGCATATTCAATAATCTTTGCAGGCATTCCCATCGACAGCAGTATGTCAATCGTACAGGTAGATCAATTAGGACCTAGGTCAACAATAGATGTCTGTATAAATGTCTGAAATAGCAAAAGTTGCTGCTTATGTTTGCGTTCATGTTGTGGTAGAAAGTCCATTGGCCAGAATTTTTTTTTTTCAGAAAATTTCCATATATTAAATTGGATGGATTATTTAAGGAGTGCTAAACGTTTCTTAAAATAATAGAATACAATAATATGTATCTGACTATATAACCATAGCTTGGGGGAGTCTTTTCCACGCATGATGCGACTGAAGAAATCCTAAAGAAAAATCTTGGTTAATTTTATCCCACAAAACTGCTAAAAGTTATAAAAGCCTAATTTATGGTGAGAAAAATAGCAAAAATATTAAATTTATATTTTCTGTTCTATTGAAGTAATTAGAACAAGTGCAATTTTAAAATATTTTAACCAATTTATGAGTATAAACTCTTGAATTAAGAATGGATCGTAAAATAAATTTACATTCATGATACAGTTTTAGAGTGAGAATGTAAAATGAGATATTGAAGGCATGTTTTCTAATAATGAACCTCAATGAGGCTTAAGAGAGTGAAATAATATCCTTTGGATTAATGTTTAATCGAAACTAACATTTACTGCTCTAGTGCATTCAAGAGAGCCTGTTACTAGGTTTTTGAATGTATGATTGTGTTTCAGAACCAATTTAAAATAACTAGATGAGTGACTTTAGAGAGAATGACAATAAGGTCTTATAGAAATAGATATTTCTTTTGAGATTTTACTTTAGAAAATTTGAAAAAGTAATTTCTATTCTGCCACAGTTGTGTGATCCTCTTTGCATATAAGATGGTATTTCCTCACTTATAAACCCCAGACTCTTATACAGTGAAGGTAATACACGTTTAGAATGAACACTGGATGTGCTTAAAATACTCCCATCAGATGCTGGTTGCTTTCCAGAGGTCAGTTCTCTGGTTTCACTGGTTGGAGTGTGTGCTTTCTTTTTTGATAGACAAAAAACCCACATACTTTGAAAATCATCTGTGTTAAATGTTCTGTTCAAATAAGAGACTTATCCCAGAAACAAGAGGGTCCTGGCCACAGCCATTCATTACATAAAAAGGAAAAGAAAGTAGACATTTTAGGTACCTTTATCCTTGCTTCCTAATTGGCTGCCTAGGCTTGCCAGGTACAGCAGAAAGATAATCAGACTTTCTTTTTACAGGATATTAAAGATGAGAAAGGTATTGGAGATGATCAAATCCAATCCCTTTATTATCTAAAGAAACTAAGGCTCAGAGTAATTGAACTGACAGAAACTGACGGAAAGTTTTAGTTCTGTTGCTTACTTGCTGTGAGGCCATTTTGAAAATAGACATCATATCCTATTTTAATTACCCTAGACTTCAGAAATAACCATTCCAAGATAAACCTATCTGTATCTGGGGGAATAAAAAATCCCATTCAAAATAATGCAATGCTGGCATTAAGCTAGTCAAAGATAAAGACTGTTATTACTAACAAATATTTATTGCATGCCTTCTGTCTGCTGCTGAATTAGGCAGCATGGGCTAGAAAAATATTTTGAAGCCAGACAGATGGTTATTTCTGTAACCTGCTAGCTCTAAAATGTAATCTAGGGTGTTACTTAACCTCTCTGGACCTCCGTTTCCTCATCTGTAAAATATGAATGGAGAATACTTTATAGAATTATTGTAAGGATAGAAAGAGACAATATATGGAAAACAACCTACCATGAAGGACACTCAGTGGATGCTAGTTCTCTTCTGTGGCTAAGGGTTAACAAACAAAAATGTGCCTCTTCCTCTACAGGCACATTTGGCACTGTCTTTGGGTTAACTTTCTCTGTTCTGCCGGGATATCTGATAGAGTTGGGATGTCAGCTGTTAGTAGGTAACATTGTTTACGGTGAAAGTGACCTCTAACTGGGGAATTGTATCCAACTAAAAGGAGGTACAAAGGAACGAGGTGTATGCCATACTGGTGACTCTTATAATGGGAGATACATGACCTTTTCAGGGACCCTGGAGGCTAAACTAGGAACTGTTCCAGAAAATATTGGTTCCTAGTTGGAATATGGAGCTCCTGTACTTGTCTGGGCTGGTTTCCTTTCCTCACACCTAAGGAGAGCTCCAAAAGCATAGCCCTTAACCAGAGATTTGACTTCCGTAAGGATCCTTCTTACTAAAAAGAAAAGGCTGATGCTGCTCTGTTGGCGTGCTGAGTGTTTCGTGGCTTGTATCCTTTCAAGAGCCATGCCTAGCCCATAGCAGTCATGTAAGTCTGTTTTCTAGAGCCTCAAAAGACCCCAGATTGGGCATTGCATTTTCCTAAAGTCACTAAAGGGGATGCAAAGAGGAATAAGACTTGGAATGTAGCTAATGGTTTATAATCTAGTGGTGAAGTGGTGGCGTGCACATGATTTAGCTGTGTGACAAACCAGAGAGTGGTATCTGAGAAATAAAACAAACCAAAAGAGATCACAGGAAAAGGAAAGAAATGGCTTTTGGCTTAAGGAAATAGATAATTTGTCTTTCAAGGATAGCATTCAACACAGGTCGGAATGGCACAGTTACAAGGCAGAGCGTTTCAAGTAGAGGTTGCACTGGGCAGAGTCAAGGCCAATGGACGGAAACTGAGGGAGATTGAGTTTGGGGAGGAGGCATGATAGATGGGTGGCAGAGCGTGGAGGACCAAGGTCACCATTTTATTATGTAAATAAGAAACCGTTAGTCTCTGAACTGTGGCATACAATTACCCAGGGAGAAAGAAGATACCAATAAATCATGAAAGGAGAAAAGTAGTGGAAATTTCCTTTCCCCCCCCCCCCCGATAATGGAGTTTTGCTCTTATGCCCAGGCTGGAGTGAAGTGGTGCAGTCTGGTCTCACTGCAACCTCCGCCTCCTGGGTTCAAGCAATTCTCCCGCCTCAGCCTCCAGAGTAGCTAGGATTACAGGCGTTCACCACCACGCCTGACTAATTTTTGTATTTTTAGTAGAGACCGGATTTTGCCATGTTGACCAGGCTGGTCTCAAACTCTTGACCTCAGGCAATCCACCTGCCTTGGCCTCCCAAAGTGCTAGGATTATAGGCATGAACCATTGCGCCCAGCTGGAAACTTCTTAATAAGGCAGGAGAAAGACCTCCTGCTGGTGTAAGAGGGTCAAATATGGCTTGAAGAAAACAGAATACTGAGACCAGTAAGAATAGGTATTGAGCTAGCCAACGGGCTGTAAATAAAAGAGATCAAGTGGAAGTGGGATGTTATAAAGTTGCAGTGAAACCCAACTGTCTCAGCAGTTGCTTTTAAAAGCATTCTAACCTGTAAATACACTGTATATCACCACTCATTCATTTATAATATGTTTCCCAGATGAGTAACAAAAATTGTTATATATAACAAATATTTCCCCAAAGAGCTTTTAGCCTCACTACATGTAATGTAGCCTACATTCTATTGGCATTTTGTGAATGCATCTTCCAACCCAATATATTAATTTTAAAACCTGGGTGTTAAATGCAATCTGAAAATCAGTGTTCTGCAGCAACAGTTACCAGCTGCAAGTGGAGAAAGCAGAAGTCAGATTTATTCAGAACCAAGGAGTGACATGGTAGTCACTGGAAAGTCAAAGAAGGAAGCAACTCTGGGGTGTCAGCAAGAACACAACTGAAGCATCTGATGGTGGGCAGGGAGGCAAATAAAGTAAGAAGTAGACCTAAGAATTAAGCGGCACTAAAACATGAATAAGAAATTTATATTTGGAGTTATGGAAATCTTGGTTCAAATCCCACCTCTCTCCAGCTCTGAGCTGGATAAGATTAAGTTGTTGTGAAGATGCAATGAGATCGTTTAAAGAGCTTAGAGTAGTTCCTGGCAAATAGGAAATGTTTATTCATTTAATGCTAGCCACTTGACAGTGGTGATAAGAGTAGGCTCAGCTGACAGAAGACAATAGGAAAAGTAACACATAAAGATGTCACCAGAAGACAAAGCTCTGGATTGAAGATTTGGAAGTTGGAAAAACTCTTGGAAGCTTAGCAAAATTGTATATAACCAGACCCATATGAAATGGAGTGCTATTGCAAGTTACTGTGCTGAAGAAGTTGAGGCTCTAAGACCAAAATGTTGGCAAATGGCTTGGATTTGGAATAATGAAGAAGGGAGGCCAGGAGTCAATCCTGAAGTAATGACAGGAAGTTGGCGGGTGTCCCAGAGAGAGGTCACTTCTGGTAAGGAGTATAGGGAGAGAATGGAGGCAGAGGAGTTCTGTAAACTAAAATCCAGTGATTTGGGAATAAAATGAGCCTCCCAGTTTCCTTGAATAAAGTACTTGAATCTGAACCAATATTTTCTTGCTCCCAATGTATATATCAGGATAAGATATTTTGACACATCATAAAATGCATATAATTCATAGATACAATACTTCACACAAGAATATAACACATCATGTTGTTCAGATAGTCATATGCCTAGTGCAAGGCATTCAAAAATATTTGTTGAATAAATGAAAACTCCCAGCTCTGCCACTTACTTAACCACAAAAAAATTGTGTCATCAGTAAAATGGATATGGTGATGCCCACCTATACATGAAGTACCTGGAACAAATTAAGCACTCAATAAATAGTAGCTGTTATTGTTGTTTTAAGTGTGTGTCAAACAGTGTTGTAAATGCTTTATAAGAATTTTAAAACTACACCACAGGAAACATTTTCTATTTCATGTGGGAAATATGTATGTTTTGTATTTTAAAGAGAAAAAAAATGTGTTTAAATAACCAGTCAAGTGTCTGATACACATCACCTTGACTGTATATTAGATTAATTCCTCTATAATTGTTAGTCATTTCCAAGACCAATGTAGTTGCCTGCCACTTCCTAGCACACCTGGCCTGCACAAATATGTGGGTCTGATACAATGTCAAAAATGCAGGAAGCTATATGAGATTCCAACCCTCTATTTTTCCAAGTGTAAAAGAACTTATGAATCAAGAGCCAAATGAACAATATAATGCTCTTTCTGATAATCTGTCAACAAATCTGCAACCATGTCAGGCATGTTATATCATTACAAATTGCTCAATGCTATTATGAAAAGTATTTGCAGCAAGTGAGACTTCTGGAGTTCTCTGCAGTTCAGGGATCCACTCAGTGACTTGTCCTAAGGTCCCATTAGGACAGAAGTGCCCTTCCTGAGAGTGTGGCAGCGTAATGACACTCTAGTACCTGGACCTTTTACACTGCTTTCTCTGAAGCAGTGGATTATTTCATCAGCAGGAGAGAGAAGGGTGAATTGTATAAAGTGGAGCCTGAGAGTGTGTGTTTTATTCTTTAAAATAAAAAATTAAGAACATAAAAATCTGTTTTCCTTTGTCTCTTCTTTTCAGAATGGGGCAATGGTGTCACCAGGGTTTGGAAACTCAGAACTAGATCAAATCTCAACTCTTAATCTTTTCATGGCTGATGTTGAGAATGTTTGACTTTAGGGATTTGCATTTTATCATCTGTCACATAGGGAGAGTGCTACATTTTTGGCTAAAATTAAAGTAATATGAACACATTTGAAAATACTAGGGATGATCAACTATTAATTTCCCCTCTTCTCTTTCATTCTACTCTGTTTCTTTGTTTGTTTGTTTTTGGTTTTTCGTTTTTGTTTTTGTTTTCAGAAAAGCAGAAGTTGAAATAGTGTTACTAGCCAAGTCCACAGCAGGATAAACTGATGATGCAAATTTTGTGGGCTCAGAAAATTTGTAACAATTTGGCAAAGATGGTAAATTTCATTTTTTTTTTGCAGCAAATCTTCCTCAAGATGCATGAGAAAAATAGAGGATCATGCATAATCTAATCTCATAAAACTCAGATGTTGACATAAACACAAACACCAATGATGACTTCACTTGGGATGTTCAGGTGGAAACAAAACACCGTTGAGAGCACAACAGGTGATCCAAAGACCTCTAGAATGATCATGAACTAAGATTCCTGCAGATCGAGGCACACTATGTAATATGGTTGTATTTACCATAGAACTGGATGAGTGTTAAGTTGTAAGGTCAGGTTGTGCCTTTGTTAATCAGAAACACTACATTGCCATCCCCATTTCCATGCTTTATGCATTTGTAAATACAAGGGTCCGGTTTACATATGTTAGTCCCAAACAAGGTGAAAACATAATTAGCAGCAAAATAGAAAATTTTAATAAAACCCACAAAACATAAGGGAGCCAATCATTCTTAACACATAAGAAATGGTTTGCTGGAAATCTCTTGTTATTCCTTAAGTATGGAAGCTAATACTGAAATTTCTTCTTATGATGAAAACTATAAACATTTACTTTTCATATTGGAAATCACTGACTTGATATGCATAACACTTCTTTTTTTTTGAGACAGAGTCTCACTCTCTTGCCCAGGCTGGAGTGCAGTGGCAAGCTCTGCCTCCCAGGTTCACGCCATTCTCCTGCCTCAGCCTCCTGAGTAGCTGGGACTACAGGCACCCACCACCATGCCTGGCTGATTTTTCATATTTTTTAGTAGAGACGGGGTTTCACCATGTTAGCCAGGATGTTCTCGATTTCCTGACCTCGTGATCTGCCCGCCTCAGCCTCCCAAAGTGCTGGGATTACAAGTGTGAGCCACCGCACCCAGCCAACTTTTCTTTATATATAGATAATAGATCTAAACTTTTTGAAGTCCTGTATAAACAACAAGCTTCCTTTTACCAGGCAGTAGCTATAATTTTCTTCCCTTTATTGCAATATCAATATTTGCAGTTTTTCTATTTTTCTTTTTCAAAAATGTATCCTTGAAGACAGGAAAAATTTTAGTAAGTAATTGTGGAGGCATCTCCCACTCAAGACTCTTAAGTTTGAATTATGATTATTTTTAACTTTTGGTCCTCACAAACAGTTAGGCTGAGCTTCATCTATGTCAAGAATTAAAGGATTTTCATTTGTTAGGTCTTTTCAGGTTATATATCTTTAGGTTAAGAGGGAGGTTCAAGGATACAAAATGCTAAAGCTATGGCACAGATGGCACTTATCCACATGGGGATGCATGCTCCTTCTAAAGAAAACCAAAATTGACAAGTACAAAATCATGTCATCTATTAAGAGTATTCACTGACTATGTTTTCTTGAGATAAATAAAACTGCTTTTTCGCAGTGTGGCAACTCCTCAAAGAGCTAAAAACAGAACTAACATTCGACCCAGCAATCCCATTACTGAGTATATGCCCAAAGGAATATAAATTGTTCTACATTAAAGACACATGGCAGGTGTATGTTCATTGTAACACTATTCACAATAGCAAAGACATGGGATCAACCTAAATGCCCATTAGTGGTAGACTGGATAAAGAAAATGTGATACATGGATACATACACATCATGGAATACTATGCAACCATTAAAAAGAACGAGATCCTTTGAAGGAACATGGATGCAGCTGGAGGCCATTATTCTTAGGACTAACTAATGTAAAAATAATAATAAAAAAAAACTACATGTTCTCGCAAGTGGAGCTAAATGATGAGAACACATGGACACAAAGAGAGAAACAACAGACATTGGGGACCTACCTGAGAGTGAAAGTTGGGAGGAGGGAGAGGATTAAAAAAAAAAAAATCTGTTGGCATAGTATCTGAGTGACAAAATAATCTGTAGAGCAAACTTCCGTGACACAGGTTTACCTGCACATGTACCCCTGAACAAATCTGGACATGTACCCCTGAACAAATTGGGACATGAACCCCCGAACCTAAAATTTTGAAAACCTGCACATGGACGCATGAATCTAAAATAACAGTTTTAAAACTTATTTTCCTGCGCCCTTATTTTTCTAACAGAATGAGTCAAAGACACTGAGTTGTCATATGGAAAACGGTTGCGTCCAGAGGGGAAGCAGGAATATTAACAAAGTCCATAACCCTGGTGTCTGAAGAATCAGTAACAGGCTCCCAAGCACTCGGTTTCCCATTCACATTTCCCCTGTGAGCACCCTCTCATGGATTTAATGTATCTCCCTCCACACCTCACTTCTTACATTGTGTTCGTGAAGAAAAAGTATTTTTGTGCTTGTGAAGTTACATAAATGGTATTTTGATATCTATTTAGTTGCGTTTCCTCATTCATGCAATTATATTTTTAAGATTCCCCCACGTTGTTACATGTCAGTTTCATTGTGTCTGCAGTATAGTATTGCATCATAAACATACCTCACCTTATGGGTAAGATATTTACCATCTTATTGATGAACACCTAGGTTATTGATCTTATGCTGTAAAGCATACTTGCCATCCTATTGACAAACCCCTAGGTTATTTCTAACTCTTTCCCTTAAAAAGAAATAAACGCTGGATGACATCCCCATATGTATTTTCTTATGTTATATATGAGAGTTTCTTAGGAGTATAAAACCAAGGATGAGACAAGTGAATTATAACACATATCTACATTTCATTTCAATAAATAGTGCCAATTGTTATCTAAAATGGCTACATCAATTTATATCCCCACAAGCAACATTGTTTAGCTTCACTCCATCAACTCTCCAGAATACCCAACTTTCACAATTTTAACAAATGGTATCTCTCAGTTGCTTCAATTCCATTTCTCTAGTTATTAGTGAAGTAGGTCCTTCACACACTCATTAGATGTTTGGCTTTACCTTTCTGCAAATTGTCCATTCTGATCCTCAGCCCATTATTCCTTTATGCGTTACGGTATACTTACATATATAATAGATGTTTATCACTTGACAGATGTAGACATAAAAAACACTATTCCTGGTCATTTATCTGTCTGCTACCTTTACCTGTGATGGCCTTCATTGAATAAAATATTTAATTGTGATTTAGTCACATCCATTAATTTTCCCTTGGTGCTTTACTCTCTGAGTTTTGTTTAAAAGATAGGGTAATAAAATATTTTCCTATGTTCCTTTCTATCAATTGTATAATCTTAAATTTCACTTTAAGGCCCAATCCACTTACAGTTGTTATATATGGTATAGTTATCTATAATGAGTTAATTGTTCCCAGCAGTATTTATAAAGCGCTCCATTTCTTCATTAATTTTACTGTTTATTTTTAAACTATATACCAAAGTCCTATGCACATGGATTTGCTTCTGGACTCAAAACTGTTCCAGGATTCAGTTCTGAATGTAGCATCCTTTCTGCACTTTCTTTTGTGAAAGAAAGCCACTTTCACGGCTTTGTACTAGGCTGTGCTAGACAGCGCAGCTGATTCCACCCCACATAACAGCCCTACAGCCTTGTTCTTCTTTTTCAAAAATTTGAAATATTTTCATAATTTCTATTACTTCATGTGAATCTTAAGTAAATTTTCAAGGTTTCCTAAAAATTCTTTTTCCATCTGCATTGAATTTACAGGTTAACTCAGACACAGGAGCACCTTTACAACATTGCTGTGTCTTCCTGAGCATGATACTGTAGTTCCATTTATGTGATGCTGTGTCCTCTAAAGCAGTTTTAAATTTCTCTATAAAAGTCTTGTTCATTACTTGTATAATTAATTCCTAGGTCATTTGTGACCTTTTTCTGTTTTAAATAGTATTTTATTTACTATTACTTTTTCTCATCTTTTATTTCTAGGATAATGGACAAATGTTGACTATGGTCTGTAGATCTGTAATCAAACTATCTAGCTAGACACTCTTTTTTTTGAGACAGAGTCTCCCTCTGTCACCAGGCTGGAGTGCAGTGGCATGATCTTGGCTCACTGCAACCTCCACCTCCCAGGTTCAAGTGATTCTCTTGCCTCAGCCTCCCAAGAAGCTGGGACTACAGGTGCATGCCACCATGCCCAGCTAATTTTTGTATTTTTAGTAGAGACGGGGTTTCACCATGTTGGCCAGGTTGGTCTCGATCTTCTGACCTTGTGATCTGCCTGCCTCAGCCTCCCAAAGTGCTGGGATTACAGGCATGAGCCACTGCACCCGGCCGATTCTCTCTCTTATTAGTTACCATAGTTTATCAATGATTCTTGGAATTACGGGTAAATGTTACAAAAATAATATCCCTTATACAGCTTCTTTTTATTTCTGTTCTTATTTTTATAACTAGTGCCTCTAATACAAAATGAAAAACAGCAGAGAATCTTCATCTTGTTTCAGACTTTTAAGAAAATGTTTCTGAAGTTTCTTAAAAGTAATATTTTCTATAGGTTTGTGTTAAGAAGAACTTATTAGCATATACTTTTTTCTGCTTTTTAAAAGTAATCATGGTTCTTTCATGAGGCCATTAATGATGAATTGCATTGTAAGACTGTCTTTTGTTCAAACGTCCTATCCTCAAGTTTCTAGGATAAATTCCATTTGTTCATGGTAGATTCAAATATTGCTTTATTGGGCCTGTAATTTCCTTTTCTTATATTCATCTTACCCAGTCTTAGTTATACAGTCTTCAAAATATTGAGCTCAAGAGATATTTTGTCTTTTAAAATATTTTTTATATTTCTTCTATATTCATTTGTAATGTTTAAATATGAAATATTAAAAATGAATTATAAAATTTGAACATCCAAGAGAAATAGATACAATCAACAATGATTATCTTTGTTAACCACACATAGCACCCCTCTGTTGTTTTATCTATAGAGTAGGGACACTTTTATATATTTTATTACTTAGCAATCCCGTGTTGTGTTGTTTTCCACTATATGCATATATATCTTTTCTCCTAAGTAGTTTGTAAGAGATTCTTTAGGGCAAGAATTATGTCCAACAATCCCTCATGTCTATAACTATTTGGTAAGTGACCTTCTCAAAGTGACATGGCTATGAAGCGGTCTAGCAAAGATTTGAACGCAACTATTTTGACACTAAATTCTGTGCTCTTGCCACTGTTTCATGTTCTTCTCTGCTGATGTGACTGGCCAAACTCACTTCATCACTGGCAAATAGGGTTATAGGATTTGTTGAATAAATTACAGTAAACACACACACAAAATAAAAATTTAATAAAATGTAAGTTTCAATCTTCCAATATTGATTTCTTATGCCCTTGCCTCCAGGATAGCTGTTGTGGTGTCTGTTATCAACTTGTTCCTTATTCCTTTGTAGACATTCTGCTTTTCCTTTTTGAATAATTTTATAGTTCTGTCTTTGAAGCCATTAGATTTCACTCAGTATATCTAGATATGGATATATGTTCAATCTGATATCAGTGTCTCTATTAAATCTTGTTCATTATTTCTTAAATAGTTCCTCTTCACCATCATCTCTTTGCTGCTATTTCTAATCATTTTTCACTTATCTCAGGGTGTTTATTATGCCTGTGAGGGAAAATCAAGAAATGGTGTTGTCGGGATTGCTATACTGGAATGATTCTGCCTCCATGAAGTCCTTCAGTCCTAAAACCATGGGGCCTAGGCTTTGCCCTTCCTGGCAATGCCTGGTTCCCTAGAAATAAAAATGGGTACCTGGGAAACAATTAAGGAAGAGTGAAAACCCAGAGAAATAAGGATAAGAACACACCAAGGCACCCTTCCTGCTGCTGTAGCAGTTGAGTAGCAATTGTAAATAAGCAATTTCTCCTGTGTGCAGAGACATGGCTCAAACCAAGGCAGAATTCCCTGTGTCAAATGAATAATGGTTGTCATTGACCAAAGTACAGGTGGTACTTGGTGTATATTTTAAGAGAAAATGACATGCTCTGGGTATGGAAAGTATTATGTAAAAGAATAAAATTTTAATCCATATAGGCCTAGGTAGTTTTATTTTCTAAGTAATTTTTAAAACAAAAATAAACAATTTAAAATTTATTTTGTTCCAAATTTTAAAATAATCTTTCATACCCGCTCATTGCTAGTCGTATCAACTGTATTCCCTTGCTAGTATTTTTGTTGTTGTTGTTGGAAACTCAACTTTTATTCTGAGTTAAGCCTCTAGATAGTTTTAAGTCTGCCAAAGTAGTATTCCCCCTACCTTTTCTCTCCCCAACTATCAAGACTATTCTAGGAAGTAGGTCACTCTACCAAAAATGATTGAGCTGTGTTGGGCCTGAGAAAAAGTCGGGCAAAAGGAGCCATTCTTTTATTTTTTATTTTTATTTTTTGAGATGGAGCCTCTCTCTGTCACCCAGGCTGGAGTGCAATCTCGGCTCACTGCAAGCTCTGCCTCCCCGGTTCATGCCATTCTCCTGCCTCAGCCTCCCAAATAGCTGGGACTACAGGTGCCCACCACCACGCCTGGCTAATTTCTTGTATTTTTAGTAGAGATGGGGTTTCACCGTGCTAGCCAGGATGGTCTCGATCTCCTGACCTCGTGATCTGCCCTCCTCGGCCTCCCAAAGCGGGTGCTGATAGTTAGGTTCATCCACCACCGCACTTGGAGCTCGACTGGAGTCGCCATGGGGCGTCGTCTGTCTTTGTGGCCCCACAGTACTCACATGTTCCACTTCAGCTGTGCCACTTCATTCCGCTGCCGCTGGGACTGGGGCTCCTCTAAGGATTTCTTCCACACGTCTTGGTATTCCAGCATGTGAATGCCTTGTGCTGATCGGATGAAAGGTTCCTGGCGATGGATTGCCTCTCTTAGTGGACTGCACTGTGTATGACAGAGATGATGTACTAAACTCCACAGCTCGATTTGGCCAACTTCGAATTGAAAGGATGGTACTGGAACCAGGCCTCAGAAGTAGCTTGTCATCAAGATCTAGGAGCTTGTCCATTAGGGAGCTATTTCTTGCCTGTAGAGGCATCCCATGAACCAAGAGACCATTCACATTTGGCTGATGACTGCTTGCTTCACAGAGACTCATTGGATTTGAAGTAACGGACAGTACCTTAGACTGTGGCACTCACGGTAACACCAAAGGATGTGGTTCACTCAGCACACAAGAACTTTTTGAATCGGGTCTGGGAACTGCAACATTACTCTCATCATCAGAGGCAAATCCTTCCCAGTGACTACGTGTCAACTGTTCCATACAGCTCACAACCTTGCTCCATACATTGTCAAACACATAAACAAGGACATCTTCTTTCACACAGTAAAATGGAGCAATGGGAGGATACCCTCATTTCTGTTTCTCTGTAGCTGCTCCTGATTTCTTCCCATGAAATCCCTCTTACATATCTGTGTGATCAAATGCTAGGTATTCCTCAATTACTCCTTCCGAGATGATTATAGAGTCTTCCTCGTCTCTTTCCATAGAACAAAAGCTGGAGGATTTGGCAATAGAAGATGCTTTATGAGCATACGAAGATGAAAAACGTAACTTCTTTCCCCTTATACCAAATATAGTAGAATCTCTTTCTTGAGACAAGGTTGTTTCATATGAAGCTGAAACAGCAGAAGGGGATCTAGGATACAATCTATAACCTTCACTTGGAGTGATTGTCTGCCTACCTAGAATCCTGAGGTGAGGAAAGCTAGCTATTCACTGTTGGCACTCTTCTTGTAGACTCTTGTTATGCACACTCAACTTCTGCTCATACAAGAGTTCATCGACGGCTGTGAACATTGCCTAGGCTTTTTCAGTGGCATTTTGATCGAGTTCACCATATCCCCAGGAGAAGTCCGAGCTGCCTTCAGTAGATATCCCTGCGCCTGTATAACTTGGAAAAGCAGAGAGTGAATTCCCAGCGTCGGCTGATGTAAAAGGTGATTCTCTTGTGATGTCAGACTCGCTTTGGGAACTTGTGTCTTTCTCATGACTGTCACTGGCAGGGAAATTTCCTCTAGCTTCTTGGGAGAGGGATGATGGTTAAGAGCATGTTTTGTTATTCCTTTCAGCTCCAAGCTCTGTGACACCACCTTCCAAGTGTATCTGGAGATCCTCTTCCTCCTCCTACTCCTCCTCCCCCTCCTCAGCCGCGGGTGGCCTGGGCCGGGGTGGGCACCGCAGGGTGAGGACCTCCGGTCCTGGCCCTCCCGCTGGCTCCGGCCTGGCCGCCTCCCACCACCTACTGGCCTCGTCTCGCCCCGTCGCCTAGTCTCCGAACCACCACCTCTCCAGGGTCCCCACCTCTCCAGTCCTACGACCTCCCTGCTTTCTTCCCTTGCTAGTATTTCTAATAGCATGCCCTGATTAACTCATTTTATCTTTTGGTATAAATCAATTACAATTAAAATAGAGTTTGATAAATCTCAGTGGAGCATTTTTTCATGTTAAAAACATTTTTTTTCTCAAGAGATCAAGTGTGATTAACTTCAGTGAGAGGCTAAAAGTTCAAATTATTCTCAGTAGAGAGAAATAGTCAGTTACTTTCCTTACAGATTTTTTTTTTTCCATTTCTAAATGCAGAATGTCAAATCTGCAGTAGTTGTATTCCAAAGCAAATTTAAGTTTTTTCTCAGGTAACAAGCATGAACGTGAGGACTGATCCAAAGGGGCCACACAGAGGCTGCCAGTGGATTATGATCCCCGAAGCAGAAGCTCCTGAAAGAGATATGAATGTTGAATTTTTGCAGCTGCCCCTTCGCCTTTTTGGTCCTATTTTCACTTGCCACAGTGCTTTTGAGAGTGATCAGTGTTGCATGGATCGGCCATTGCTTCCTCTTTACTACCTAACAGTATCCTATTGCTGGTATGTATGTACCATTAATTTTTCATTCACTGGTTGATAGATATCTGGTCTGTTTTCAGATTTGGTAAGTATAAAATCTGCCACACCATTCAAATATATTTAGCCATATGGACATTTGCCTTCATTCTCCCAGGAGTGGAATTGCTAATCATGTGTTTAACTTTTTTTTTTTTTTTTTTTTTTTTTTTTTTGAGACACAGTCTCCTTCTGTCCCCAGGCTGGAGTACACTGGCGCGATCTCAGCTCACTGTAACCTCAGCCTCCTGGGTTCAAGAGATTCTCCTGCCTCAGCCTCCGTAATAGCTGGGATTACAGGCACACACCACCATGCCCGCTAATTTTTGTATTTTTAGTAGAGACGGGTTTCACCATGTTGGTCAGGCTGGTCTTGAACTCCTGACCTCATGATCCGCCCACCTCGGCCTTCCAAAGTGTTGATATCACAGACATGAGCCACCATGCCCGGTGTGTTTAACTTTTTAGGAACTGCCCTTTTCATCAGCAAAGGTGGTGGAAAAGACAGTATCTAAGAAAATTACATTACAATGATAATATAAATATAAAAATTTATGAGTGTCATTGTTTAGCTCCTTGCCAGCACTTAGTATTTATTACCAGAGTTTTTGTTGTTGTTTTAGTTTAATATTTCCAATAGATGTGTAATGGTAGTTTAGCATGGATTTAATCTGTTTTTTGATTACTAATAATAATCTTGAACAACTTATCATGTGCATATGTGCTATCCCTGCCTCTTCTTTGGTATAGAGAAAACATCAGTAAAGTTTCTGTTCAAATCTTTTGTCCAATTATCATTAGGGATTTTGTTTTCCATTTATTGAGTTTTAAGATCTTTTTAAATATACACAGAATATGTCTTTTAGCAGATATGTATTTGCAAATATATTTTTCCCAGTCTATGATTTGGCTTTCCATTCTCATAGCAGTGTACTTTGAAGAGCAAAAGCTGTGAATGTAATCTATAATTTGTCAATTTTTTTTTCATTATTCATGCATTTGGTGTTGTGCTTAAGAATCTTTGCCTAGTGAATTACAAAGATTTTCTTCCATATTTTCTAGGATAGATTTTATAGTCTGAGGTTTTACATTTAGGGATAAATTTATTTTGAGCTGATTTTTGTGTATGATGTGGGGTATCAGTCAGCATTCATATATTTACACATGATATCCAATTTCTAGCACCTTTCTTAAAATGACTATCCTTTCTTCATTATATTATATTGGCCCTCTTGTTGAAAAGAGTAGGTGTAGGTTATTTTGGACTCTTTGTTTTCGTTGATTTTATTAATCCTTTCATCAATACTTACCTTGTCTTAATTATCGTAGCTTTATAGTAAGTCTTGAAATCAGGCAGTGTGTCAGTTCCCTGAATTTATTTTTCTTTTTCAAAAATATTTTGAAACTATTGGCCCTTTGTTCTTTTCATTGAAATTTTTAAAGACAATTTGTCAATTTATTTAAGAAGAAGCTTGCTGAAATATTGATTTGGAGGCCTTTGAATCTATATATAAATCAGTTTGGGGAGAATTGACATCTTAACAAAATTGAGACTTCTGATGGATGAAGATGGTATAGCTTTCCATTTTGGTCTCTTTTGATTTTTCTCTTCAGTGGTTTACGCTTTTCAGCCTACAAATTCTGGGTATATTTTATTAGATTTGTTCCTAAGAATTTAGTGATTTGTAAAATTCTGTTATAATAGTCCTAGTCTTTAAGTTTTGATTTCTACTTGTTTCCTGTTAGTTTGTAGAAATGCAGTCGGTTTTTGTATATTGACCTTTTATCTTGAGAACTGTCTAAAATTATTGTGAGTTTCAGTAGCTTATTTATATGTACCTTAGGGATTTCATGTCAGTCTGTGAGTAAAAACAGTTTTATTTCTTCTCTTTTCAATCTGTTTGTTTTTACTGTTTTCTTCCTTTTTGTCTTAGTGCACTGTTTAGGACCTCTAGTAGTAATGTTGAATTGGAGTGATGAGAGGATACATCCAGCTGTCTTATCTATCTTAGCGGGAAAGCATTCATTCACCATTAAGTATGATGCTAGCTGTATGAGTTTTTATGGATGTCCTTTATCATGTTGAGGAAGTTTCTGTTGAATATTAGGGTACTGGAAGTTTTTATTATGAAAGCATGCTGCATTTTTCAAGGCTTTTTTGCATCCATTAAAATAATAATGTAGTGTTCTTTTAGTCTATTGATATGGTTCATTTGCATTGATTGATTTTTGAATGCTGAATAAACCATATATTGCTGGCATAAACCCCACTTGGTCACGATGCATTACACTTTTATGTTACTAGATTTATTATGCTAATAATAGTATATTTGTCTCAATTTTTCAAGTTTCTTAAGGTAAAAGCTCAGATTGTTGATCTAAAATCTTTTTTCCAACAAAAGCCTTCAGTTCTAGAAATTCACCTGTAAATATTGTTTGATTGCATACCACAATTGTTTAATGAGTATTTTTGTAGCAATTTTGAATCTACAGAAAAATTGTAAAATTTTCCACATACTCTCTCACCCCTTCTCCTCATTTTTCCCTATTTTTGAATTATTGTGTTAGTGAGAAACATTTGTTACAATTTATGAGGCAATAATAATATGTTATTATTAACTAAAGTCCATAGTTTACATTATGGCTCACTCTTTGTGCTCTGCCTTCTGTGGGTTTTGACAAATGTATAATGACATGTATCCATCATTACAGTATCACATAAAATAGATTCACTGTCCTAGAAATTTTCTGTGCTCCACCTATTTAGCCTTCTTTCCCACCCTCCCCTTGAACTTTTGGCAACCATTGATCATTTTACTGTATCATAGTTTTGCCTTTCCAGAATGTCATGTAGTGGGAATCATATAGCATGTGACCTTTTCAGATTAGCTCATTTACCTTAGCAATATGCAATACATTTAAGATTTTAAAATTCCTTTATGATAACTTATTGTTTGTTATTATTATTATTATTATTATTTTTTTAAAGACAGAGTATATGTTGTTATGTGGTTCAGCCTGGACTCAGACTACTGAGCTCAAGTGATCCTCCCACCTCAGCTTCCTGAGTAGCTGGGATTGTAAGCATTTACCATTATGCCTGGCTTTCATTGCTTTTTAATCACTGAATAATATTCTACTGTGTGGATCATCACAGTTTGTTTATATAGTCACCTATCAAGAATAACTTGGTGGCTTCCAAGTTCTGACAATAATGAATAAAGCAAATGAAGAAATAAAGCATAATGAATAGACATTTGTGTGCAGGTTTTTGTGTGAACATATGTCTTTTTTGTTTGTTTTTTTCAGATGGAATCTCACTCTGTTGCCCAGGCTGGAGTGCAGTGGTGCAATCTCGGCTCACTGCAACCTTGCCTCTCGGGTTCAAGCCATTCTCCTGCCTCAGCCTCTGGAGTAGCTGGGATTACGGGCACACGCTACCACACCCGGCTAAGTTTTGTATTTTTAGTGGAGATGGGGTTTCACCATATTGGTCAGGCTGGTCTCAAACTCCTGACCTCGTGATCTGTCTGCCTCAGCCCCACAAAAGTGCTAGGATTACAGGTGCGAGCCACCACGCCAGGCCAAACATATGTTTTTAACTTACCAAGGAGCATGATTACTGGATCATGTAACAGGATTGTGTTTAGTTTTGTAACATATTGCCTGGTATGGTTTGGATCAGTGTCCCTACCAGTCATCATGTTGAAATATAATCCCCAATGTTGGAGGTGGGGCCTGATGGGAGGTGGCTAACTGGGACAGATTTTCTCCTTGGTACTGTTGTCATGATAGTGAGTAAATTCTGCGATCTGGTTGTTTATAAGTTTTGGCACCTCCCCGGTCTCTCTCTTCCTCCTTCTCCAACAGTGTGAAGTGCTGATTCCCTCTTCACCTTCTGACATGATTGTAGGTGTCCTGAGGCCTCCCAGAAGCCAAGCAGATGACAGCATCTTGCTTCCTATACAACCCGAAGAACTGTGAGCCAATTAAACCTCTTTTCTTTGTAAATTACCCAGTCTCAGGTATTTAAACAATGAGAGAATGAACTAATACACTGCCAAACTATTTTCCAAAACGACTGTACCATTTTGCATTCCCACTCACAATGAATGAGAGTTCTTGTTGCCCCACATTCTCACCAGCATTTGGTGTTGTCATTATTTGGAGTTTTACCGTTCTCATGGGTGCGTAGCAGCATCTCTCTCACCTTAAAATTTGTAATTCCTTAATGACATATGAAGTTGAGTATCTTATGTTTATTTGTCCTCTATATATCTTCTTTGGTAAGATGTCTGCTCAGATTTTTTTGTCCTTTTAAAATTAGATTGTTTCCTTCATTTTCATCCAAACTGTTACCTATTTTCCCTTGTTACTCCCTTTTCCAGGTATTGGTTATTTCTAAGCATATCATTTAATTATTTGGATTTTTTTCACACAATTGTCTTTTTTTCTTTTTTGAGAAAGTATCTCTTGTTCTGTTGCCCAGGCTGGAGTACAGTGCTATGATCATAGCTCACTCTAACCTTGAACTCCTAGGCTCAGGTTATCCTCTTGCCTCAGCCTCCCGTGTAGCTGGGACTACAAGTATGTGCCATCATACCTAGTAAATTTTAAAATATATATATTTTATAGGATGGGATCTCACTATTTTGCCTAGGCTGGTCTCAAACTCCCAGCCTCAAGTTATCTTCCTACCTTGGGCTCCCAAAGCACTGGGATTACATGACATCTTCCTATTACTGATTTCTCATTTATAGTCAGGAAAAACACTTAAACAAATTTAAAATAATTAGAATTATGCAAAGTTTATTTTATGGTCCAGAATATATTTCTCCTGTCATTTCTATAAATTTTCTTGTTATGTATTTTGAAGGTCTTTTTTAAGGTATGTTATGTTTTCTTGATAAGTTAATGCCCTTCTGATTATATAAATTTCTCTTTTATTTCTGGAAGTATTTAATTTTATTTTACTTTAAGTTCCGGGATACATATGCAGATGTGCAGCTTTGTTACATAAGTATACATGTGCCATGGTGGTTTGCTGCACCTATCAATCCATCATCTAGGTTTTGAGCCCCACGTGCATTAGGTATTTATCCTAATGCTCTCCCCCACCTTGCCCGTACCCCGCAACAGGCCCTGGTGTGTGATGTTCCATTGCTTGTGTCCACGTGTTCTCATTATTTAACTCTCACTTATGAGTGAGTACATGTGGTATTGGTTTTCTGGTCCTGTGTTGGTATGCTGAGGATGATGACTTCCAGCTTCATCTATGGTCCTGCAAAGAACATGATCTCATTTTTTTTTATGGCTCCATGGTATTCCATGGTGTATATGTAACACATTTTCTTTATCCAGTCTATCATTTATGGGCATTCGGTTTAGTTCCATGTCTTTGCTAAGTGTGCATGTGTCATTATAGTGGAATGAGTTCTATTCCTTTGGGTATATACCCAGTAATGGGATTGCTGAGTCAAATGATATTTCTGGTTCTAGATCCTTGAGGAATTACCACACTGTCTTCTACAATGGTTGAACTAATTTACCCCCGCCAACAGTGTAAAAGCAATTTTTCCACAGCCTCACCACCATCTGTTGTTTCTTGACCTTTTAATAATCGTGATTCTGACTGGCCTGAGATGATATCTCATTGTGGTTTTGATTTGCATTCCTCTAATGATCAGTGATGATGAGCTTTTTTCTTCATGTTGTTTGTCTACATACATGTCTTCTTTTGAGAAGTATCTTTCCATATCCTTTGCCCACTTTGTGATGGGGTTGTTTGTTCTTTTCTTGTAAATTTATTTAAGTTCTTTGTCAATTCTGGATATTAGACTTTGTCAGATGGGTAGATTGCAAAAATTTTCTCCCATTCTGAAGGTGGCCTGTTCACTCCGATGCTAGTTTCTTTTGCTGTGCAGAAGCTCTTTAGTTTAATTAGATGCTGTTTGTCAATTTTGGCTTTGTTGCAATTGGATTTGGTGTTTTTGTCATGAAGTCTTTCCCATGCCTATGTCCTGAATGGTATTGCCTAGGTTTTTTTCTAGGGTTTTTATGGTGTTAGGTCTTACATTTAAGTCTTTAATCCATCTTGAGTTAATTTTCGTTTTGTATAAGGTGTAAGGAAGGGTCCAGTTTTAGTTTTCTGCATATGGCTAGCCAGTTTTCCCAGCCAGCACCATTTATTAAATAAGGAATCCTCTCCCCATTGCTTGTTTTTGTCAGGTTTGTCAAAGATCAGATGATTATAGATGTGTGGTGTTACTTCTGAGGTCTCCGTTCTGTTCTTTTGGTCTACACGTCTGTTTTGATACCAGTACCATGCTGTTTTGGTTACTGTAGCCTTGCAGAATAGTTTGAAATCAGGTAGCACGATGCCTCCAGCTTTGTTCTTTTTGCTTAGGATTGCCTTGGCTATACAGTGTGGCCATTTTCATGATATTGATTCTTCCTATCCATGAAAATGGGATGTTTTTCCATTTGTTTATGTCTTCTCTTATTTTCCTGAGCAGTAGTTTGTAGTTCTCCTTGAAGAGGTTCTTCACTTCCCCTGTTAGCTGTATTCGTAGGTATTTTATTCTCTTTGTAGCAATAGTGAATGGGAGTTCATTAATGATTTGGCTCTCTGCTTGTGTACTGTTGATGTATAGGACCGCTTGTGATTTTTGCACATTGATTTTGTATCCTGAGACTTTCCTGAAGTTGCTTATCAAGCTTAAAGAGTTTTGGGGCTGAGACGATGGGGTTTTTCTAAATATAGAATCATGTCATCTGCAAACAGAGACAATTTGAATTCCTCTCACCCTATTTGAGTACTCTTTATTTCTTTCTCTTGCCTGATTTCCCTGGCCAGAACTTCCAATACTATGGTGAATAGGAGTGGTGTATACTTTACCTGATATTAGCATACCTACTCTAGCTTTCTCTTCATGAGTATTTGCTTTGTTTTCCCAGCCTTTTATTTTTAAACTATGTCCATTTATTTATTTATTTATTTATTTTTGAATCAAATCATTTTATTTTAATCAAACAAAAATTTTCCAGGAGATTATTTAATTTCAATTAACATCAGTTATATAATTCATACAATACACTATAAGACTTTTCTAAGGATTATCATATATATTTTTATTTAATTTTCACAACAACTGAGGTATGCAGGACTTTCAGAAATTTATTTATATTTTTATTTTTTAAATTTTTTCATAAGTTATTGGGGTACAGGTGGTATTTGGTTACATGAGTAAGTTCTTTAGTGATGATTTGTGGGATTTTGGTGCGCCCATCACCTAAGCAGTATACACTGCACCATATTTGTAGTCTTCTATCCCTCACTCCCATGTCACTCTTCCCCACAAGTCCCCAAAGTCCACTGCATCATTTTTATGTCTTTGCATTCTCATAGCTTAGCTCCCACATATCAGTGAGCACATAAGATGTTTGGTTTTCCATTCCTGAGTTACTTCACTTAGAATAATAGTCTCCAATCTCATTCCACTCCCTGCAAATGCTGTTAATTCATTCCTTTTCATGGCTGCATAGTATTCCATTATATATATATGTATATACCACAGTTTCTTTATCCACTCGTTGATTGATAGGCATTTGGGTTGGTTCCACGATTTTGCAATTGTGAAATGTACTGTTATAAACATGCATGTGCGAATATCTTTTTTGAATAATGACTTTCCCTCTGGGTAGAAATCCAGGAGTGGGATTGCTGGATCAAATGGTAGTTCTACTTTTAGTTCTTTAAGAAATGTCCACACTCTTCTCTGTAGCAGCTGTACTAGTTTACATTCCCACCAGCAGTGTAGAACTGTTCCCTGTTCACTGCATCCACACCAGCATCTACTGTTTTTGGATTTTTTGATTATGGCCATTCTGGCAGGAGTGAGGTGGTATCACATTGTGGTTTTGATTTGCATTTCCCTGATCATTAGTAATGTTGAGCATTTTTTCACATGTTTGTTGGCCACTTGTATATCTTCTTTTGAGAATTGTCTATTCATGTCCATAGCTCACTTTTCAATGGGATTGTTTTTCTCTTACTGGTTTGTTTGAGTTCGTTGTAGATTCTAGATATTAGTCCTTCATCAGATGTGTACATTGTGAAGATATTCTCCCACTCTGTGTGTTGTCTGTTTACTCTGCTGACTGTTCCTTTTGCTGTGCAAAAGCTTGTTAGTTTAATTTGGTCCCAGCTACTTATCTTTTTTTTTTTTATTGCATTTGCTTTTGGTTTCTTGGTCATGAAATCTTTGCCTAAGCTGATGTCTAGAAGGGTTTTTCCAATGTTATCTTTTAGAATTTTTACAGTTTCAGGTCTTAGGTTTAAGTCCTTAATCTATCTTGAGTTGATTTTTCTATAAGGTGAGTGATGCATATCCAGTTTCATTCTCCTACATGTGTCTAGCCAATTATCCCAGCACCATTTGTTGAAAAGGGTGTCCTTTCTCCATTTTATGTTTTTGTTTGCTTTGTCAAAGATCAGCTGGCTATAAGTATTTGAGTTTATTTCTGGCTTCTCTATTCTGTTCCATTGGTCTATGTGCCTATTTTTGCACTAGTACCATGCATTTTGGTGACTATGGCCTTATAGTTTAGTTTGAAATCAGGTAATACGATGTCTCCAGGTTTGTTTTTTGCTTAGCCTTGCTTTGGCTATATGGGCTCTTTTTTGGTTCCATATGAATTTTAGAGTTGTTTTTTCTAATTCTGTGAAGAATGATGGTGGTATTTTGATGGGGATTGCATTGGATTTGTGTATTGCTTTCGGCAGTATGCTCATTTTCACAATATTGATTCTACCCAATCATGAGCATGGGATGTGTTTCCATTTGTTCGTGTCGTCTATGATTTCTTTCAGCAGTGTTTTGTGGCTTTTCTTGTAGAGGTCTTTCAACTCCTTGGTTACATATATTCCTAAGTATTTTGTTTTATTATATTTTTTGCAGCTATTTTAAAAAGGGTTGAGTTCTCGATTCAGTTCTCCACTTGGTCACTGATGGTGTATAGAAGAGCCACTGATTTGTGTACATTAATCTTGTATCCAGAAACATCACTGAATTCTTTTATCAGTTCTAAGAGCTTTCTGGAGGAGTCCTTAGTGTTTTCAAGGTAAATGATCATATCTTCAGCAAACAGTGACAGTTTGACTTCCTCTTTACCAATTTGGATGCCCTTTATTTCTTTCTCTGGTCTGATTTCCTTGGCTAGGACTTCTAGTATTATGTTGAAGAGAGTGGCGAGAGTGAGCATCCTTGTCTTGTTTTAGTTTTCAGAGGGAATACTTTTAACTTTTCCTCATTCAGTATTATGTTGGCTGTGGGTTTGTCATAGATGGCTTTTATTAAATTAAGGTATATTCCCTGTATGCCAATTTTGCTAGGAGGTTTTGGGGGTTTTTTGTTTTTTGTTTTGTTTTGTTTTTTGAGTCAGAGTTTCTCCCTGACACCGAGGCTGGAGTGCAGTGGCCAATCTCGGCTCACCCCACAACCTGCACCTCCTTGGTTCAAGTAATTCTCCCACCTCAGCCTCCCGAGTAGCTGGGTTTACAGGTGTACGGCACCACACTGAGCTGATTTTTGTATTTTTAGTAGAGACCAGGTTTCACCATGTTGAGCAGACTAGTTTTGAACTCCTGACCTCAAGTGATCCACCTACCTCGGCCTCCCAAAGCGCTGGGATTACAGGCATGAGCTACTGCACCTGGCCCAGGAGTTTTAATCATAAAAGGATGCTGGATTTTGTAGAATGCTTTTTCTGCATCTATTGAGATTATCATGTGGTTTTTGTTTTTAATTCTGTTTATGTGGTGTATCACATTTATTGACTTGTGTATGTTAAATCATGTCTGCATCCCTAGTATGAAACCCACTTAATCATGGTGGATTATCTTTTTGATATGTTGTTGGATTTTGTTAGCAAGAATTTTAGCATTTATGTTCATCAATGATATCTGTCTGTTTTACTTATGTCCTTTCCTGGTTTTGGTATTAGCTTGAGGCTGGCTTCATAGACTGAACTGGGGAGGGTTCCTTCTTTCTCTATCTTGTGGAATAGTGTCAAAAGAATTGGTGTCAATTCATTTTTGAATATCCGGTAGAATTCTGCTGTGAATCTGTCTGGTCCTGGACATTTTTTTTATCAGTAATTTTTAAATTACCATTTCAGTCTCACTGCTTGTTGTTTGTCTGTTCAGAGTATCTTAATTCTTCCTGATTTAAGCTAGGAGGGTTGTCTTTTTTCCAGGAATTTATCCATCTCTTCTAGGTTTTCTAATTTATGTGTATAAAGGTGTTTATAGCAGTCTTTAATGATCATTTGTATTTCAGTGGTATCAGTTGTAATATCTCCTGTTTTGTTTCTTAGTGAGGTTATTTGGATTTTCTCTCCTCTTTTCTTGGTTAATCTTGCCAATGGTCTATTAATTTTATTTATCTTTTCAAAGAAAGAGCTTTTTGATTCATTTATCTTTTATATTGTTTTTTCTTTGTTTCAATTTCATTTAATTCTGCTCTGACCTTAGTTATTTCCTTTCTTCTGCTGGGTTTGTGTTTAGTTTGTACTTATGTCTCTAATTCCTTGAGTTGTGACCTTAGAGTGTCAGTTTGTGCTCTTTCAGTCTTTTTGATGTAGGTGTTTAGGACTATGAACTTTCCTCTTAGCACTGCCTTTGCTGTATCCCAGAGGTTTTGATAGGTTGTGTCATTACTGTCATTCAGTGCGAAGAATTTTTTAATTTCCATCTTGATTTTGTTTTTGACCCAATGCTCATTCAGGTGCAGATTATTTAATTTCCATGTATTTGCATGGCTTTGAAGGTCCGTTTTGGAGTTCATTTCCAGTTTTATTCCACTGTAGTCTGAGAGAGTGCTTGATATAATTTCATTTACTTAAATTTATTGGTTCTTGTTTTATGGCCTATCATATGGTCTATCTTGGAGAAAGTTCCATGGGCTGTTGAATAGAATGTGTATTATGTAGTTGTAAGATGAAATCTTCTGTATATATCTGTTAAGTCCATTTGTTCCAAGGTATAGTTTAAATCCATTGTTTCTTTGCTGACTCTCTGTCTTGATGACCTGTCTAGTGCTGTCAGTGGAATATTAAAGTCCTCCACTATTATTGTGTTGCTGCCTATCTCATTTATTAGGTCTGTTAATAATTGTTGTATACATTTGGGAGCTCCAGTGTTAAGTGCATATATGTTTAGAATTGTGTTATTTTCCTGTTGAACAAGACCTTTTACCATTATATAATGTCCCTCTTTGTCTCTTTTAACTGCTGTTGCTTTAAAGTTTGTTTTGTCTGATATAAGAGTAGGTACTCCTGCTGGCTTTTGTTGTCCATTTGCATGAAATGCCTTTTTCTACCCCTTTACTTTAAGTAAAGTCTTTAAGTCTTTTAAGTGTTAGGTGAGGTTCCTGAAGGCAGTAGATGGTTGGTTGATGAGTTCTTACCCATTGTGTAATTCTCTATCTTTTAAGAGGAGCATTTAGTCCTTAACATTTACATTCAATGTTAGTATTGAAATGTGAAGTACCATTGCATTCATCGTGCTCTTTGTTGCCTGTGTACTTTGGGTTTTTGTTTGTTTGTTTTTGCTTTTTAACTTGCATTTTTTTTAATAGGCCCTATGTGATTTACATGCTTTAAAGACGTTCTGTTTCGATGTGTTTCAGGATTTGTTTCAAGATTTAGAGCTTCTTTTAGCAGTTCTTGTAGTGGTGTCTGGGTAACGGCGAATTCTCTCAGCATTTGTTTGTCTGAAAAAAACTATATCTTACCTTCGTATATGATGCTTAGTTTCACTGGATACAAATTCTTGGCTGGTAATCATTTTGTTTAAGGAGGCTGAAGATAGGGCCCCAATCCCTTCTAGCTTGTAGGGTTTCTGCTGAGAAATCTGCTGTTAACCTGATAGGTTTTCCTCTATAGGTTACCTGGTGCTTTTGTCTCACAGCTCTTTAGATTCTTTCCTTCATCTTAACTTGAAATGGTTTTCTTTTAATCTACCTAATCTTTTCAGTTGTACTTACTAACATGTTAGCCATTCTCCCCGTTCAACTCTTTTTCTGCCTCTTTTTGGATTAATATAGTAATTTTTACTTTATTTTTCTTCCTCTACTGCTTTTTCTCTAGTGGTTGTCCTAAGAGTTACCATATCTAACTTTAATATAGTTTAGTTTACCTTCAAATAACTTTACGAGAATCAAACCACAATATTCTTCTAATTTCTCTCTCATTTTTTGTACGATTTTTGTTATGAATTTTGTTTTACATACAATAAAATGATAATAGTTTTTAGACAGTCAACTAACTCAAACTCTTTATTTGGATATGACTATAGATTTAGATACAATTGTAAGAAATAATAAAGACCACGTATGTGCACATTACAGTTTCTCCCATTGGTAGCATATTGCAAAAGTACAGTAGAAAATTTTAACCAGAATATCAACCTTGATACAGTCAAAAGACAAAACACCTCCGTCACCACATTGATCCCTCGTGTTGCCTTTTTGTAGCTACAACCACTTATATTCCTGCACCAAATCCCTCGATAACCCCTGACAATCACTAATCTGTTTTCCATGTCTATCATTTTATTATTTCAAGAATGTTATATAAATGGAGCAATATATGTAACTAGCTGGGATTGGCTTTCTCCCTTCAGAATAATTCTCTGAAGATTCATTCAGATTGTCACATTCATTAGTAGTTTGTTCCTTTTGATTGTTGAGTCGTATTCTGTGGTATGGATGTACAACAGTTCATTTAACATTTGCCAAATGAAGGAAACCTTGGTTGCTCAGTTTTGGGGCTATTACAAATAAAACTTTTATAAACATTCATCTACCGGTTTTTGTGTGTAAATAATCTTTGTTTCTCCGGAATAAATGCCCAAGAGTGCAGTCTGTTGGTGGGTCTTGTGGTAGTTGCATGTCTAGATTTTTAAGAAAGTGACAAACTCTTTTCCAGAGTGGCCATACCGTTTTACATTCTCACTATCAATGTATGAGTGATTCTGTTTTCCTTCATCCTTGCAAATGTTTGGTGCCTTAGGACTATATTTTATTTTAGCCATTCAGATAGCAGTATAGCGTATCTCATCGTGGTTTCAGGTTTTAATTTATAGTTCTTTAACTGCTAATGTTGAACATCATTTTTATGCACTCATTTGTCATATGTGTATCTATTCTCTCTGGTGAAAAGTCTCTTTGTATCTTTTGTCCATATTCTAATTGGGCGGTTTGCTTTTATTACTGTTAAGTTTTGAGAGTTCCTCATATATCCTAGATACTAGCCCACTGTAAGATATGTATTTAGTAAATATTTACTCCCAGTTTGTAGCTTGTCTTTCCACACTTTTAGTAAAATCTTTAGTAGAGAAGTCTTTGTTTGAAGCTCCATTTATCATTTTTTCCTTATATAGATTGTGCTTTTTGTGTCAGTTCTAAGATCCCAATGCCTAACCTTAGGTATCAAAGATTTTCTCCTATATTTTTTCCCCTAGAGGTTTTATAATTATGTATTTTACGTTTAAGTCTGTGAACCCTTTTGAGTTAATTTTTGAGTAAGGTATAAGACTCAGCTAAGAAAGGTTTTTTTCCTTGTTGGTTTTTCATTTTCAGTTTTGCTCCTGAGTTTTCACTCTCTCCAGAACCATTTGTTGTAAAGGTTCTCTTCTCTCCGTGGAACTGCTTTTGGACTTTTATCAAAAATAAGTTGGGCAAATTTGTGTGGGTTTATTTTTGCTCCCTCTATTCTTTTTCATTAATTTGTCTTGTATGCATAATATTTATAAATATATTAATATACTAGAGAAAATTTTATAATTTTAAATGTTGTCAAAACATGATTTTTTTCTGCTACTATTATAAAGACTTACTTCTAACCTAAGATCCGATATTCACCTACGTTTTTCTTTATTTTCTTTTATGTTTTATAATTAATTTAGAGAATTTTTAACTTGGTAGTTTTTTAATTATATGCATAATATATTTCTGTTAATAAACATAACATCTAATTCAAAAGATGCATTCATGCCTATATTCTCATATATTCTGGAAAACCAATTTATACTGTTATGCATAGCATAAACATACTAAAAGAAAAATAATTGGCTAATGTAGACTAAAAACAAAACTGTATGTGTATATATATTTGTGTGATGGGGTGAGGGAGTGCATGCATTTGTTGACACACTACAACATCCATAAGCTTAACCTCTAATCTCATGCATACAATAGGCTGCTTAGGTCTATGCCCATTCCTTCACTAATTCATTTACCAGTGTATTTCATATTTATTATTTTACTTAATAAGTATTGCCTCAAGTGGCTCATTTGTTCCATATCCAGAGAATATAGCAATGAACCCACTGTGTACCACTAAACACTGACTTTGCTCTTGTGTAGTTATCATGTTGAGAAAGACTCCATTCTACCCTTTTGTTCTGTGGTTTATAAATGGCAGACATACAAAATGCTGATGCCACTTGCAATTTCTACTAGGTTGTCACTTAAGAGATTAAGAATATGCCTCACTAGAAGTGGGGTAGTATTATAAAAGCATCTTAATTCTTTTCTCTCCCTAGTTTCTCAGATGGACTAGGGATATTAGACCTGCACAAGGTAGGGAATGTCTAAATTGGATATTGAAGAGTAACTAGAATTGTAGTAGATAGACATTGAAGTTAAAGGTTTCCCGGGTAAGGGCAGCAACATTAAAGGCATAAGACTTTGGACTTTGGTGGTGCTTCCGTGAAAGACAGGGTTGTGCAGTGAGAGCCTGTGGCCAATGGGAGGTGGGGCAGAGAAGATGGAGACTTCTGTCAGCACCGAAGATCCAAAATGCAGAGTCAGAGTATGCAGTATGAACTTGGCAAGGATTGTGAACAACTTTCTGAAGCAACAGTAACAAGCCCTCTTGCAAATGATCCTTTCTGTACTCATTTAGACCTATATAAGAAAAGCAATATTTTTTTGAATCTAGAATAGACTTGATTTAAATAACTGACAAAATGGCACAGAAAAGCAAATTAAGGACCAGTCTCACAAATAATGAGAAAAACAATACAAATTAAAAATGTAATAAAGTTAAACAAAATTTAAAAAAGAATAACCCTGAGCAATCAAGTCTAGAGTATAGACTTGAGGAGTACCTTAAGAGATCAAAGGATAAAAACGATGTGAAGACCTAAATAAATGCAAAAAGAAATGGGCATGTGGCTCACACCTGTAATCCCAGCACTTTGGGAGGCCGAGGCTGGCAGATCACAAGGTCAGGAGATCGAGACCATCCTGGCTAACACGGTGAAACCTCGTCTCTACTAAAAATACAAAAAATTAGCCAGTTGTGGGGGCACGCAACTGTAATCCTAGCTACTTGGGAGGCTGAGGCAGGAGAATCGCTTGAACCTGGGAGGCGACGGTTGCAGTGAGCCGACATCATCATGCCACTGCACTCCAGCCTGGGTGACAGAGTGAGACTCTGTCTCAAAAAACAAAAAAAAACAAACAAGACAAAACAAAACAATAAAAACCTGAGATTTCTTTCTGATTTAAAACAAAGGAATAAAACTTGATAGAAAAAGAAAAAGCAGATATTCCACAGCAATATTACGTGTGTGTGTGTGTGTGTGTGTGTGTGTGTGTGTGTATAAATGTATGTATTTAATATATAGACTGGCCAAAGTCAAGGCTGATGGTTGATGTCACCAACAGAAAACAGACTAAAGGCTTATAGAATAATTATGGAAAGTTATTTTAGAATGTTTATTTTGTAATTAAAAACTATTAATGTCACATTTTAAGTATGACTTCACGTTGTAGGGGCAGTAATTTCCAGGACTCTCCGCAGCCAGATCACACTTGTGGCCACAACACCGGATACTTGCAATACCATGCAGGCTTTTGCGCCTGAGGTCATTAGAGATATTTGGGGAAGTATCTTGATTTCTCTAAACTTTTTTCCTTCCTTTATGTCCTTACGTCTGGAATTTACATGATTCATTATGGATGCTATTGTACATAATTTTGACATTGATTTTGATTTTTCTTTGTTGTGAAATTTTGAATGAGCAAAGTTGACATTCTGCTTTTAATGCATCCTAATAAGAAGTCACAAATTCTCTAAATATACTTTTATTTGGAGGATGCCTGTTCTAAATGAATTTAAATAGCTAAAGATAAATACAGTTCCTAAAGTTTACTTTGGCTAATATAAATGTTAGCACAAAAGAATTTTATGAAGTTTGGAATTATGATATGCTTTTATTGTTTCAGTTGCATTTCAAAAGAATTTACAGTTCTTGGCCTAAAAATGGTCTAACTAAATAATCCACTCTTCATATTTATAATAACTATTAATCTATTTTATTAATCATGGGCAAGCTTTTAATAATTACTTTTTCACATAAAATAACTCATAATCATTAATTATTGCACCATTTAAAAACTATAGTTAATAATATTGTATTGTATACTTGAAATATGCTAAGAGAGTTGATCCTAAGTGTTTTGTGTCTCATCAGGCACAAAAAAATTGTAACTATGTGAGGAGATATGTTAATTAGCTTGATTGTGGTAATCATTTCACAATATATATGTATATCAAAATATCAGGTTGTATACCTTAAATGTATACAATTTTTGCTTCTTAATTATACCTCAGTAAAGCTGGAAAAATATCTTACTATTTTATATGTGACCAGTAGCAGATCAACGTACAAAATATAAAACAAAAAATAAAGCATTTGTTCAAAATAATGCGGAATGCTTATCCTTACAGAAAGTGAATATTAAAAGATATTGCAGCATGTTCAAAAGATACATCTTGTTTGTATTATTGACACTGTTTTGGTTGTTAGATATCGTAGTAGCCTACATGATCATTTGACCACTGATTACACACTAAGGCCAGAAAGCAGCCACTCAGATATTCATTCAGCTTTCCAAAGGCCCCAGGTCAAGACAAAACCAAATTGTCAATATGGGCAGAATATCAGAATCATGGCTGAACATTTGAGCAGCCCTAATGTAAATGCACATGTGTTTGTATGTGTGTATACATGCGGCCACAGATAGATGATAGGTAGGTTAAAAGACAAATGCATCATCTCTTAAAGTTAGTAACGATTTAATGTTGTCGTTTTCTTCTTTAAATGTCTTGCTTAAATGTTTAATTAGAGTTATGTCTAAACAAAAGCCAACATCATGTTCAATAATAAAACGCTAGGATCCCAAATAAACTCAGGACCCATTTAAAGAGGTCCACTCACCATTGTTGTTTAACCAGTCACATTACTTAACCAGAAAGGAAAGCAATGTCGGGTCAGGGCCAAGGTAGTCAAGGGCCTGCCTGGGTAATTCTATGTTGCATGGTCTCTGGGAGCTGAGGGTGTTTGGTCCATTATGGCTGTCAGGACAGCCCATGCTCACTAAGATAATGGAAACCAAAGTCTCATAAAAGAAAATGTAACACTTCAACATTTTCTTATATTTGTTTGTTTATTGTTTTAGAGTTTTTATCTTTCTGTTACACAAGAAATGGAGCTTTAGGTTCACATTAAGTATGAAATACATAGAGCAAAATTCTTGCTACAGCCATTTTGTAAAATAATGATCAATATTTGTACCAAATGCTTCTCTCGTTTATTCCTCACACAAAAAAATTACATGCAACATGAATTAGTAAGTTACATTTCATAGATAAGGAAATCAAAGCTACAATTTGCCCAACATCTCACCATAGTTAAGCACAGACTATCATACTTCAAATCTGCATCTTCCCTACTCTTCCCTGATGCCCGTTGGTCATATTAGCACCTGTTTTCCTTGGCACAAGGTCTGCCTAGCTTAGTAGAGCAATGAGGTCCCTGAAAGTCAGAGGATTTGCTGGGGTTTATGCCAGAGCAAAGTTCCATTCATTTCTCAAGACACTTGCTCGGTGCAGCACCTGACTTTATCCTAGAGCAGAGGCTATCACTCTGGCAGCCCAGCAACCACACTAAGTTCAGCCTCTGCACAGCCCTGGACTTCTTCCACCCTCTCTTCATTTCTGTAATTACCTCTAAATTTAACACACGGTCATTAATGATGGTGCCTATGAGAATGTGATAATATTTTCCTTCCTTTATTGGATAAATCCGTCTGCCTGTCTTTCCCTACATTTTTAACAAGTGCAGCCTTAGATAGCAAACCATGGTTTTTTTGTTTTTTTTTTTTTTTTCTTCCTGACCCCGGCTTCCATGCAAAGCTTCTGGCTTTCTCTATTCTAAAGTTCACTGAAGTATTTTTCTGCTTTCCTGCAGTTTTTAAGTAGATAATAAGTTCCAAAATTCACCAGCCTTTCGCTGAAAGAAGCTTGTCACGGTGGTTGGTAGCTAATGAAGGCCCCTTTAGTTTATCTTCATCAATTGTCAAATATTTGAGTCCGTGAAGTGGTGTGATGAGGTACAAAGACAGATATTTGAAGGGATTTTAACTCATTTGAGCAATTACATGCTTAACTGCCCTGCAATAATCTGTCAGTCTGAGTCTTTTCTACACAGCACAAGTGGGGAGCGTTAGAATAGCTGGATTTAGAACATAAAGGCTTACTCTGAATGGAAGAAAGGCACCAGAGAGATTAATTGCCAGTAACAAACAGCAGGGCTGCTTGCAAGTTATATATCACATAGTTACCTACCAGCAGTGATGGGGGCCAGCTCACAGAGAGCAGCCCGGGTTGGGACAAAACAACCTCTGCACAGAATCCTGAGCACTGCCACCAATTTGCAGGGAGGTAGAGAATTCCATTTCTACAAAGCGTATACTTGCATGTAACATACACATACATTCACACATGCAATAAAAGCATATTATTGAAAAGTAGCAGCTTTTATGGACAAACTCATGAATTCAGAGGCTCCTTCTAGGGTTGTTCATCTAATAGTCAACTGAGATGACTAACCCATCATTCCCACATGATAACAGTGTGATTTATTCAAGTATTACAAATTAAAATAAATTGTAATGACCAGAAAGCCAAAAATGATTTTGAAAAAGAACAAATCACTAGCTGATTTAAAAACTTACCATAAGCCACAGTCAGCAAGACAGTGTCGTGTTGGTATAACTATAGACATACAGACCAATGGAACAGAATAAAATCTCTACATAAAATAAAAATTTCATGAACAAATTTCCAGGCTAAAAGAACAAATATTAGGGAAATGGGCTTTTGTTATTGTTGTTGCAGTTGTTACTGAATGTTGACTTATTTTTTGCTACCCTTTCTGGACTCCTGTTTGCTGTGTTGTTTTTCCAGCAGGAGACATCTAAAACAATACCATGTTCATTATATTTATAGATTATGATGTAGGATGAGATATTCTTCCACTTACTCATGTGTGCATTCACTAATTCACTTGTTTATTCATTGACCTAATATTTCCTAAGTATCCCTTGAAGCTCATTTAGAGGAGATAAAGAGTGTGCCTAGGATGGGGTTCTGGAGACCATGTGTAAAGAAGGTGACATCTAAGGGGTTTTTGAAGACTGGCAGAATACCTAGACAGGTGAGGAGGGACAGACATTTCATGTGGAGCAAAAAGCATGAGCAAAACATGGTAAAAAGAACACTATGGCTTAGATATAAGGAGTATCTACCTTGGGAGGCCAAGCTGTGGAAACATGATTAGAAAGGCAGGTTAGAGGCAGAGCATGAAGGGCCTTTAGTGGCACATCAAAGAGGTTTTACTTAACCTGTCGCTGAGGATCCAGCATGGGAAGGTTTGGGGGTAACAACTATGCTTTAAGAAGGTCTACCTGAAAGAAATTATGTGAGAAGAAAAAAAACTAAACCAGCAAAATAGCTTTATTGGTATCCCAAGCAAACACATAATGATAGAGTTGTACATTAGGAAAGGAGGGATAGAGAGAAGGAAGGATAGTTGGAATTAACAGGACTTGTCCTCTGCTTGGATATGGTGAATGGTAAAGAGGAAAGCATAGAAGATGGCTCCAGGTTTTGAGTCAAGGTGTTAGAGAGGGGAATTGGTGCCATCAAAAAGGAGGACTCAGGGGAGAGGGATGAAGGGCAGATCTGAACAAGAAGATGACTGTGTTCTTTCAGACAAATAGTGTCCGTGGTAGCTGTTCTGGTCCACAGTAGATCAGAAGGCAGAGTTAAGGCTCTAAACAGTGCTCATGGCCCAGGACACAGGTCTCATGTTGTCTGCACCAGCATCATGGTTGAAACCTGGAGCCTGGGTGAGATGGTCAGGGGCAAGCACAGAACGGGGAGTTCCATGGGGACCCACTGCCTAAGGGAAGAGAGTGGCACACTGATCGTTGGCAACTCTTTCCTCTGTGCAAATCTTGAACTGAGGGCTTGGAAATGCATTCCATTATCTCATGTAAAATCCACTGCCACTCTGCAAGACTCACCTCTATTCCTATGTGGTCAGTATGTGTCATAACCAGGTCTGGCCTGACTTTGAAGGATGAAGAGGCAGGTGAAAAGGAGAGTGAGAGAGAAAATAAGAGGAAAGCTCATCTGTGGAAAAATTGGTAGCCTTTCATATATGAAGCTATTTTCCTTCTGTGTGCTTCAGTTTCCTTCTCTCAAACATGTGACAGCCTCACAGATGAGAATGGGTGAATGAAAGGATCACATTCACCAGTAAGGAGCTACTTGGTCCATCTCTAGAAAATAATGCAGAATAGATGTGCAAAATGAGAAAATTGTCATCCTGAGTTGTGCACTTTTTACTGCCATTCTTGAGTCATCTAAATTTTCAAGATTCTATTTGTGTACCTGTTGGTTAGCATTTAGTTGTTGCTGAGTACATCTTTATTAAATGAATCAGTTGATACACAAAAGGCTCAACAACCATATCTATATGCCTTTGGGCTTAAAGTGTGGATTTAGACCAGGAAGAAATTAAGATCAGTAATAAAAGTGCACCATAGACAGTTTCTTGGCTGTCTCCATAGGAGGTGGCAGGATGAGTGGTGGTGGATGGCCAGGGATTTGCTGTTTCTAAGGAAGAAGTGAAAGGTCTACATTAGAAGAAAAAGCCCTAGAGAGGAATTTAATCATATAAGAAGGTAGAGAAGCATCATTTTTTTTTTCAGCCAGGAAGTGTATATAATGAATCAAACCATTCCCAAGGTATTCATTAAATGGTATTTGATCCCTGTTATTTAAGAGACAATGGGACGTCCAATAATAGCACACTTCTGGATTTGCTTACCCACTGGAGAGATAAATCTTTGCTTTTCCACCCATGATTCGCATCCAGTCCCATTTGGGGGCAACGTATTTGGAGCCAGCTTGCCAGCATTAGGAAGGAATTTGTAACACTGGAACTTACTAGAAAAGTGGCCCATCTAGATGTTGCCTGGATGACAGATTTTTCCTAACTAGCCATGTGTTCCGTATATAATGTAGTAATGACTGCAGAAAAAGCACTAGTGTAATCATTCTCTTCTCTCCTTCCTCCATCCCTCCCACAAGCAAGTACTAAGCAACCAATTCCTGCTCCCAGAGCTCTGGAAGAACTCCCAACAACAAACGGCATGGATGAAGACCTCCCTTTCCCCAGCTAGGTTTAATGATTTTTAGTCCAAAGCAGCCCAATCCAAGCTAAAATTTTTCAGAAGTGCCAACTTCACCCTAGCATGCCATTAAACATCACATGGTGCTCTTTAATATATTCATCCATTTTAATAGAAAAATGCATGGTTTCCAAAATATTTGCATGAAATGGTGCTCTCACTTTGCCATACAACTTGGCACCACACATTCCTAGACTGGCTGCACCCCAATTTGAGAAGCACGTTCTTGTGAAAGAGACGGAAAGTAAGATGACCACCCTCAAGCCCCATAGTCAAGTCGGGGTGACAAATGGAGAAGCAACAGCACAGCAGGATAAAACTTATGAAAGTAGCACACACAGGGTCTTTGGGATGGTGACAAGTGCTGCACTCTTCCCATATAGTTTTGTCTCACAATCAGGATAAATCAGTTTTGTCTCACAATCAGAGCACTTCCCAGAGAAGTTGAAACTGACAAGCTAAGGAAAGTCTTTGATCTATAATGAATATATCCACATCATTTCAGAAAGTTGTACTTATGACACTTAGTTCTAAACATCATAGACCAGGACCATTTCCAGATGCAGTTTGCCATCTGCCTCCAGCCAGAGTGTGATTGCCCACACCCCTAGACTGGCACAAAGTCAGACAATATGTGCTGTTCATTCATCTCTGCATCACCAAGGCGTCTGTCTCCACAGCAAAACTAACCAGCAGCTTGGCTCTCCATTTCCACATGGAAATGGCTATTCCACCCCCTCCAGCTCATCCCAGCCACGGGATTGCTCAGGATCCCTGTGCTTCTAGACAGCGCTCACCTGTCCTGCTGCCGTCACTTCTGGTGTGATCTTTCGTTTGAAACAGACAGCTCAAACTGAATTTCAAAGTGCTCTAGTAACAGTAACGATATTCCCAGGCACTCTTTGGAGCCCGACTGATTCTGTTGGCAGCGCACACAAACTCTACATAATCTGTTTATTCCTATTGTCCAAGTGGCAGCCTGTGGTGATGGCAGAGAGCACACCTATGTACCAATGTGACTTGCTGTCATTAGCAGTCATATGATACACTCTGGTAGCTGCATACGGGTGCAACGTGGCACACTGAATGCCACAGCAGTCAGAAAAACAACACGTACCCCTGCTATATGTAACCAAACCCTCCTAAGTCATAAGACACGCACTGCACTGATGCCTGACTGCTAACTCAGAGACAAGATTTTCTTCATGTCTTTAGCACAGCTTGCCTTTGAAGGGCCCTACATTTCAACAGTTGTAGAAAGGCTCCTCTCTAAAGGCAAACTGACAGGTAACTTCTCTGCTTAATGTCTTCAAGCCCCCCCTGTTTCATAAATGTGAAAGACTGAGCTCCATGTTATGAACCGATGCATGAGTTATCTCCCTGCCCGCCCTCTATAGGGAGCTACTTATCAATCCCCAAACATGTTATTCTCTCATGCCCCACTATACTTCTGCTCACAATATTTCTTCTCCCTGGAATGCCATTCCTTCTCCTTCTACCTAGGAAACTTCTGTTTGGCCTTCCAGGCTGTGCTGGGATGCTACCTTGTCTTTCAGACCAGTGAGTCACCCCTCCTTTGGTCCCCAGAGCATGTGTGCATACTTCTTTTGCAGCAAAGCTTCAGCTACTCCATCCTGATTTATTCCTCCTTTTTTTTTTTTTATTTTTTCCTCCTTTTTTTTTTTTTTTTTTTAGATGGAGTCCTCTCTATCGCCCAAGCTGGAGTGCAATTGGCACGATCTCAGCTCACTCCTTTTTTTTTTTTTTTTTTTTTTTTTATTTATCTGTATATGTGATTCTCCTGAGAAAAGGGTTACATCTTTGTAATCTTTGTCCTGGTCCTTAGTGGGATATGTGAAAGGTAGTAGATATTCTATCTTCCTTTTGCAAACTTTAGATTTATTTAGATCTATAAAACACAGGCATATCTAGGACTTCACTTCCTTCAGAATCAAAGTCAAAGTCAAACACAAACTCAAGTACATCCAGGAGCCAAGTGAGTAGCAGAAAAGAAATGAATAATGTGCACCCAGTGGAAACTTTGATAAGCTGAAGCACTCATGACCTGGTCACAGTGAAGGGGCAGCACTCAGCTCCAGCCAGCCACGGCCAGACAGGGCTGTAGGGTCAGTACGGCCAGGTCTTTAGATTGCCATCTACTCTCACCATCACTCCACTGAGAGACTCCAGAAATCCACATTTTTGTTTAATTTTTTTCTGACTTTTAGGTGAGAGAAACTAACCTTCAAACTTCTAAGATAATGTTTACAAGAAGCATAACAAATCTGTGAGTCAGATATAACCAAGAAATTGCCAAATTTGAACCCCAACTTTACCTAAGCTCTTCTCGTCATATTCCAGGAAAGGCTAAGTCTTCCTCACCCCCAACCAGATACCTCTAAAAATGTAGAGATGAGTGTAGCTGATTAATTATGAGTGTTAATAGCCTGATGCTTTGAGGCCGTGTTGAGAGGAAGTTATGTCATCAAGGAGGTAGTTTAATATACTAGTATAAACATTACCTTTTCTCTACCCTCATGCACCCTCAAATTGTCACCTCCAAATATTGAAACATGAATGTGCTTGGAATTTATAGTACTGAATACAGTGGAACAAGGTCAAGCCATAAGTCTAACATTTCATATGTTTGACTTTCATTCTGACATCCCCATTCCCTTGGGGCACAACTTTTTAATTATTATTTATAGATCATCTTTTTCTTAACCACCTGAGAAGTGCAATTATCACCCTGAAATGCAGTGTCTGAGGTCTCTTTTTTTTTCTGAAATGGAAATCTTTTATCAAATTAGAGACTTAAGCATACAATTTATTGCTATAGAACCCCTGACAGCCAGTCAGAAATATGTGTGCCCACAATGTGAAAACTAGTTCATAATTACAGTGAAACTTAGATCATTTTAAAAAGAAAAAAAAAACGCAATCTCTATTGTTTTTCCATAAGATTACTATTTTCCTCTTATCACCATATTTATTCATATCATGGATACCAATTTTTGCCCCTTCTACCATCTTGATCCTGATCATGAAGTACAGGAATAAGTAGATTTTAAATGAAATTTCATGAATGCACATTTGTTCTCCATTCCACATTTGCTGACTGAATACACTCCAGCATGCTGGCACATTACCAAAACAGACCGCCATGGCATGAATGAAACTCCAGCTAACATCTGAAGGGAGCAGAGCTCCCAGTGGGTTTTAAATCCAAGAGCTCAGAACCACCAATTGAGACACTTAAGATCCATCCTCTTTTCCCTCAGATGAAAGCAAATGTTCAAGTGAGTAGCATGTGTCTGCAGTAACAACACTGGAAGTTTAAAGGGATGATGTTAAGGGAGGGAATAGAGCAGAAGTGTGTGGAAGGAGGAAAAGCAGCTCTTGCCAGAACTCTGATGGCCAAGACCTGGCCAAAAGACAAGACTCTATGTGAAGTTTTGCAATCTCTTAGTTCCAACTGACTAGTCTGTGAAGTATAGGCACATTTATGCCATTTACAATGAATTTGTTTTTTGAGTAATTGACTTGAATTGATTAAGCAATTAACTGACCCTACCTATGATTCCTACTAGGCATTGCTCTTGGAAAACTAGAATTAAAGTTACCAATGTGCCCAGTTGCAAACTTAGTATCATCTGTTTTCACTCGTAGGTTGAGACAGAACTTGCAGTTCAGCTAATGATTCCAGCCACCCAGCTAGTGCCTGAATTCCCTATATGACAGATCAACAAAGCGTCATCCATTTTGCAGTTCTGTACCTCCTATAATAGGGAAACTTACAAATATTTTTCCAATACTGAATCTATCCCTTTTAAGTTTACATCCATTGGCCTAAATCTAAATTATGAGAACATCCAAAACAAAATTAATTTCTTATCTGTATGGCATCTCTTGTAGCCTTTCTTCAAACAGAAACAGACAGCACTTAGGACCTTCAATGCCTTTTTTGTTCCTGGCTAAATTTTTTTTTCACTTACTCTACATATAATGTGGCTTCTTGACCTTTGCTTGACAGAATAACTCTCCTTGGAAAGAAGTTCATAATCTCAGATCTAGTACTAACTAGCTGTGAGCCTTGTGCAAGTCACTGCTTACTCAGTAAATTGGGGAGCTATCTTAGCCTGGAGTTTTTCTGACTTCACTTCTACTTCTTAAAAATCATTTGTGTTTATATAGTTCCTTTTTATGCTGCTGAGCCAAACGAGTTACACAAATCAAAATATTCAACAGCATTTTGTTTATTCATTCACTTAACCTCTATTTGTTTAACATTTACTCTGTGTGGGCTGTTGAAATAAATTAAAATGGAAACCAGGCATGAAGAATCCCTGCAAAGATAAAGCCAGTTAGGCTTCATAAGTGACCTTAACTTTGCTTGAATTGCAAACACAAGTAAACTTAATTCGGACTATGTCTTATAAATGCCCATGTTTAAAGAAAAATGAAACTTAAGACTCATCAATCAGAAGGTGCCAACTAACTTCAAGTTTTATAAGTAGAGAGTTTCCAGGAGGACACACAAAATAAGGCAACAGTATAATTATAACCAATCAAATATTTCTTTGCTTCACTCCCGTGTTCACCCCATAAAAGCTTTCCTTTTGCATTCTCTTGGTACAGAACTTGAACCACTTCCGATTTGTAGCCGTGCAGTTCATAAATCTCTGCTCAAATAAATTCTAAAATTTTACTGTGCCTCAGTTTACCTTTTAACAGCTCTGTGTTAGATCGGCCGTGGGATTAATGGCCAATGACAAAACATAGTCCCTGCCCTCATGGAACTGTCATTTCTACTTAGGTCATCAACCCAGACCAATTCCCTGGCAGTGTGGTCTCCCTGTCCTGGGAGTAATGAAATACTGGAGAGAGAAGCTGCTCCTTCAGAAGAGCTGTGACCCCCTCCTGGCCTAGTTCTTCCATGAGGGTATTGCTGTCATAGTGAGAGGCCCTGAACCTGTGGACATGGAAGGAACTGGAGGTTACTCTGTCAATTCCTCACACACGTGAAACTCTTTAACCCCTTTCCACCTATCTCCCCTGCACCACTGGTGCCACTGTCAACATCTACCTCTGTTCCTCGCTTGTCAGTTTCCCTGGCATGTGACTCTCCTAACTGCAAGCATCGCTTCACCACCCTGGTGTGAATATGTTTTATGGGGAGTCTCCTTGCCACAGACCTTCCCAGAAGCCCAGAGGAACCGTCCTTTGGAATCATCCCAATAGGTGGAGCACGTTTCTCCAAATCAGTTAAGTATCTTGTGTTGGTTTCTTTATGGTAGATGTTACACATCCTATGTGTAAGGAGTTCAGGATGCCTCTTACCCCTTTTCTTTAAGTATTTTGAACAAAGGGGAATGCAAAGTGAGGTAAGTTTCACTTCATGAATACAGACAGGTCCCTCCCTTTTCAAATGAAGGGCTTCTGATTGGAGAATGGCACTGAGGTTCTGGATTCAGCAGGATTTCTTTCCCCTAAGGCAAATCTGAATCTAACCCCAGACTACCCTTTTATGGATCCACCTCAGGCCAAAGAGGGAAGAGTGGAGCACTTGTACAAGCTGCTTGGTCGCCTTACTATCATGCAGACAGAAGGTAGAAGACTGTCCCCTTTTCTAGAGTCAATGAGTGAAGCAGGAAGTAGGAAACTGACAAAAGAGTATACCGCTCATGGGTAGAGACTTTTATCAAGAAGGAGAGATCACCTGGGGAGTGAAACCCCTTCCTCTGCACTTCACTGCACGTTGCATATATTTCTTTTTTTTTTTCTCCTTTTTTTTTTTTTTTAGATGGAGTCCTCTCTATCGCCCAAGCTGGAGTGCAATTGGCATGATCTCAGCTCACTCCTTTTTTTTTTTTTTTTTTCCTTTTTTTAGATGGAGTCCCGCTCTGTCACCCAGGCTGGAGTGCAGTGGCTTGATCTTAGCTCACTGCAACATCTGCCTCCGGGGTTCAAGTGAGTCTCCTGCCTCAGCCTCCCGAGTAGCTAGGACTACAGGCATGTGCCACCATGCCTGGCTAATTTTTTGTATTTTTAGTAGACACAGGATTTCACCATGTTGGCCAGAGTAGTCTCTATCTCCTGACTCTGTGATCTGCCTGCTTTGGCCTCTCAAAGTTCCGGGATTACCAGCGTGAGCCACCGCGCCCAGCCCCTTGCATGTATTTCTATATGGTGCTCCTCATTTTGTAATTGTTTATTTTCCTATGAGTGCCCTGTTACACACTCAGGCTCTTGAGGGAAGTGCTGTGCTGCATTCACCCGTATCTAACTAGAGAATGGCCCCCAGTAGACATTCATGGAATGTTTGCTGAACACGTGCCTTGGCTCTCATCTCTCTCTAAATAGTCAATGTCTTTCATTTCTCCATGCTGTCACTTCCTGTGGCCATTGTAGGAATTCAGGATAAATACTTTGCTTGTGGAAAAGGAAGTTCTAGAAACGAAAGTTTGCTTTTTCCTCTTCATTATCCCATTTTGATGGTTATAATTACATTGTGGTTTTTTGAAAATCATATTGGATTAACAAATAGAATAGCTCATAATTTGTGATAGGTTTCAAACCATCATTGACATAACCTTTTAATTTTCTTTTTATTTACAAAACCATAAAATGCAAAGATGGAAATAATATATTGAAATATGTTATATAGTTTTTAAGTTCTTGATGAAGTCAGTTAATGGCTTATATTCTTATTTACATTTTAAACGAACTTTAAAAAATCAATCATGAAAGGTAGCCTTCTAACAGCTGCACTTATGAATATACAATGTATTTAATATGGCACATTAAATAAGAAAGGATAAAGATGCTTGCTGCATCTACTGACAAAATCCTATTGATACAATTGGTTCAATGAAGTTGTCAGAATTTACCAAGAAAAAACAAATGACCTCTACATTCATCACCGCTAAAGGTTCTTGCTAATTAGCATCCAGAGATACCATGTTATAGATGCTTCTTTAAGAGCTATCAGCTCTCCAACTCTGCCTAGTGACATGGTATCTATCAAAGTCTCATGGTGCCTGCAGTTCTGACAAAAGGCACTCCAAAGAACTGGCACGTACCACCATATTTGCATTTTCGCATCTCATTATGAACATAATTGCATACCAACACAGCAATTCTTCTTGACTATCTCAAAAAACATTATCAGCAATGTCTGAAATAAATGCTTAAATGTCAACTATTGACAAGCAAGAAAAGCTGACCTTTGAAGGTCTTCATTCTTCTGAGATACGCCCTGCTATGACTCACTTTTTAACTTTCTGTCTATGTTTGATAACAGAAAAGGAACACAGTGACTCTGAGAATTGTGTTTTTGTATGACAAACCAGAAGGGAATCAAGAAATTGCAAAACTGCAATCCATTTATCATTCCTACTAGGAGTCATTTGAGATTGGTTGAATATTTGCCATGACAATTCTTAAAGCCTCTGAAACTTTAGAGAGAGTGGACATCAATATGTTTACAATGGAATTTCTGCAAAATTATATAATGACTCTACATTAACAACTGAAATGAGTTTATCCATGATTAATGTTATGACAAAGAACCAAACAACCTTTCTACTACGAGCATGCAACCCATTTTACACATTGTCACAAGTAGAGTCTGAGTGTTGGACAAGTACCAGCAGCTAATCTAAAACTGCACAGAACCATTTACACCCTCTCTCCAAGAGCTCATCTTACTAGAGTGGCCTTCAGCACATAGATCTCATATTCTATCATATGCCTTTAACCTGTCACCATCCTATGCTTGGAACTACCTCAATTTGCACAGCAGCTTGATACACATTTTTTTAAAAGCACTAATCAACTTTAACTCATGCTGAAATGCTGCAGATATGGCTGCCAATGTCCAAAAAATGCTAATCAATTTTGAAAATCTACATCATGGCTTGCATCCCAGATTTTCCACCCAATCCACATCAAATGGAAATGATAGAAAATTATGTTAACATGTTCAGCCGCTTGTTTGCTTGTTTTAGCTGAGGCATTGGTCATGCTTCAATGGCAAACTAACCGCCTGTTTGGAAGCTCATCCAGTTTGCACTACTTTGGGTGACTATGTGGCAATAATGTGAAGTGGCTATCACACTTCGCTTTCAAAGACTGAGATTTCCATATGAATCCTTTCCCTTACTTTGCTTTTGAAGAACATAGGGATTTTTTTTTTTTTCTTAGTTGGGGGAATATGCATTGTTAATGCTTTTAATTCTCCAAAGAGCATCCCCTAGTGGAAAAGCTGCTTCTTTGATAGTCATGGAACATAAATCTATATTTCCGGCCCACTTAGTAAATCTAGACACTATAGAAAAGAGAGAATAGTTTAATGCACAAAGCCTATATACATAAGTCTCTCCCTGAAACAAGAAAAAAAAAAAATCCTTCTCAGAATTTAGATCAGGGAGGGATCTCAGAAACCAGTTAGTCTAACCTCCCAATTGCAAGGATGGCCTCCAAAGAGCTCCCATAAAGACAGGCCTTCCAATGAGGAGAATTCTACTAGTCCCCACCAAGGGAAATTTTACTAAGAGGCAAATCCATTGATTCAAAAATTAATTCTATATCAGGGCTCAAAACTTTCTCTTTGAAATCTCTCCTGAGTGGTACTAGGCTGTTCTAAAGGTAAACAAAGTGCAAACCATTGGCCCTTTTCCTGACAGCAACCACTTGTTACTTAGTGTTTTTGGCCCAGCGGAAACAGAGTCCCATTCAGTCGTTCACTTCCCATTAGATGTAGCTCCTCAATGCCTCCTTGATTTCCTGTCAACTTTCCAAGGTCATTCCCTAACTGTTCAGTAGCCATTTTAAAACACTTAGAACCAGGATCAGACTGGACAGTCTCAGTGGCACAGCTGCTTCTGGGACTCTGAATATCATGGTTCTATGGAAAGAAACTCAGAGCACTTTGGCAAATTTAGCAGCACGAACATCCTTGTTGGCGCTTAAGAAATTCACAATCAGCCTTACTCCTCACCTAAAATCACTTGATTCACTATTTTTATTCTCATTTTTTTATGGTGCTAAAGACTAAATTCCTAAGAGGTCCTTGGAGGTGAAGAGAGGGACTCTTCTTTGTTTTGGACATGAAGTGCTGGCCTGTATTCATCATCATCACAGCAGCAACAGCCAAATCCAACCCTTACTGAGCAATTACATTTGCCACTCAGTAGCTGAGATCTGTGGCTATTTAAGGCTGTTTACATGGTCCGTCTCACTGAGTCTTTACCGAGGGCCTGTGAAGTAGGGACAATTATCATCCCCCTTCCATAGTTGAGGAAAAGTGAGACTCAGAGAGGTTAAGTAACTTGTCTAAAATCACAGAGCTAATAAATGGTGAGTCTGACTCAAGCACTCTCATGAACCAGTGCAGAAAACAGCCTCCCCAGCAGAAGCTCAGAATCTGTATGTGACCTTGGGCTCATCATTTCTCTTTTTTCACATGTATGTTTTCTTATTGAACTGGAGGAAGGAGCCAACCCCTAGGGTGATGGCACTGAGGCCTAGAAAATACCCTCTACCTTGCAATGGCAGGGAAATAGAAGTGAGACAGGTTAGGGTGAATCAAGGAGCTGCCCTCTGCTGTCAGCAGGAGACTACACACATGTACCCCTTGCCTTTGTATATCCCAAGGCCAGCAGTCTTTAACCAGGACCATAGCACTGCTCCCCAAACTTGAATTGCCCAGCACAACACACCATAGAGCCCCGCCTCCAAGCTTCTCATGGTCTATACTTCATGGAGCAGTCTCCTAACACAGACAGTGAGTGATAGGGATGTCTAGGAACACAGAGGCAGGCCAGATTTCAGAGGACTGGCATCAGATTGCAGATTTTTATGTGGTCCTATGTTTCATGCTTGGATACAGTGTAGAATTCCACCACATGTTTGTATTATGTGAGGGAGAAAAGGATGGCCAGCTAGTAAACATAGCAGAAATGAAAAGAAGTACTGCATTTAATTCCATCTAATTTACGCTGCTGTGGGTGGGAATCGAAGTTCATCTCCTAGACATTAATTAAACTAGAAATGCAGTGAAATGCCAGTCCTCCGGCTGCAAGGGCCCTTTTCAAGAAGAAGCTGGGAAAGTAGAGCTGGTATTTCCTTGCTGTCACAGGACTCACAATAGAGGAAAGCAAACTTCATGGGTCCTCAGACATTTCCTCATCACCCAATCAAGAGCCTTTCAGCAAAGGAGTGAACTCTGGGCCTGAAGCCCAGCAGCTGTATCCATGGGAATCCTCCACCGAGGGTCAAGAGAAAGATGTTGAGCAGCTAAGAGCTCTGAAGTCAGATCCGCACATATGTTGAAGTTCCCAGTGCTCTCCCAAAAGCTGTCTTGCACACACTCACACCCTTTGCACAAACAAAAGCACTGTGATCTTCTGTTTTAATGAATTATCAATTGAAGGGAAATGGTAGCTTCAAATTAGTCAGGGCAATGAACGGAAAAGAAGGAAAAGAAAAAAGTTTAGTCAAAGTAAGGCAACCCATTTTCCCAAATTTAGTAGACCTTGACATCTCTGGAAAAGCATGCTCGTGGGAAAGTAGGCACAATTCTGAAGGAAGGGGAAACTAATTCAAATAAATCTTTCAGGGAAAGTACTAAGTGTTTAGGCCAAATTCCATCTTGACATGGAACACAGGACCTTGCTTAAAGGCAATGTGAGATAAAGAGTAAGCTGTTGAGCCCACAGTAGGCTTTCTTTACAGAAGACATAAAATGTAGTCTACCATTTTTTTCAGGAGGCAAAGGAGAGAAAAAGAACATCCAAAAGACTGTGGAGCCATGTTTCTGTGAATATCTTGCTGCCTGGACACACGTGTGACCTACTTAGCAGTAATTCCAAGAAGTGGCCATCCCACCTGTAGGACTTTGCCCACATCAACTGCTTTTTGCTACTCCATCAATAGAAACCAACCCAGGTTGATCATTAAATTGAGGTACTAGGTTTCTTAGGCCAGGAGTTGGCCAGCTTTTTCAGTAAATACGTTGGTCTTTGTGAGCCATGAATCATCTGTCTCAACTACTCAACTCTACCCAAGTAGCACAAAAGGAGCCAGGGACACTATACGAAGGACTCAGCATGGCTGCGTTCTGATAAATGTTTATTAAAGGACACTGGAATTTCTATGTCATATAATGTTTACATGTCACGAAATTGTATCTTTTCATTTTTATTTTTTTCTGACTTGTATTGCTCTCAGGCTGTAGGCAAACAAGCGGTGGGTGGTATTTGACTGTGGCCCGTAATTGCTGATTCCTGCCTTAGACTGAAATGATCCAGTGGAATCCTTTTGTGCCTACTTTTATAACCTGGGTGGTTATAAACTACAGCAGGTGTGATGAATTTAAAACGACAGCACGTGTGATGAGAGGGGAATTTAATTTTATTATTCTAAATACTCTGGACAGAGACGATGTTTCTTAGAGCCAGGGATTCAGGCAAAATTCAAATATGTGCAGTAATCGTGGTCACTATGGATCTGCTGCCTACAACATGGCAGGAACCATGCAATGCCATGTATATATTTTTCCAAATCATACATGATGCGAAAGATAACATGTGGCCTACTGTGATTTCAGTGAAAACTGTGACAGCACAACCTACTGAATTTATACAGATATCGACATTATCTGATGTCATCTGCACTACAGATCTGTGAGAGGGTACTATTGTTGCCACCTCCATGTCATCGATTGGAAAGCTGAGGGCCAAAAACTCACTTATTCACATAAGACTATACAGCTATAAACAGCAGAGGTGGGATTTAAACCCACACTTTCCTGCTGTCTCTCTCCTCTGGGTTCTTAACCCCCAGGGTCTTTCTCACTCAAGGTCAAGACCTCAATCAGTTATGACTGTAACCAAACTTAGCCTGAACAAATTAATATGAGGCTATTCCTGGCCTGTCATTTCCCACATAGTTCCTAAGTTTCATTAAAGAAATATTAATGTGTAGAGGCAACTGTATGGATCTGAAGCATCAACATTCCGGGGGAAGCTCTGTGCATAAAAAGAATACAAGCTATAAAATTATTGGCAACTCACAGGTAGTTAAAGGAATTTGTCTGTTCAACTGCCAAATATTTACATTTGAAGTCCTACCTCATGCTAAACATTCTTCTAGGCACTGAGGTTGCAGCAGTAAACAAAATAGGCAGAAATCCCGGGTCTCGGGAATTTATATTTTCCTGGGGGGAGACAGGAAGTAAACAATAAAGTAAGTAAAACATACGCTGTGTCAGATGGTGATGAGTGCTGTAGGAATAAAATATGCGGAGAAAGGTGATAGGGATAGCAGAAGGGTAGGGGGACTGGGGAGCCAGAGACAGGGACCTAGGGAGAGAGTTTTGAGGAAAGACCTGAAGGAGAGGAGTCCTCACTTATGTTTCCATCCAGGGAGAGGGGATTGTAGGCAGAAGAAACAGCCAGGGGAAAGTCCTGAGACACTTTTGGGAAACTGCCAGGAGATGGGGTGACTTGGGCAGAGTGAGCAAGGAGCTGACAGCCGGGAGTTGAGATGGGGTGAGGTGGGGAGGGGCAGTCAGAGCATTTAGAGATTTGGAGCCCTGTGGAAATTTTTTGAGGAAACCATTGAAGAATTTTGAGCAAAGGAGTGACATCATCTCATTTAATGAATAATGCAAAAGGCTCCCTCCTGTAGCTATGATAAGAAGAAATTGTAGAGGACAAAGGTAGAAATTACTGAGAATTATTTAGGAAGCCTAGGTGGGACTAGGACCAGGATGGCAGCTATAATGATAGTTACCAGGGAGCAGATTTTTGAAATCATTTTTTATTATAAAATTGACAATTTATAACTTTATACGTTTATGGAGTATGGAGTGATGAATACAATATGGATGCATTAAATAAAGCTAGTTAACATATCCATCACCTCATATACTTAACATTTTTGTGTGCTGAGAACATTTGAAATTTACTCTCCTCAAAATTTTGAAGTATACCATACTCTATTTATTAACTGTATTGACTAGGCTGTTCAATTAAATTAAAAAAAGAAATCCCACATATTCCTCCTGTCTGGGATTTTATGCCCTTTGATCATCGTCTGCTTTTTACAGCCCTGAGACTCTGTCACCTGCCCTCTACTCTCTGCTTCTCTGGGTTTGATCGTCTTCAAATCCACATGTATGGTAGGACATGCAGTGTTTGACTTCCTGTGCCTGGCTTATTTCACTTAGCTTAGTATTCTCCAGTTCCATCTATGCTGCCTCAAACCACAGAATTTCTAGAAGCGATCAGACTGAAATACAAGCCAACAGTACTTGCTGATTAATGGGATTGTGAAGCATGAGAGGAAGAAAAGAGTTAAGGATGGCTCACAGGCTCTTGGCCTGAGCAACAGGAGGGATGGGGAGTGGGCAGTCACTGAGGTGGGGAAGACAGTGGCCAGAGCAGATTTGGAAGTGGTGGGCCAAAGACTGAGTTTGTTTTTGGATGTGACAAGTTTGGGTTGCTTATTAAATATTAAAGCAGGGATGCCAAAGAGGCAGTTAGAGATAGGAGTTGGAAGTGCGGAAGTATGGCATGTGCTGTGGGTTCGGGGATAGTTGCTGTACTAAATCTTTTGCCTTTACTACGAGGGATACTGCCTTTACCAAAATGCTTGACATGATGAGCTGGAGAATTTGTGCTCAATTTTATCACCCAGAAATTAGAGATTCTTTGCTATTGACACATTATAATTTTCCCCTGGTGACTAAATTCAGCACTGGTCATTTTTTTTTTTTTTTTTCTCGAGACAGAGTCTCGCCCTGTTACCCAGGCTGGAGGGCAATGGCATGATCTCCGCTCACTGCAACCTCCACCTCTTGGATTCAAGCTATTCTCCTGCTTCAGCCTCCCAAGTAGCTGGGATTATAGGTGTGCGCCACCACGCCTGGGTAATTTTGTATTTTTAGTAGAGATAGAATTTCACCAAGTTAGTCAAGCTGGTCTCCAACTCCTGACCTCAAGTGATCCACCCGCCTCACCCTCCCAAAGTGCTGGGATCACAGGTGTTAGCCACTACACCAGCCCATTTTTAAAACTATATTTAAATTTTATTTAATATCACTGTGCTCAGCTTTGCACAAAGAGTACTACATATATTGATCAAATCATCCTCCTATTTAAATCCTTAAAAATCAGAAGAATGCATATTTTTGGCATGATGCCCAAATCCAATTCAGGTGGCACATTGTTTCACTTTCCCTCCCTGAGAAACATAAAATAGTGTCAGCTGTTATTATCCTATTGCGTTGAATCTCCACACTGACATCCACATTTTCAAAAGGGAGTCTTTTGCATAGATGGTTATAATTTCCTTTTACTCTGACAGTATAGATATGGTGAAATCAATGTCAGCTGTTGGGACCAACTCCAACACAAACCCTTTGAGAGGCCAGCCACTAGGCAGCAAACTACAAATGGTCATTTGCAAAATCTCATCTGGATTAACAGACACATGATCTTTTCCTGCATTCCTATCTTCTCTCCTCTGTAGAAATACAGGCAAACATTTTATAATCATATTTTACCTCTTATCCACATCTCCTAAATGTAATGTTAGAAAATGTTTTTCAAAGAACCACGATTTGGGATGAAGCTCAAGTTCCAAGAGTAGCTTATATACGGTAGGAAAAGAAGGCAAGAATATGCAACAGGCAGGTATGTATTAAACACAATTGACTGCACATTCTTTCTCTAGTCAGTTGCAAAGGTAAAGATCTCAGGATTGGGGAAGACTACTTATGGGAAAAGTGAAAGAGTATCTCTAAGCAGGATTGTTCTTCAGGGAAAAGAAACTAAATTCACAAAGGACATAATTTGTTGGCTTTTCTCTCCTTGGATTGAAGGGAACCCTTAAGTTAATAATAATAACAGTAAGTAATAATGTTTTATTTGCCTGAATTTTGACTAGTGCTTTTTCACTGGCAGAGAAAACGCTGGTTGGGAAAGTCAACTTATTGGGCAATTTCCCATGCACTGGTTGAAAAGGAAGCCTCTAGCTGCAAAAGGAGCAAGTGCAGAAGCAGCCAGAAAGAGCAGTCCTGGCTGGGTGAGCCCCACGCTGTGCCAGACACCTGAGTTGAGTGTCTCAGCATGTTTACGTGCCTTGATCTCGGCTTATGTGTGAGATACCATGTTAACGGTCCTGTTGCCCACTCTGCCCTGGCTTGAGATTTAAATAAAAACAAATTACAGGTCTTAACAGTGATAGATGGACTGCTTTTACATTTGTGTAGAGTATTTTTGCTCTAAGATTAAAGGCTTACGCATTTATCTGCATAAACTAGCCCCTGGAGTAGGGTACTGCTGACATTTTCCAAGAAAAATGAATATCCTAACTTATTCCAAAGAGAAGACTTGGTATTTGTATGGCCAGAGTGACCTTTGCAAGTGCCCTTTCAGATTAGGTGCACTACATGGAAAATTGTGCTCTTACAGTACTCCATAAATCATACCTACCAATTTTCTTTAAAGGGGTATGTAAATATCAGTGTACCAGGTGGGTAAACAACACTAACCTCGTACAAATGGCTTGAAAATTGAAGAAAAGCACCTTATTTTGCTGCTGAAATTGCTTTTGAAGCCCAACATCGGGGCTTGGGTTGTAGAACGCATGAAATGATTTGCGCACGGGAATAGAAAATGGGCTGATGATAACCACCCTCGACACAGTTCCTGTATTTCTGAGTTCTTTCCATGATCAAAGATATCACTGCTATAGGCATACTACTTTTCTTTGCATATCCCAAATGCGTGTATGTTTTAAGCGACATCTTCATTATCTGCATATTTCTAACTTGGTCAGATAGCTGTTTCAATGGTTAATATCTCTAGACAAAGTTCATGGAAGCCTTCTTGTTTTGGTCACATAACACTTTGCTTAAAAAGGAAAAAAAAGATAAAACTTTATAGAAAAAATTAAGAAAGAAGCTGAAGCTGTTGAAATTTCCAAAGTCTTAGTATGAATAAGTATTATTTTTGTAAATTACTGGAATGCACTAATTGAATCTTCTCATACTAACATAAGAATAAGCAAATATTAAGAAATGGTCCTATTTAGACATTATAATAGAATGTCTGTGGCATAATATACAGCTTTTACTGCACCCAATTGACATGAATTTTTTGAAATACAGTTTTGTACACTTTTCATAAAATAGAAATCTTTGACTTGGACACATTCAGGAGTTTGTGGCAAGAATCATGGTTTACTTCTGAGAATACTGGATATAGTAAAAGATGCACGTTTCTTAATCAGATGACTTTCCACGAGGCTAAGATTTTTTCTATAATATAGGATAAGTAAATAACTTTTGACATTCTTGTGTATTATAAATAACTAAAAAAATTTCAAAATCTTTTTAACTCATTAATTCTATATTACTCACTATTCAGTTTGCTGGTTATTTTTAAATGTATAATTTATCTTAAAATGAAAATAGTCTATGTGAAATATTTTTTTATTTACAATAGCTATTACTCTCCATTTTGCTTTCACTGAAGAATATGTTTATAGGATGAAGGCTTTGGTTTCATAGACCTTAAACAGTGAGAAACCAGTTTCTCCATTTTATAAAGAAATGCATTAAAAAAATAAAATCAGACCAGGTGCAGTGGCTCATGCCTGTAATCCCAGCACTTTGGGATGCCGAAGTGGGTGGATCACCTGAGGTCTGGAGTTTGACACCAGCCTGGCTAACATGGTGAAACTCCATCTCTACTAAAAATATATAAATTAGCCAGGCGTGGTGGTGGGCACCTGTAACTCCGGTTACTTGGGAGACTAAGGCAGGAGAATCCCTTGAACCTGGGAGGCAGAGATTGCAGTGAGCCGAGATTGCGCCATCGCACTCCAGCCTGGGCAACAAGAGTGAAACTCCATCTCAAATAATAATAATAAATAAATAAAAATTAAAATAAAGTAAAAATCACAACATGGTATAAGTAACATGTGGGCATCCAAGTTGCTTTTCCAGTCCTTTCTTAGTAATAGTTGCTATGTGTGAATGCCTTTTATTCCTTTATGCTTCCTAGATGTAAAGATTAAAACCTGCCCCTGGGTCAGCAGGAGTTATATCGGTGGGATGCACTGACTGCGCTGTATTCTTCCCCTTCGACACATTTTCAACTTTGGGCTCTGTTTTCCCTTCAGAATCATGCAAGGTATTTTGCAGTGCCATACTTTTCCTCTTTGGTTCATCAATTTCCTATTGGTCATTAGTATAATCTTTGATATTCCTTCCAAACAATATGTCTTAGTCTCCTGTTCAAAAGTGAAGGTTGAAAGCTTTTATTTAATATCTTCGTAAATGGAGATTTTTAAAAAATAATAATGCAATTTCAAAACTTAGTCTTACTAATACTTTTCATTGTTAAGGATAGTCATACAACTCTTACGTTTCCAAAAATTGATTGTCTTTTTCAATGCAAAAATTCATACTTCAATATGGCTATTGGGTTGAATAATATATAGAACTCTGTATTAAGCATCAAATGAAAAATGGGTAATTCGTGTTCATCTTCCCACTGTATTAAATGTTTAGAAGGGAGGTGGCAATACCTTCCCTAGTATACACCAATATATGCTGCTTATCTGGAAAAAAATGAGATAATTGGAACAAAGGATATTTCATCAAAGGAAAAAGACAGCTCATCTGCCTTCATTTTCATTCTGGATTTCTAGGGCACCTTATATTTCATAGACCTGTCTTCTTACATGCTCTCCTGTCTTGATTAAATGAATAAATATTTACCATTTCCATTTTGTGCCAGAGACTGTTCCAGGCCCTTGGTGTACGGAAATTAACAAAGCAAAACAACAAAACCCCTGCCCTCAAGCTGCAGAATTAGTAACATGAAAAAAAGAGATCACCCACATTAGCATGGTATTATCTTAGCTTCTTGTCTAAGAAATTATCTTGTCTTTCATGTCATCTCAAGTTCAATGTATTTCTGAGGGCTGAAAATACCATCTCTTTTGTGTAAGAGTGGAATATGTAGAAAGAATATTCAATATTTTGCACTTTACTATGTTTTAGAAAGGTTTTCAGTAATAGAACATTTTTTAGAAAAGTGTTTATTTATTTCTAAACTGTTTCATTCATTTTTCTATAATGGGTAGATTATATGAATCATTAATAATCACCATTTATTAGTGTGTTTCTGTTATTCATTATGATGCGTAGTCTGGGGTCCTATGTAATTTTTTTCCAACTGCTTTAGCCCAAATTGGTTGTTATCTTCTTGGTTTTCTACTGAATTTACAGTAGGTGTTACACAATTTAGCAATCACTGGCTTTCCAGTTTTAGTTCCATTGGCCTGATTGCCCTTACTATTTTGAAAGACCCTGGGAGAAGGACTAATTTCTTATACAGTTATCTCCTCCAGCGGCTAGCAAGACAGACAGCACAGGAAGAGCTCAATAAACACGTTAATTTTCCACTAAGTTCTATAACAGGGCCTTTACTTTTTTTATTACTCAATTTTAGGTTTACTAAAATTGAAAAAGCATTTTTGATAATAGGTACTTTTTGTAAAGATGATAATTTTTAAAAGTAATGATTTTCACATTAAAAAAATCTATTTCAATGGGGAGTTTTGTTAAGCAAAAAAATATAATGTTCCCATGATATTCAATATATACATGCTTGAAATAAAACTCTTCTCCCTCCCTAATTAAATGCAGAAAATAATGTTGCATTTTTCACACATTTTAAATCAACTGAGTATGGAGGCCACAAAGGTCTCAGATAGAGACACAGAGTTCCAGTTGAAATGTTAGATATATATATATTTTTTAATGTTATAAACTTTTCTACCTGATTTCTAAGAAGAAAAACATCAAACCAAAATTTTCAAAGTTTATGGTATATACAAGTGTTAGTAGAAAAGTTATTTTAATTTCATTTTATATTTTTCAAATTAATTTCATCTTTAGTTAATTTTACAAATAAAGCACAGGTAAGAGGGTTAGACCTAACATGGAGTACAGATGGATAAAACCATCCTTCTAATTCTACTGACATTTGTAGGTACATTCCATATATATGTTTTAGAAATAAGCAGAAGGTTATCTGCGAGCCCGTGTTGAACCCTAAAGCTGCCGTATTCATTAATAGCTTCCTACGTTTGCTAGTCCAGCACCTCTTTCTTTGGGCAGCTTCCTTTAAGTGGACAGTGAATGTGCCATCCTGTGCTACTTGGAAAACCAGTGAAAGTGGTACAGGTCCACATTCTGCACCTCCATAGAGCTGGTCTTAGGTAAAATTCAGAAAGGAAAGGAATCCCTGTCTTCCCTTTCACATGTGCTTTTACCCCCGACTGTGGCTTCCCCCAACCTTATGCCCTTCACCCCAATGCCATCTACAGCCATCATTTTGCCTGTCAGTCTTCTGGAACCCTCCACTGCAGCACCTCAACCAGACTCATCCACCCTGCAAATGCCTCAGGCTCTCAATCATTTCTTTTTACCATGCTTCTAAACAAAACTTACTTGTCCTGTCTCCCATTTCCTTTTTCTCCTCAATCAGGTAGCCGGCAAAAATGGTTATTTAGACAAAGATTCATTTACGTGAAGTTCTTAATGGGCAGTAATGATTTAGTGGGTGATCTCTCCTGGGGTAACTGAATTTAAGCAGGTAGTATAGTTCTAATGACAGATTTTTTTTTCAGGTCCTTCTGTAGATCAGGAATGGATAAACTTTTTCTGTAAAGGACCTGATTGTAAATATCTTAGCCTTTGCAGGCCATACAGTGTCTGTTGCTTGAATCTGCCATGGTAGCTTGAAAGCAACCACAGATCATAGGTTAAGAAATGAGCAGGCCATGTCCTAATAAGACTTTATGTACAAAAACAAGATGCTGGCTAAATTTGGCCTGGAGTCCATAGTTTGCTGATACTGTCTAGACTTTAATCAAATAAACTGGGCAGGGGAGGGAAGTAAAGAGGATTCTGAACCCCTATGAATCCATACCACAGAGAGGTAATTGTTCTCATCAGAGAAGTTGTTCCTGAATAACTGGGGTGCCAATGGACCCAGTCAGTTTCTAGTAGCAATTATCTAGGTAATATTGAAGACACGAATTGCCTAATGTCCCTTATATAATTTGTTCCCCACCTTCTGCTATTTTTATTTTATTTTATTTTTGTAGAACGGAGCCAGGGTAATAGAAAGTCTCTCATTATGACAGGACAGGCTTTCTTTCATTGAAGAGAGTCAATCAAGCTTCTCTCTTTGCTTTGGCCATCAGGAAACTCACAGAGAAGTTTTGTGTCCTACCATGGCAGCTTTCCTCAGCTTTGACAACACATTCTCTTCTTTTCCTTTTGACTTGACATATTTTCCTTAATGTGGTGTTTGCGGTTTATCACCTTTCTGTTATGTTTCCTGTAGTCATCTCAAAATTTTTTGGAAAGTAATAAAAGTAAAATACAGACAGAAGAGAAGTACATGAGAAACATTTCGGAAGAAAGAAGAGTGCTTTTCCTCCCTGGTGAAACTGGAGCCACTTTGTAAACCAGGTCAATTAAACATATGCTTCAGACTAGTATGTTTGGACATGTTGCAAGGTTGAAAACATTTCCCTACAATTGTCTGACAGACAAAACAGTCTGTCAGTCTAGGTGCCTTATGAAAGGTGTATCCCATTATATATTTGTAAGTGATCTAACTCTGGCCACTCCTGACAGCCACTGGGTGATCACAGCTGACATGCAGCCTGACCAGTATGGGTGGGTTTCTGTTGAGAAGCTGCTGCCATAAACATCAGTGGAGAATCCTACCAGTAGACTGGGGACATAGGCTTGCTGCTCCCTGGGGTCATAAAACAAATGCTGATGACCTTTTGCTGACAGCCAATGAGTTGGGAGCAGGGCAGGGGAACCTCACACATCAGGAACAACGGCTGGCCTGTCTGTCTGTCTCTCCCTCTCTCTGTCTCTCTCTCTCTCTCTCTCTCTCTCTCTCTGTCTCTGTGTGTGTGTGTGTGTGTGTGTGCGCGCGCGCATGTGTGCTCCAATTTCACACATTCTTGACAATCTTACTTTTATATTTCAAGACCATGAAATAGATGCAGGCAAAATCTATGTGAAATAGATATAGGCAAAAAGTCTTCTGGTGCACTGGTGAAGAACATTTTTTTTTTTTTTTACCTCACTCATGATAACTGCCCAGATCACTTATATCTAAGTTATACATGGAGACATCAAAGCAGTTTTCCTGGTTGACAAGCAACTAAGGCCCACCCTCCTGGCCCCTGGGAAAGGTTACTGGGCAATTGTTAAAACTATTGGAGGTTTTTATTATTTATTTACATTTTATATTTATTTATTTATTTAGAAATAGGGTTTTGCTCTGTTGCCCAGGCTGGAGTGCAGTGGCACAATCACAGATCACCTGCAGCCTCAAACTCCTGGGCTTAAGTGGTCCTCCCACCTCAGTCTCCTGAGTAGCTGGGACTACAAGCACACGCCACCATGCCCTGCTAAGTTTCTAAAAATTTTTTGTAGAGACAGACCCTCCCTATGTTGTCCAGACTGGTCTTGAACTCCTGGCTTCAAGCAATCCTCCAGCCTTGGCCTCCCAAAGTGCTGGGATTACAGGTGTGAGCGATGGTGCCTAGCCTATTTACTTTTAATTAGTACATAATATTCATACCTATTAGTAAGGTACAGAGTGATGTTTCGATACATAGAATGCATAGTGATCAGATCAGGGTAATTAGTATATCCATCACCTCAAACATTTATCATTTTTGGATTTTGAATGCTCCCACCACAAAAACAATGGAGGTACCCCTTTCTAAATTATCTCCAGGCCCTAGAGGCAGCACAGCAGGCTGGGAAGAGACACAGTGTGTTGGAAGCTGAACGGTATCTAGCATGGCCTCTGTCTATAACATGGTCATTGATTCTATCACTATACAATCAAAAATCATTAAAAAACCTTTAACAGGCCAGGCAAGGTGGCTCACGCCTGTAATCCCAGCACTTTGGGAGGCCAAGACAGGTGGATCACCTGAGCTCAGGAGTTTGAGATCAGCCTGATCAACCTGGAGAAACCCCATCTCTACTAAAAATACAAAATTAGCTGGACGTGGTGGCACATGCCTATAATCCCAGCTACTTGGGAGGCTGAGGCAGGAGAACGGGTTGAACCGGGGAGGCAGAGGTTGCAGTGAGCTGAGATCGCGCCATTGCACTCCGGCCTGGGCAACAAGAGCGAAACTCCATCTCAAAACACACACACACAAAAACAAACAAACAACAACAAAGAAAAAACCTTTAACAACCTCCTTCTAAAAAAGCTAACCCAGCAGTAGAGGAATATTTCCCAAGTAAGTGAACTACTCTCATCCCCTTTCCCTCTCCATCCCTGCCTCCGACTTCTTGCAAATCCTAGTGGCACAGCTGAACTACCTTGTGCTTGATTCTTTGAGATAATCAAATATTGCAATGTAATACTTTTTTATTACGCAAGTATGACCTCATTGGGGGGAAATTGTAGATAAATATACCAGAATGTTTATTAAAGCTGCAGAAAAGTACATATAGTTACCAAGATCAATACACAAATGTTTGCTTAAATATTTAATAGTTTGGTCAAAATAACACACTTTATACAAACAGGTGACTAATATCCCTTAGCTTCCAACATCCAGGTAAATGCATAGGACTTCGAACTTACATTTTTGTAAAGACTTGTGTTCCTTTTCCAAACCCTTCTGTTTATACATGAGGCTCCTCCATGCAGATGTTTTGTGGTCCTTAAGACTCTTGCTTGGCTAAAGATGGAGCTGTGAAGCTCTTTGACGAGGGCAGTAAACCCCAGGGCCAATGAGGCAATAAGCGGTCCTTTTAAACACCTCCAACGCCACTGAGATCTGGCCACAATACTCAGGATCTGCTTTAAACTTATGATGACAGTTATGGGTCCATGATGCAAATGTTGTCAGCATGCCCAGCAGCTGAGCAGAGGAAATGGTAAGATTTCGCATTAACCCCAGAGTCACTGAAATATGCAGCATACACTCTATTATCCCAAATTTGTTATTTGTGGTTTGTATATGACACAGACAAGTTGAACATAGTTAAGCAAATAGCCTGGATTGCATTATTATGAATAAATATACAATTCCCATGATGCTTTGAAAATATGTATTATACAACTTGAAAAGTACCATTATTATTACTTTTTCAGTCTCTAATGGTCTGGTCAGAGGAGCCCAATCTAAAAACCACAAGCCAACACAGAGCTCTTCATTAGGACACACTTTGCAACAATGTGAATATAATTGACCAGAGTTTTTGGACAGGAAAGGGGAGGCATAAGAGGAACCTTGCCAAGCCCGGTCAGGTACTGGACTGACAGTACAGTTTTAATGTGGTATTTTGTTGTCAGGCTTGGCTTATCCTCAGATCAAAAGAGCCATCAATCTTCCCCAGATCTATACAGATCCGTCCTGGGTCAGAAGAATAATCAATAACCCTTAGTTCTCACTTCACAAAAACAAAAGAGCTGTTGGTTTGTTTACCTTTCAGATTGTGTCTTGATTAGGGATCATTAGTGACCATTGTGGGAATGAAACTCTGTGTGTATTGCTAACTCAGACAGGTTTACTTTTAGGACACTGCATGTCACACAGAGGCAAACCCACACAGCATGTTCAGAAATTTCCCGGGAGCAAGGGACACACACACTAGGGCTGGAACTGTAAGACGTAATGGAAAAACTATGGAGGATTAGAGATGAAGGGACATTAGAGATAATTTAGCCCAAACCCCACATTTTACAGACAGTGAAATTGGGTCTTAACAAGGGCAGCAACCTGCTCAAGGTCACTTGGCTGGATAAAGACAGTATGAGCTAGAGATTATACGTGTACATATGAACCCTGACTAACCTCACATCAGGAGATATATATATACACACACATATATATAAAACTATGCTAACTGCTATGGAGTGAGTTAGGGTTCATTACTATGTGCTGGGGTTTTGTATGTCCCTGGCCAGTTGTTTTGTTTTCTTAGCAAGCAGTGGGCTGTAGTGGAATGCCAATAAGCTTTTGAAACAGGCAGGCTTGAGTTCAAAGCCTGATTCTGCCATGATCGAACTGTACAACCTTTGGTGGATTACTTAACTCCAAAAGCCTGCCCCCTCATTGCTATACTGAGGATAGTAATATCTGCATCTTAAAATAGTTATAAGAGTGAAATAGAAATAATATATAGAGAATTGTCTGCCTTGATACACGGCACACAATAGGTATAATAATATCTGCATTTTGAAATTGTTATAAGAATTAAATAGAAATTATATTATTTATATATATATATATATAATTGTCTGCCATGATACATGGCACACAGTGGGTGTTTGATTAATATTTGTTTCCTACCCTTTCTTTCCCTTTCCTTGACTATAATACAAACAGATTCTAGCATTTGTAGAGAACTTGTCTCTATCTCCCATAGCTGCTCCTGAAAGGTAGGCAACAGAATTTCTGTTTGTCTTAAATTCTGTACAAATGACGATGATAGAAAAGTAGATAGATGGGCATAGATGGAAAATTTAATAGGTACGCATGTAAATAAATGTGTGCATATGTGTTATGACTGATCAATATATTTATATATGCAAATGGTGTTTGGTCACCAACAAACAATGGTAAAGTTAAGTACTAAGACGTAACCTTTATCAGTACCTCAAGATAAACTAACAGGAACAACACAAATTATCTCAGGTAGTGAAACAAACACCCTACAAACACCATTAGGAACACAATGACAACAATAATAATAACTGCTCTAATATAACAGAATCCCATTGAATCCAAATCCATACAAAATACAATGTTCTTCAGGGTTTCATCTTGTGGTTAGTTTTTGAACCAAAGAATGGTATTATAGTCAGTTTTCCTGCATGTTGAAATAGAAATCTACAGGCTACTCCAAATATTTCAACTAGAGAAGTGGCCAAGAAACCAAGACAGGTGAAATTGGTTGGATGGAAGTCAGGACTCAGCTCAACGTCATTTGTCTTTTTCACTAGTTTTCACTAGTTTTATTTTCCTCCATCCCGTTCCCCTTGGGGAGGGAGGGGGAGGAGGGTGGATCAGTCAATCAACAGAGAATGAGAGGAGGCACAAACATGCCTGTGATGATTCTCATCACAGGGCATCCTGGTCAGCGACTCTAGCAGCTTTCTCTCCCCTTCCTGCTGGGGCTACCTATAAATGGCATCCACAGTAGCTCTCCTAAGCTCGAAAAGTGTTCTCTAGCCTCTGGGTTCTTCTCCTCGCCTCAGGGTAGCCTGCTCAGTAGACCCTGCTTTTCCAGGTTCCTCTCCTACTGGGTCACTCATACCTAGATTTCCAGGTCTTTGGCTGTCAGTTTAACTGGGCAGGCTACCTAGCTTTGATTTCCTTGTCTCTGGAAAACACTGCCTTTGTATGGCCTCAATCAGCATCCCCAGGATGCTCCCACCATTGTCTTGGTCAGGCCTAGGATGCATTGTGTAGAATCCCTCTACAAGTGAATATCCTTCTACTAGTGTTTCTCCTGTTCTTTCTTACTGTTTCACCATGTGCTGCATTTGAAGGTCAACATCTCTTTTCTAGCTAAGAGCTAATTTACACTATATGTGTCCTGTTAACACTGAGACACACACACAAAAATACTGTCATTGTTCAGAAGTGATGAAGAAGGGAATCTAGCCCTAGATACTGACAAACATATGACTCTGAGAACCAGTTCCCAAGAGCTGATCTCCTCTGCTTTTCTTGGGTATTCCACCTTCCATCCTCCTGACAAGAAAGCAAGGGCAGGAACCTAATTCTCACTTTATATAGATAATGAAACTGAAGCTCAGAAAGTCAACTCCTGTGCCTAAGTCATACAGACAAAGCGGTAGAGACCAGACTTGAACCCAGCTCTAACTGGCTGCAAAGGCCCAACCTTCACCACTCCATGGTCCAGGCTCTTCTGCGAAGGGCAGCTCAGTTTGTAGAACAATCTGGGACACTGAAGAGCAAGTTTGGACTGGGCAATTCTGAATGGTGGGGGATTTGAATTTAGGTGATATGAGAAATTGAGGAACCTGGGAAACTGGCCTAAAGAAGAGAGTATTGAAAGGAGCAGATTGGGTAACCATCAGTGAGTGCTTTAAGGGGAGTGGGGCAGGAGCAGCCTTAGCTTGGTTCTCTGTGATATACTGGACAGAATGAGGTGAAAGGGGGAAATAGATGTGCAGCATGTAAGAATACTACAAGGAGGCTTCCAACTGGGAAAACTGTGCCAAATGGTGGCCAGAGGAGCTAGGGAGGGCCTTGTCATGACATGTATTGTAAGCAGAGGCTTTGAAAATCACTTAGTGATTTATTAGAACGCAGCTACATGAGAAAATGATAGCGAGAGTGTCTGAGTGGCTACTATTTGCCAGGTATCCTTCTGAACACTTTCTATGCATCTTCTCAATGAATCTTCCCAAAGACACCCTGGGCGTGGGAACGGTACCCATTTTGAGAAAACAGACAGCTGAAAGGATTAAATGGTTTGCTCAAGATCATACAGAATTGAGAAAAGTTCAGATTCGAACCCAGATAGTAGGACTTCAGAAACCAAACATTTATCCAAGAGACTTTCGACTACCCCTGCTAACTTTGAGATTATATGAAAGCCTCCATTCCTTTCATGACCATATTTCCTAAGATTAGAGTTAATGGCTTCTCCACCTCTCCACCCTCATAAATATTGTCCATTTTTCCTCAAATAGTGATACTAGGGTTTTATTTCTTTACCACATCAATGTACAACACATTAAAATGAACAATAACTGAGAATGATGATGAACCTCTATTAAAAGAGAACAAATTAAAGCCAGATGACACATCTTTACAAACACCTCAGCCATGCACATGACAGTTCTCTGATACTTAAGGACATATTCAAAGAAAATGGCACTTTGAACTATAAATTTATTTGCACTGAAGTAGCGAAGCATCACATGCCCTTGCGTCTGTTTCATGGGAGATTCAGTGCTTGGTTTTGACAGCTAGTTCTAATAATAAAAAGGTTTTAAATGTAAGGTATAACAGCGTTCCAATCAGCGCCTAATCAGGGTTATGCTTTTCAAATTATATTGTGTCTGCTTTCACCTCCTGCCTATTATCTGCAATAAAAACAGAAGTGCTTAAGAAAATCCTTGATCTGTGCACATATATTTTTAATATTAATATGTCAGGCCAGTAGCAATAAGGATATTAGGGAAATGATGGAATTCTCCCCCAGCTGGACATGTTAATTGAGAAGCCAAGTTTCGAAGGCAAAGTTCACATTTGTGCAGATGGTGGGACAATGCCGGGTGGCAGCGCAGGTCAGTGTCAGTCCCAGTCCCAGCTCTAATGGCTTGAGTCTCTGCTTTCTATGCGTCAGCTGGTCCCTCTGGGCTGTGTAGGTTGGGGAAGTCTGTCTCTGCATTTTTTTCTGCCCTTGACTCTGGGGTAGTAATTTCTCTGGAAATGTCAATGTGCCTTCTTTAGAAAAAAAGCAGGGGTGGGAGGTGGGGGGACAAAAAGAAGAGGGAGAGAAAAAAAAATTTGTTTTTCTCATTGGAGGAAATATAAATTACAGTTCACCCTGCCCTCTCTTCCTTCCCCCTATCAAGAATAAAAACAGTATTCACCTTATTTGTGGAATGGAGAACATTATAATCATCTCAAAGTAAGCAGTTCAGCTCTCATGGACCCAAGATAATAACTGGCCCAATGGATATTTCCTTTTTTATCTGGTTAGCTTTAGAATTTATCCACATTTATAGCCAATTTTCCACCTACCACTTACTGCCTTTAATGTGATTTGTGTACCGCTATCCACCCTTCAAATACAGTGGTTGGTACTAGCAGCCTTTAATAGTTTCAGTTTCCTAAGTGATATAATTATTTATTATCTCTAATTAAAATTCAGAGTTTGGCTTTCAGCATGAGTCTGGATGTGAGGCCCATTTTAATGAAAAGAGCAACTGTGAGCTCTAAATTTCTTTATGAAAGAGATAACTTATATAATCACTAGTAACCTTTTTCAAGAATATTATCTCACTATTTATAAAACAATGCCTCCTTTACTTTAGAAATTGTCATTTGCATATGAAAAAGACATATTTATTGATGCTTTTGACTGATGCACATTTTTCATTCAGGAATGCTCTTTTCATATCACTCATATACCTTTGAATTTCTCTTTGAAAACTCTATGCTACAATTCTTTAAGAGATTTTCATATGTATGTCTGCATAGGCATACACATAAGTAGCCATCAAGAAAGCTTTTCATTGTTGGTTTCTTTTAATAATTTCTAATTTAAAAATTCAGAACCCTTTATGCTTCCAAAGCCACTTGCGATAAACAATGACTCTCTATATTCTTTCTCTTATCCATAATCCTATAGCTAAAATTCTTTCCTTCCAGAGAGGAAATCATGTATTTCTATCTAACCATGATGAAAGTGAACTAAAGATTGTTCAGGCTCCTGCTACGGTAATAGTGGCAGACAATTTCATTTACTTCGCTTTTTTTTTTTTTTTTTTTTTAAGTGGCTTATCATTTTGCTAATAAACACATTTGGGGAAAACAGGAATCATCAGATTATCCTGGTGTAGAAATTTGCTTTACGAAATTTTTCTCATGGAGGGAAATATGGCAGAGCTTAAGCACAGGTGCTTCAGCATGTAACTCAAAGGCTTCTCTTCAGGGTCTCGATTTTGCTAGCCATGGGTTTACAATGAGTTGCTGTGATGAAACAAACAGCATGGTGTAACTACCACCTTCAACAAAGGGAAATGCATGGATATGACTTTTTTTTTGGTCTCCCTATTTTTCTCCTCTTGCTCAAGCCTTCAATAATTCCCACATCAATTATTTTTTATTGTAAAACTCAGGTCCTATAGGTTAAGCTTATGAAATAAGGTGAGAAAGTTGAAACTGTTTTCCCAGAGTTTTCTTAAAATATATTAGAAACCCACTCTTAGCTGGGCCATCTAATCACACCCATGTGCATTCTCTTTTTAATTAAGCAAGTTAACTTATTTGGCATTTATGTTTTATGCATGAGAACTCCCAGCTTTCAGATTACTTCATTTTCAGGCCATGTAATTCAGAAGCAGAAAGATCCATAGAAACATCTTTATCCAAGTTGTGTTAGACAATATCTTTGCCAGAAGAGAAAACATACACATGCCCAAAGGATCTGCCCAAATTAATCAAGACTAAGATTTTGCATTTCTATGAGTTTTGATCAAGGAAGCCTTGATGTTTCATTAAGGGAGAGACATTTGATTAACTACATTTCTTCTATAAACCCAGATGTCAAAATAATGTGGACAGATACTTAACCATACATGATTAACATTGGGAGGGAAATATCTATTGTTATAATTTATATATACTTTTACTGTAGTTTTATTTATTAATACATATTTTAGATGCCTGCTCAGTGCCAGGCACTATGCTAGTTTTATTTATTCATATATATTTTAGATGCTTGCTCAGTGCCAGACCCCATGCTAAGTGGTTGAAGAAAGTACAGATAAGTGAAGCTTAGTTTTTGGTCTCAGGAAATTACAGAGGAAACTGACATAAGCCCGGCTGAATCTATGGCAATGTCAAATAAAGTAGCATGGGAGAGGTAGAAACCAAGGTGCATGGCCTTCTAAGTGGATTTATTACTCAGGTTATGAGGTAGTTGAAATAGTGGTTACAAAAAAAGCTTTAGGGTCAGATTGTCTGAATTTAAATTTCAGCTCCACCAGTTACTAGATGAACTGGTGGAAACTGAAGTTTCCTAGTCTAGACAGATACTTAACCATATACGATTAACATTGGGAAACTGAAGTTTCCTAGTCTGTGAATAGGAGTTGCAAATCATTTCCACCCTTCTCCAACCATTTACCATAGTGCCTGTCACTGAGCAGGCATCTAAATATATATGAATAAATAAAACTACAATAAAAGGGTATATAAATTATAAAAACAAATATTTCTTACTCAATGTTAATAATGTGTGGTTAAGTATCTTTCCAGGTTATTTTGATGTCTGGGTTTATAGAAGAAATTTAGTTAATAAAAAGTGTCTCCCTTAATGAAATGTTGGGGTTTCCTTGTCCAAAACTCATAGAAATGCAAAAATGAAATTTCACTTATCTTCACCTTTTCCAATCACTTAGCATAGTGCCCAGCACTGAGTAGGCATCTAAAATATATATGAATAAATAAAACTACAATAAAAGCATATAAAAGAGTAGAGTATAGATAAGAGTAGGAGGTTGTGAGAATGGCTCCACTTTATGAGGCCTACTTAAGATCAGAGAAAAAGGTAGGCAACTCTCCCCAAATGAAAGGGGAAATAAGACAAAATGGAGTTCTCCATGTACTAATAAAAGCACTATCAATTTTAGTGTAGAGAAAAAAATCTGGATTTGATGGCATGGTATTATTCTGCAGTGCTATTAATTATTTCATTGAAAGTTGTGAACATTATAGTATCATGAAAAAGGCTGCAGATATTTGATGAAGTCTGAAGTTTCTTCTGTATATCATATAATTTCATTTTGGTGTTGAGCATTTGTGAAGTCGGTCCTCTCAGAAAGCGAGAGTGTATTATTCACTTGCTAAAACAGAACTGTAAATTCATTAAAGGTTTCTAAGTAGAGTAAAGGTTATGCATCAGAAATGTGTAATTAATTAATTAATTTATTTATTTATTTTATTTATTTTTTTTTTTGAGACGGAGTCTCGCTCTGTCGCCCAGGCTGGGGTGCAGTGGCCGGATCTCGGCTCACTGCAAGCTCCGCCTCCCGGGTTCCCGCCATTCTCCTGCCTCAGCCTCCCGAGTAGCTGGGACTACAGGCGCCCGCCACCTCGCCAGGCTAGTTTTTTGTATTTTTATAAAATATTTAGATAAAGTGGTAGTTAAATCTTAACTCTTTGGTGTAATTTGTTTATTAAATGTATCTAATTTGATTTTGATTTATAAAGATGAGCCCTAGCATCTTACCCTAGACTAATGAAAAACAGCAAAGTAGGTATTTTTTTGAATAACACTTTACTCTTCATAGTGAAAGGCTCCCTTAGTTTTTTGTAGAAACTTTTCCTGGAGTGATTTTATGTTTTAGGAGGTTTCATCATATCAAGTGAGCCTGTTTTTACAAAATTCAGAGCAACAAAAAGAGTCTTCTTACTTTTTTATTTAAGTATTCAGAGTACACTGTCAATGTGCCATTTCTCCCTCTTTCCCACAAAGCACAAAATTTATCTCACTTGATTTCACCAAATATTCTTTTCATTTAATCATTTAAGTGATCCTTGGTACCTCTGTTAAGTGTTAATGCACTTTGCATTACTTACTGTCAACAGCAAATCTAAGGTATTCTAAACTTAATTTTAGGTTTGATCTCTTTTAGTAATAGGGAATAAATATTGCTGCACTATTGTCAGTGTTAATGCAAATAAAAACAGAAGCCTTAGTATATCCACTGACAATCCATTAATTCTCTGGTCAACTTGATTAACATTGATTCACCATATACATGGGTTGTTAGAAAATCTATGTTGTATGTGGTCAGTAACAATATAATTACTTACTGTAAGCATGTCCAGAGATCTGCTCTATATTTCATTATTATTACCACAGCTTATTCACATGAAATTATGGTAGATCTTCAAGTCCACAGTCTTTGACCACAGACCCAAGCAGGTGTTTGTTTAATACTTTGGTCAAAGATCAGTGAGTTAAAGGTTAGGCCAGGGAGAGTGAGAATAGAGGGGTCATCGCACTTGCAGGAGGGGGTGAGACTTGATCTTCTTGGGTCTGGAACGGTCGAACCCCAAGGTCACCCATTAGTGATCCTGCCTTTAAGGACCGTGGGATGTCAACAATAAATTCACCATGCCGGAACCTTTAACCCTCTTAATGCTGTGAACACCAGGAGCCAAGGCCAAAACCCAGAAGCAATGGACCCAGGGAGAATTATTCACACAATTGTCTGAGGGACGTGGCATTTATGTCCTTTAGGCTTGCCTCTGTTAGAGCGGACAGCTAAGAAAAAATGTTAATGTTGTTTGATGTTCAAACTTTCCAGGCAAACAATACATCCATGCATGGGGTGTAGACGTTATACAAATATGGTGCAAATAGCATTGTTGAATTGTCACATTGTCATTTTGCAAGGAGTGTATCCAAGTAACAGAGATTCTTAATGTAAGATTTGCTCCCTCTCCACATATAGAAATAATCAGTTCATTAAAGATAATGGAATTAACACGTGATGTTAGAATATTTCTTTCTTAGTAAGTACAGGATTAACATAGGGAAGACAACACATTTTAAGAAAGCCTAATGCTAAGATCTCAAACATAATTTTGCTTAACATACAAATCATTCCATCAATTAGTGAACTCCAAATTTATTGGCAAGATTTATGTAACATGGGCAAAGACAGCTTACTGTGCTCCTGTGAACATTGTTAAAGTAAGTGTGGAAGCTTCCACCAAGTGGTAGCTGTGTCATAAACTGAAACCTTCTGGGACGAATGAGCATTTCTAAATATCTTCTACATGTGTTATAATTATTTCTAAAATTCAATCATTTATCAAATATGTTACTCTATGCTTTTCTAAGTCAGCCCCCTCCCTATAGCTATCTAGACTGAATATGCTCAGATTTAGATTAGCTATGAACATCCTGTTGATACTAACCCAGCTTTTTTAACACTTAAAATGGCTATTCCGTCCTCAAATACAGATTTAAGTTCAACCCACTGTTGGGAAGCAGGTTTTCTTTAATATACCATTAGCCAGACTGTGGGACTGAGAAAAATAAGGAAAGTCAGTCATTACTACAAAGCAAATGGTCCTGAAACCAGTATCCTCTTTAAAGAGAGGCAGAATCAGGTCCAAGACATGAGTGACTGGTTTGCGCTTTGGCGAATCCTTTGCTTTTTGAAATGGGTTAGAATATTGAGTAGCAACATTAATTTGTTCTTAGTCTTAGTCCCACCTCTGAGTTATAGACCACCTGGTTTTCCTGTGGTATCAGCATTTATTAAGTCCAGTATCTTTCTTGAACAGGTGTCCCAATTTAGATGATAAATTACGTGGCCACTCTACCTAAAAGTATGTTTGAGCACATCATGGTGTAAAAGCAGTGGCATACATGCTAAGTGCTGGCAGGCTCTATACAAAGAGTACAGAGATTCTGCCACTGACCTAAGGAATTTACAATACAGTATATGGCAGAGATGGGACCTACCGTAAGTCAGAATGTTCTGAATGTAAAGTTCTTTAGAGAGAAAAGAGAAATTAATCCCAATCAGGGTACTTCACCAAGGAGCTGAAGCAGTAAAAAGAAAGTGGGGCTTAGAAGGAAGCACATTGATTGGACTGCAATACAAAGTACGTGAAGGAGAGGGAGATGGGCCAGGGCACCAAGACTGGGCTATGTCGTGGGAACTCCAAACATTGATTAAGGTATTTAGACCTGTGCTATAAGGAACTAGGAGTCTAAGAGTCAGACATCTGTTTCAGGGAGATATTGCTTTCAAATATATATATTTGAGAAGGAACTATTAGAAAATGTTTAGGAGGCTACTGTCCAGGCCACGGAGAGAAGCCAAGGGCATTTATTTAGCAGTTTTACAGTACTAGGTGTGTCAAATATGCTATCTTATTTAATCTTCAGAACAAGTTTATGAGGCAGGTATCATCATCATCATTATCATCATTGTTATAATTCCTGTAATTCTTTTACAAATAGACAAACAGTATTAAGGAGGTTAAGTTACTTGCCTGGGTTCATAGTCAACCAGTGCAGAACCTGAGTTTGAATCCCATTCTGCTGTGATTCCAAAACACTTGCACATTCTAGTATAACATTGCACTGTCTCTCTGGAACAGAAGTAGAACTTAGCGCCAGCACACATTTTGAGGTATCTAAAGAGAATCCCTGTTTCATTATTTCAGGCAAACACTGCATAACGCATCTGTTTTGTGCTCTACCAAATTCAACAAAAGAAATGTGTGATTTATTTTTGAGGAGATAAAGTTTACCTAGCCCCTCTAAGGAGGCTTCAGAACAATAGTAGAACACAATCACTTGATTTTATGGGATATTTGAATTCAATGTGCTTCTGAACAAAACTTCACAAATCACGGGTATATGCAACACCTCTGGTGAGTCCAAGGAAGTTAATGAACCAAAAGTTCCAGGATGAGGTATGAAAACACACGAAGGTCAAAGTTTTTTAAAAATGGCAACTTTCAGACTCAGTAGTTAATTCCTTCTTTCTTGTCTTCATTTCCATTACATGAATCAAACAAAAAACTGATAAGATTTTGAAGCAACAGCAACAAAACTCAATGTATCTGATATGGCAACCTCAACAGAAAAGAAAAGAAAAACAAGAAAACCCTTTCATCTAAGCAGATTTAGAGCCATGAACTTAACAACCAATGGCTTCTTCAAGAAAACTGGGAGGCATTCATTTCTATGTATTTCTGTCTAGGGGCATAGAGCGAAAGGGAAAAAGAGTAGGATACTTTGGGATACTTTGACCTCTTGTGAAAATTTGATAGACATTTCAAAAATGACCCAGAATGGTAATCAATTAAGGCCCAGCTCCTGGTGAGGTTGAATATTTAGCTCGTCTTACAAATGGGCTGCCCGTTCTCAGGCATACGGTGAATGACGCTGGACGCACCTGTTTATTTTGCTCTAATTACACAAGAGTATATTTTGGGTTGGAATCATTAGCTCCAACAAATGAAATCCCTATTTTTATTCAAGTAAACATAGAAATGTTTAAATGATTCTGCAAAATGAGGACATGCACCAAAGACAACAAAATTATGACAACAAATTATGTAAACTTTTAAAAAAATCTTGTTATATTTTTCCCTGAAACTAGAACATCTACAATATGTTTCCATTTTGGTAATGTGTGCATTGTTGTTGCTTTTTTCCCCCAACTTCCAACATCCTTTGCAAATAACACATTTTTTTCTAAAAATAAGAAATGGCTCTAAAATGTAGAGGAAAAATATGCTTGTCTAACCATAATTTTTTTAGAGAGGAAAAGAAAAACCCAAGCTGCTTTAAAAACTGAAAGACAAAGAAAGTATATTTCACTATAAATTATTCATTGCACTCATTTTGGATCAATATTTATAGATATTCACAGGCTTTTTATAAAGCTTGGGAGATTCTTTTAAATGTCATAATTTCCTTCTCAAAGCCAATGTCAGAAGCACAGCTTAGTGCTGACAATAAATGAACACTTGAGGTGCATGCCCTATTTTTTCCATCCTTTAGCATCAGGGCAGCTTGAAACACTGTGGGTTTCTGCCACCATTCTACCAAAACACTCCATTACTGACCTACTACATTCTGCCAAGTGTGTAGAACAAATAAATGAAGAAACTGGTCATCCTTTCCCATTGAATGAGAACAGAGATGTGGCCACTATGATGATTCTCCATTGAGGAATTTGGGGCAATGATTTTTGCATTCAATCCCATCAACTCACATTAAATGAGCAATAAAGGTTCCTAGAAAATATGGGTTGGGGAAGACCTGGTAACATCTCACAGCTTTCCGGAGAATGGCTTCTTGCTTATGATCTGCTGGGGACAAGCCTGAAGATGAGGCTTAGAAGATAGAGGGGCGTAAATCAGAGAATGCCCTGCCAATCAAATATTACCTGCTTCACTCCTTTGATGCCTCCAAGAACTCAGATTTCTCTACCATGAAAAAAAATAAAAGCACCCACAGGACTGTCTTCTCAGGCCCCTGCCAGGAGCATTGTTACAGTGAGAGAAAAAGAGGTTTAAAAGCTGCCACAGTGAATTCACCTACCCTGTTTAAGAAGTAAAAGAAAAAATAAAGTCTCTTTGCACCATCAGAAAAAATTGTTTTATTTGCACCTTCCTAATTAGGACAGTAGAAATAGTTTAAAACTATTAAAATACAATATGAAAACAGAATTTTTAAAAATTATTTGCCCTTCTTAATGGGATAAGTGAGGTAATTTGTAAATTCTAAGTATAATAAAAAATCAAAGAGGTCATCACAGTTAATTTTATTGACTGCACAAACACTTTTGCTTTTTATTACACTGAAGAAGAAGAACCAGTGAAATTGTGTATTTGTTAATGGTTTTATAGGAATGAAAAAATAAAGTCTAAGAATCAAAATCGAGAACTCAGCACAACCAGGTACCCTCATCTGGGCCTTTCAATTCTGGGTCTTTCTGTGTCACGAATGGGTGCTCTCAGAACAATAGTGGGGCTTTCAAAGGGCAAGATAATTCAGCAACACAGCCAGTGTCAGTTTACATTGAATGCTACCATGAAAAGCTCTTGCGCCCTTCATTGTTGATCTTAAAATGATCACTTCATTAAAATGGTTCTTTTCAATAAATGCATTGCCTTCCCAAGTAGTAACAGCCATTCAGTCACTGACTACATTAGATGTGTAATCTAGAATATTTTAAAAATGATTTTAGCTGCAAAATGCCTTGGGAGTCTTCAGGTTGAAAGGTATTACATCACTAGAAACAATCATTAATGTCAAATATTACCTTTAGACAAAAAGTGCTATCTGCAAACTTGGATGCTTATCAAAAGAGTTACAGCAGCTCTTAAGGAAAATGACTAATGGTAATCCGAGGATGACTTTCCCTGAGTGGGGCACAGGCCACGCTCTAGTGAAATAAAGCATTTCAGTGATACTTATTTTTTCTAATCCGCAGATATGTCCCCAATTGCAGCTGATTTTTTTCCTCTTTCTTGATCAAAAAGCACACCAACTTGGGGCCAATGCCAATAAACACCCTTTCTATTTATATTTGAACTGCCCTGCATCTCCGGAGAGCTCTAATGCAGTCCATGATCTTACTTGAAGCCTGAAGCCATTTCCTCAGAGTCTTCCTTACAAGACTCCAATGCCTCAGTGACTTTCTGCATCAGCAGTTCCATCTTGGGGGCACGAAGATTGATTTTCTTTCTCCCTGTGAGTGAAAGTCCAGAATATGCACCCCCTGCGTACTATCCTGAGAGACTGACAATACAACCACCAGATCAACTTGAAAAACTCATCGGGGGGGCCCTCCAACCACCTCTGTGCTTCTCACTAGGTTAAGTGCTCCATATATCAATGAAGGCAAGACCCACTTACCCCAGTTCCCACCAGAGCTGCACACTGGAGTTATCTTTAGCTGAAGTTTTGTAACGCTCCACGTCTCCCACATAGAAAATCTACACCACAGCACCTCAGTGCATGCATGAACATTCAGGATGCAATCTTGCAACTGGGGCCTGAAAATCACATACATCTTGGTCCAGAGCTGAAGTAAAAATAAGGTGTTTTGCTTCATTGATTAGGAAATCATTAATGTGGTCATATATATATATGTGTGTGTGTGTGTGTGTGTGTGTGTTTAACAATATTTAGGGCCATTTTAAATACTCAAACTGAGTTAAAATGTAAATGAGTCGCTTAAAAATAAGAGAATTTTTTGATTTATTTTGTATTTTAGAACTAGAAAAGTCTCCTTTTAAAGCAAGCTTGATATTTCAGGAAAATATTTGAATTTTTAATGAAAACAGAAATCGGGAAAAGGCAACACTGATGAGCATCAACCATATATCTGTTTGTAATAGATTATTTTCTGTACTTTAAGAAAGTACTTTCTGTTTTATGCAAGAAAGTTTGAGAACTAGGACAGGATAGAGGAGGTAGGTGGAGAAATTCAGACATATAATCTGAACACACATGAAGTACAGTAGCCAGCCTCCACAATTCGGACCTATAAACTTATTAAACAGTGACGATGTTACTTTCCTACATGCAGATTAATGTTGTTTATTGTTGGCAAGAGTATGAGAGTCATAATATGACATTCTTTCCAAGTTCTACATCTATACAAGCAAAACAAATAGTAACGATTGGAACCCAAATTGGTAGAACACTCAAGCTATTTTAATCGTAATTAGACTATAATCTTAGCTAGAAAGGGCATTTGTCATTTCCTCATTATCATTTGATTATTGAAATTTTCTAGAAGAAAATTGCAAAAAAACTTCACCTCATTCTTTAACATTAAGCAAACAAATATTGCCTTGAACCAAGGCATAAAAATTGGTGATATAGCTTTTTTTGACATAATCCATACAATAACTGAAATTTGATTACACTGGTATATTGCAAATTTGAAATTTGAAAATTTAAATTATTACAGTGTGTTTTGTCTTTAAAACCATCGTCTATAACACATATCTTTAGAAAAGTGACTGTTAGGTTTTCCGGTGATATATTAATATTACTTGTGCTTTGTTTTATTTGCTAATGTTGTATTTTATTTGATATTTTGTCCTCTATACTATAATCACTTTAATACTTCCTTATACAAATTGATCTGATCTAGAAGTTGCCAAATAAACATTCCTTATCAGATCACATGTATAACATTCGTTTCGATCTTGTTTATCAAGACGTCTTTTACAAAATCCTGTACTTTTTCAAAAGATCCTATTGAGATAAAATTTGAAGCAAGGATTCTTAAATGAAAGAGAGAACCTCTCCAATGTCTCAATATTTAAGCATCAAATTCCTATCAAAATGTATCATGGTTACATGAAAGCACATAGCCTTATAAAGACTAGGTACGCTTATCTTTTATCTCACACAATAAAAATAAATAAAAGACCAGAAAAGATTCACTATCTCTCTACTACCCTCATTAGCAAAAATCTGGCAAGCAAACTAGCACAGGTAATGTCGATTTAACTATATATATATATTTTTTTTTTTGGTGATAGGGGGTGGTGGTGAAAGGGCGGATTGAAATGATATACGTCAAATATTAGTAGCCTTTTAAGAAGCCATCGCCCATGGCCCTTAACCCCTTACAGATGGCAAATAAGGTACAGAGCAAACGAAATTAAGATGATAGTGTGTTGACAGGAGCAGGCAGATTCCAGTTTTCATCCCTACAGACAACAGGAATGACATCACATCTTTTCAAACTGACACATTAATGAATTTAGCAACACCTGAACTTTTCTGGCAAGAGACACCTTTGACACCAGCAGGTTCTTTCGTGTCAGTAATAATAGGATTCTGTATCATTCCCCTACTCCATATTTGATGGCAGAATTACCTTTTGGGCCCTAACAAGTTGACAGGGTTTCATTTTGCTTCCTCTTTTAATGACATCTTCTTTGCAGGTGAACTGGAGATGTAATGGCTTCCTTTTTTGTCTTGGAGGATTCCTAAATGTCATTGAGAGACCCAAGATGTCTCAATCTCACTTAATGCAAATGGAGAATCAAGGGTTTTTAAAGGTGAAATGGATCTTGCTAATGAAGAAGTATCACTCTTTGTGGGCATGCAGCTTGTTAGTTCAAGTTAGGTGAGTGTCACAGGTTAGGGTTCAAGCATGATGTGGGGTGTGACTAAAGATGTCATCTTTTATTTATCTGGCTTTTAGAAAACATAATTGAATGGCTGGCAATAAAAACAGGGAATTCTTTCTGCATTTGTGATCCAAAGAGAAAGCTAATGAGCTCTTGCCTCAAAAATTTGTGATGATGGGGTCCCAATTATAATAAAGTTAAAATATGTGAACTTTAAATATGTGAACAGTAAAACCACATTATAAATACAGCTGCCTTATTCATGGGGACCAGAAACTGAAGTTTTCTGTTTATCTTAACTCTGCAGTGATTTTATTTTTCTCATGAATGTGACTCAGTAGTTACATAGTTATCCCTTTGTTTCATTTGCCTTCTTTTCTACAATAAAAAGGCAAGAAAAACAATACTTGTAGCTATCATTAATTTGCAAAATTGTCATGAAGCCCAAAGGAGGATGGGGAGACTCCTCTCAGACTTAAAGCCTTGCAACGTTAGAACTTCCTACACATTGAAATCATATAGAAATTCTCTGTTTGCTGTCCTTTTTTCTGATTTTACTCATCTGGCTGGTCACCATTTGGGGGAAATATAAGAAGGGAAAATCCAATTCACACAGTGACATAAAATCCGTTGTGGGTGAATAAAGCCGTAGCTCCCCAGCAAAACCAGACTTAAATGGGGAAGTGCTTGACCAGCACAGAGAGGGTTAAAAAGACACTGTCTCAGCTGTCAGCTCATGGTCACCCTCAAATGACCAAGATATGCAGAAAATAATGTCCCATATTATTAAATGATAATATTTCCAACCAGGCTAAACTAATTAGCAGACTGTACTTGGCTTGTGACAGCATTTTGCCTTTCCTTTTTTTTTTCTTGCCTTAAAATCTGTAATTGCAATGGCCGAAACTTTTCAGACCCAGGTTTGTTTGAAAACTGCAAGATCTAACCATTTTAAGAAAGGGCCATCCTAGCAAAGTAGCTCCTCTTTTTCCTCTTTTCTAACTTTTTGAATTCATATAATTAGAAACCGTTAGGTTTACCCATCACCTTTATGAAACAAAAAATATTAATTAAAAGATGAGGATGGTTTCTCAGTGGAAACACTTATATGAACCATGGCCCCCGTGCCATTTTAGGAAAAACACACAATTACACTTGGTTATAACAGGTAAAATAATGACTTTTTCACCTGTCAATTGCTAGCTTAAAATTCCCACACATGTAGGCCATTTCTGTTTCATCTGTTCTTTGAATTTCAGCTGCTTTGCTTTTCAATGCCTCCGTTTCACTGGTGTCTCCTTTGTGTCTGAGACTCTCACACTGGGTTCTCCCTCTTTGGTGCTGGGCTTTCTTTTCACAGTGACATTTCAACATAAACAGTCAATATTCATTACCTCAAAGGAGACTTCCCTCCTATTGCTGACCAATTAAATACCAGCTGAGATAGGCAGACAAAGGTAAAAGGAGCTGTAACACAAGACAGGCTTAGAGCATAGTTTCTGCTCCCTTAAAGGAAGAAAAATTGTAATCAAAACAAAGAGAGCTGGGGATTTGGGGACTATCTCTCTCCAAGAGACACAATTCCGCGGGATATTATGGTTCCCTATCTTTTCATCTGGCACACTGCAGAGTGTGGGGGTTTTGTATTATTTTTGTTGTTGTTGTTTTTAATAATTCACCACCATGCATTTTTGAGGTTTCACTGAGAAGGACAATCAGCCCTTAATTAGTTCCTGACTGTAGATGGCCATATTGGCATAGGCTGTTTACTCAGATGCTGGTGGACCTGACCTTTATTTTCTTACTCTGCTGCCTAATTTGATTTAGCTTGATTTCTGTATTTCTCCATCACACAAGAGCAACTCAGGAGGCGCCACTTAGAACATCTGTTGAGACTGAGCCCTTTCTGCTGAACTCTCCACTGTATCGGGAATTGCTGGGAATGGCTGTGAGACTCAACTGAGTCCTCTGAACTGTGCATTCACTTCAGGGAAAAATACAAAAAGGGGTTCTCGTATATTTCCTTGAATCATTAAAGAGCTCAACTCCCTTCCCACCCCATCCGCCCCTCCCCCATACCCACACACTCTCCAGGAGACACAGAAAAATGTAGGGCACTAATGGAGCTGTTTTCTTAGGAAAACTGGATAGGGCTTTTGTTGTTGTTGTTGTTGTTTTAAATTCTGCAAATTTCAAACTATTTCTTTGTTTCTTTTTAAAAATTTTGGGCCATAGGCGTGTGCCAAGCTGCAAGACTTTTTCTCCTCCTAAATGAATCGTGCAGTAAATTGGGCATTTGGATTTTTCCCTTGTGGAGCTATCTCACAAGTAAGCCGCTTATTCCACCTTCACAGAACATTCCCCACTTCAGCAGCAAGGGATCACACAGGGTGCTGATTTTTATATTCAAAATGCACCCTTGATTTAAAGGGCTGTAAACCAACCTGCTATCAGGACTTCTATCCACGAATTCCACATTTCCTTAAGGACTGATTTAGATAAAATTCTCATGCAAGGAGTGACCCTAAAGCAGAAGGTTACAAATAAATAAAGCACATACAACCCATTCATTTTCATAAACTTACATACGCATTCTAGCTTTGTCAGCAATTCTAAAAGTAATTATATTATTCCTCAAACAAACAAACAAAAGTCACTCAAGACTGCAATCTGTACTCATCTGTACTTTCCATTAGAAATAGAATTAAAATAGTGATCAATACTCGAAGCAATGCATAGTCCAAAGTATGTGTGTCATATTAATTAGCTGTTTGAGATAAGTGATATCCCAGTTTAATTTTCTGAGAGTCCCTCATGAATTATTTCTCTGCTTTGTCTTTTGAAAATGAGAGTGCAGTTAATACAAGACAGTAAACTTTTATTTATCCGGGTGTCTTTTATAAAGAAAAAAAAACTTTAGCTCATAGAAATTGTTGTCCCCTCCCCTCTATCCCAGTCCCTAAGCCAGATTAGGCGACTTTAATCATTAGATAATTTTATTTTTCATTTGTGCTTCTAGCAGCTAGAGGGCACAAAAGAATGCTTTTACCTTGCCTTGTCTTTTTTTTTTTTTTTTTGTCTTTTTTTTTTTTTTAACACTCAGTGGAACTATATAGACTCAGAAATAAGCAAAAATACAGGGGAGGCTGGTGGATTTCATTGCACCTTCCTTCCTCAGATGTCAACTTTTCATATTTTCATTCCAACAGGGATACAAATTCCAAATGACAGGAATATGTGAAAGTGTATAAGAACTTCATCTTCCTAAAATAAAGAATAAACCCCTCAAGAATGAGAGACTCAAGTGAGGCAAAATTGTTCTAGGTTTGGTCCATTGTTACGTTTCTGAACTATTTTGTAAAGCTCTTTGTTCAAAAGCAATCTAAACACACATTTAACCTTTTCCATTCTAGCATCTTAAATATTAATGTTGGTTGTGATTCTGCATTAACAACATCTATTATTTTTGCACTAATAAAAGGCTTACAAGAATAAACATGAAAGGCTTGAAACAACCTTCCTGACAATTAAGAAAGTCAGTAATACTTCAAGTGAACACTTTCTGCAGATCTCAGCAACTGCAGTCAGTGTTTGAGGCTCGGATCCATGGCTATAAGTTTTGCAAACCATCTCTCACACACACTTATACCCACTCCCGCCCCATCTTATAAAGCTAGCTACTAATACTCAATAGTAAAAGGCATTCTTTTTGGGCCATTTATTTGAAAGCATAATAGTTTGGCATTTTTCTGCAAGAAACACTAATAAACCTCAGGAGGAGTCACATCTGTTGCTGTAGTACAAAATGGGTTGGGCCTCAATAGCATAATATATATAAACACTTTTTCCCCCTAATGAACTGTACCACCCCCTTAGGCATAAATGAGTTGGATCTGGATTGAGTGCCATTTGCCAAATTGTAAATTGCCTACATTTATTTTGGGAGTGCACTAAACAGAGTGCTAATTGCCTTGTTTAGCACTTTCCTTTCTTTCATTTGCACTGGTGTAAAATCTTAGTAAATTAACTCAAGGCTTTTATTATGTAGGTAGCATTTGAACAACCAAGAATTAGTGAGGAGGCAGCATGAAAGGACTGATAAAAGAGGAGTTGGCTCTACCCATAATGCCATTTATATGTCCCTTGAATTAAAAGGATGGAATTAACTTTTAATCCTTGGGCTTTTTAAATAGCTGATGTTAACACAGAATGTATTACGCAGCCATTTTATTCAAATTTGCTCACTTAAAATGGGTAGAATGTTAACAACTGTGATCGTATGGGGAAAGTGCAGCTAGCTGTATTCATATACACAAGTGTATATATTAAGATTCATTCCAAATAGCAATTTATGTAGTTGCAGTCAATTGCATAGTCAAGATTCCGGCTTATTGTCAAAGACAAAACACTCCAAAGTCATTAACATCCACTGCTGTGCAGTAGCCTATGTAAAATGAGTTGGGAGTCTCGTCGCCATTCTTAATGGACAGGTGTGTGTTTCAGAAAAGCCATTACCAGATTTAGCATAGCACAGAATGCATGCTGGTGGTTTGACTGCAGAGGATAGAGGCAAAATAGCCCCCAGGGCTGAAGGGCTTGTACTCCTACAGGTGGCCTCCTGTGAGGGGATTGTCCAGGGAGCTGTGGAATCTCACAGATGCAGGGCTCCTGGGATAAACAAAGACTTTTCTATTCTCAGTGTGCTTGGTTCCACTCTTTTCATTAGGTTTTCCAGATCCTTTCGAAACCAGGGATAAACTCTCTGTTTTTTCTTTTCAAAAGAAAAGCAAGTCTGTTGCAAATGATGATTTAAATGGGAAGCAATAAATAAATCCATCATCTGTTTTCTTTATACTGTTCCGTTGAAAAATCATAAAAGTTATGTTTAGATAGAAGTCTGCCTACATGAAAAACCAAATGATAAAAAAGTATGCTTCAGTTCCTTCTTAACATTTGTATTAACCTCTCATCCATAGAGATCTGCAGTAATTATGAAGAAACTAGAGAAGAGTCTTTACATGATGACAAACTCTTTGGATTTTAGGAGGCTCTTCTGGGCCTTTATGTTGGAACATGTTAACTTTGGAAACGTTTTTCTGAAAAGGCAGATTTCATGTTGTGGGGATAGCAGGAACACATGTTTCCTTGTTCAAGATAAAGGCAATGGAAGAAAGTTTTGGGGTGGTGTCTGTATACAGAAGGGCAATCAGTATTTGTTACATTGAAGGTCATTGTAAATCCAAGTGGAAAGATAACTCAAGCCTTAACAATTTTATCAGCAGAAAAGAAAGAGTATGTGTTTGGCTTTAATATTCCATAAAATCCAAATGGTCTCAAAGTAATTTCTTGATAGGTAATATATTCATGGTAAGAAGGACTTTGAAGTCAGGCAGACACATGTGGATCCCAGTCTGACCATTGAACTCTGATCTCTGGCAAGTGACTTCAGCTTTCCGTGTATCTGTTTCTTCATCTCTAAAATGGGAAGATAATACAAATGCATATGTGCTATTGTGTGAATTATATGACAATGCATTGAAAGTGTCTAAAATGTAATATGCACTCAGTAAATGTTAATCCACCCTCTGATCCTTTTTTTATCTTTGTTCACCTCTAATCCCACCTCTTCATTTAGGTAATGAAGAAAAATTCCTGCTTGAATATTAGAAGATATACTAGTATAATTACTTTTTTTTTATTAATGCAGGGCTTAACAAAAAAAGTGCTCCCCTATATAATATCTGAGGGAAGAATAAATTAATAAAAAAAGTTAATTAATGTTTTAACATTTTAACTGGAACAATACTAATAAAGGAACAATTTGGTGGGAATATGAGTTGCCAGTATTACTTAATATTAATCCCCCCTCCTTCCCACTCAGACTCAAAAGGAACTGGCAGTTTTAACTATGTATATAATTATAGAAGACATTTATTTTATATACATATGGATATATAGTATAATATATATTATACTGGCAGCTTTGTGATGAAACATGCTTGTGAAATTTCCAGAACAGAATGACTTGGATTCCTACATACTTCTCTGGATGCCATGAGGCCTAGCTATCACTCAACAGCAAACTGTGGTTTTATGTAAGTTTTTCATGAAATAAGATAGGATTTAATATATTTCCAAAGCTAATTTATTTACCAGGGAAACAAAATGATGGCACAATGACAAAACTTTATGTGGTTTCCCATTTAAATCGAAAGCATATTGACACATGACTGCTGGAGACAAACCAGATAGGAGAAGGCTGAGAGAGGGTATTTGAACTTAAGTGATTTATTTTAGGTTCTTCATCATATAAAGTGTTTCCTAATTCAGGGTGATTGCCATTTTTAATAGGAAGACTTAATGGTAGTTCTACAAAATAATAGTCCCATGTGAAATAATGTAGGCTTCTCTTAAGTCATATGAGGATACATTTATTGACTAATCCTTGATTAGAGCTAAACTGTGCTGAAGATTGGTCTTTAGGTTCCCCGCAAGGAACTGATTCCATACTTATCAATGTGAACATTTACACTAACAGGAGCCTTGGCCAACCAATTCAGAAAGGGGGCATTTGGTTTTCCATGAGTCCTTCACCAAGGACAGAAGCAAAATGCTAGTCATTTATTCTTTAATTAAAGAAATAGAGAGTCTGACTAATTACAGATGTTTCTACCCTTTCCTTCCAATGTGTTTTTCTTTCTTAAACTCTTAGGCAAGTTGTCTAGAACTTAATCTTTCATGCTTCAAATTATTCCTTGAACAAACCCATAATTTGCAGGGGTTTGCATTTTAGCCTGTAAAAAAGGTAAGGGTACTTCTGATTCTCCACTTCCTAGTTTTTCTCCCCACCCATTTCTTTGATCTAATCTGTGACATTTTAATCTATTATCAGGTACTGGAAAAGAGGAGCATTAGTGGAAACTATTCAAATAGATGAGCCTGGGTTCTTTTGTTCAAAGAAAACTGTGCTTTTTGCGGGTTATTTGCCAATTATATTGAGTGTTATGATCCCTGGGTTCCCTTCTTTTTGTTTTTTGATATCCATAACTCTTGTGGTCTGCAATCCACTTCCATCTTGAACAAACTTGCCAAATGTTCAACGAGTGTAATTAGCTAACTGGCCTTGGCACGTGGCATTTTTTAAGGTATAAAGTGATCTCTGACATTCAAAATTTTGGAAAACTCAAATAAAACTATTTGGTTTTAAGAGGGAACTCATAAAAATTGGCAATAATGAAATTGAATACAAAGTGTTGTGCACGACTTTTCACAATTATGCCACCTTTCTTATGAAAGATGCCACCAGTTTATCAATAAAATCTTAGTGTAAGGTTGCAGTTACCTAGTAGTTATCCAATTTGTTATGGCCTAGGTTGTGTGTGTAATACAGTGTTAGTTTTCATTCATTGGAAACATTCTGGCCATGAAACCTTAACAGGACAGTGCTTGCTAATACAGAGTAAAGCCTGAAGGAGAGAAACAGAAAGCCTCATCCATTACATTCTCAGCCACCATCATGAGATCAAAACCAAATACACTCTAGATAGATGATTCATTGGGCTAGTCATGAAATATAAAGCCTCTCACTATCCCAGACATTTTCTGAGACATATCTAACCGTGTGCACAGTAGAAGAGAGGCCTATCCTGCAAGCTTGATTAAATACTAAGTAAATTGTGCCAAGAAACTAATGTCTAGAGACCGGAGGAGGCTAGCAGTTTTGGTAGCATTGTTTCTAATAATAAGATGAAGAGGTCTGGCACATGCTCATTTCTATCTGCATATAACATACTGCCCATTCTGACTACTATGCATAAAAGATCTGTACATCTGTCTTCAAAGTCTTACAATATTTTCCTTTTTATTCTAGGAACCGGAGCTAAAAATACTCAGGTGATTTTTAAAGTAGAATTTATAGAAGCTCTTTAACTGAACCTGTTGCTTTAAAAAAAGTTTGCTCTGTTCTTCTAGCAGGAGTTTACTTAATAAAACAATCTTAAATGAGAGAAAGCCTTAAAAAATGATTTAATTGCCTCTTTTCTTAGTAGTATTATTTCGTATTAAATACAACATTTGCTATAACCGAAATGTTCAACTCAGAAGACAAAGTGTCATGCAACCCAAACAAAAATTATGTTTATGGTCAGGTGCGGTGACTCACGCCTGTAGTCCCAGCACTTTGGGAGGCTGAGGCGGGCAAATTACGAGCTCAGGAGATCGAGACCATCCTGTCTAACATAGTGAGACGCCATCTCTACTAAAAATAGAAAAATAATTTAGCTGGGAGTGGTGGCGGGCGCCTGTATTCCCAGTTACTTAGGAGGCTGAGGCAGGAGAGTGGTGTGAATCCGGGAGGCAGAGCTTGCAGTGAGCCGAGATCGGGCCACTGCACTCCAGCTTGGGTGACAGTGCAAGACTCCGTCTCAAAAAAAAAAAAAAAAAAAGAAAAGAAAAAAATATATGTTTATGAAGATTCTAATCACATGCAATGATATTGCCTGAGGAAAAACATTGTAACGTAATCCAATTTATGTATTGACATTATCTTGACTCTATAAGGAAGAAAAATGCAAAGATAATTAGAAGGAAATCGACTAGGTCATAAAAGATAACATTGTTTGAGCAGGAATCTAAGATTGTGTGTTTTTTTTTCTACTTTAGTATACTTTTCTCCATCATGTTTTTATAATTTTATGAAAATAGTAAATAAATGAAAGAAAAAAGTATTTTTCACAATGGTTGCTCACAACCATTTCTTTGTGGAGATGGGAACACAGTTAATGATCTAAGAATGAAACACCCTATATGTCCACCTGTCCTCGCCCCTCACCTCTTTGTATATCCAAGATAACACAAAAATCAATGAACCAAAGGAACAATAGCCTTGGAACCTAACAATGGGCTCCTTTTCTGAATGAGAAACAAGCTGGGGATATCTTCATTTGTTGGCTTCCTTTTCTAGCGAATAGTACGAATGATTATATTTTAGACTTGGAGAATTCCTTGTTTTCATATTTCATTTGGAAGGTAAAAAATTAGAAATAACAGAAATTCAAGTTCCACGTCCGACTTCCTTGCAAGCTTTCAGTTCGCAGAGCTCTTTGCTGCTGACATTCCCATGATTTCTCCCACCTTCTAGAGTGCACACCCTCCCACTCACACAGAATCATCTGGATATTTGGGTAAGAAATCAGCAATTTAGCTTTTTCTTTAATAGCATACAGATGGTTCTTGGTGTTTTTAAACAGACTTCTCAAACGATATTGGTGTTGCAAGAATGACTTCATTCCCAACTCTCTGACTTCATCCTAATCCGTTCTTCAAGCAAGTAAGCTAAGATAAAGTGCGATTAAGCCTCTTTCTGAAGATCACAAATCAGCCATGGAGTCCGGGCCAGAATAAACTCCAATGATGTTTCCGTTAATAGATACTAGTCATTTTTAATCTACATGGATAGAGAGATTCTCCACTAAGTCATCAGTCTCAGCAATACACAATAAATGAAAATTAGATAGTATGTTCATTGGCTGAACTTTGAGGTGTTAGAGTTCTCTGCCCACCATTCTAAAGAAAATTAAGCTTATTTGAAGGATACATAGTCTCTATTAGTAAAGAGTTAAACACAGCTTATGAAAGTAATGATATTGTCATTTGTCCCCTTGGTTCATTCTAAGGGCTGCTTTTTCTGTTGTTGTTTTTCTTCTCCTCCAATTGAGAGATTAACCTGGTCCCAATTGAAATGGCAGTCCATATCATACCTTTCCTTGATCTCTCAGCATGGCTAATAACAGCTGGGGCCTGCCGTGCAAGTGTCTTTATTTTTTCTTTATTGTTCCAGACTACAAACCCGTGAACTTTCAGCATGTTATGTACTTAACCATGGTCAGGTTGATGTCATTATTTTCTGATTGTCCGGGAGCTCCTGGGGTACTGGCCCATATTGACAGAGAAAGACTGCCATGCTCTTTGTAGGGTAACCTCTGAAAAAGAAACCCCTCAACCACCTGCATGTTTAGCCTAGAGCTGTGACATTGCACTAGTCCAATTGGTACGCTTCAAAACATGTATTAGCACCACTGGCGCTAGTGCATCTCGCTTGTTAATTTTCACTTGGGCCTGTTAGACAAACCTTCTCTGGGCCACAAGTAAATGCTTGACAGAGCAGAATTTTAAAGATCTTTGCAAGAAGATCTGGTATGTCTGGGTCACTGTGCGCTTTGTCTAAATCTAAGCAAAATTATTTGTTAGTCTCCCCTGCCCTCTTTTAGTATTTTTTTTTTCCGTGTTGCCTGTCCACATGTCTAACTAACTAGCCAGGCTAGCCTATAGCAGAGAAAACCAGGGACATGAGCACAGAATGCAAGAACAGTGGAGCAAAGTGCTTCTCTGCGTGAACCATCTCCACACTTAGCTTTTACAATCCTATAAAAATTGGTCTACTTGTTATCAGTTCAGACTGGAAAGCAAGCAACAGCCCTCTGTTGCCTCAGGCTTTGATGTAAGCACCCCTGACTATTTCTGTTTAAACTCTAGCGGATGGAAGACACCTATAAAGATATTAATTAGCTCCAGTTGTCACCAGATGTGGTTCACATTCTCTGAGCCAGCTCTGAAATACTGGAATTTTTATTAGGCAAGGTAATGTTTATGACTCTCATTAAAGTCTGAGTCATAAAAGACTGAAGAGGAGATTGGTGGGGAGTGGGGGAGAGAATAGTTTTCTCTTTGTTTATTAACTTTCAAAAATCCAAAAGTCCTATGTTTCAGACTTGAGTGGCATGTTAACTTCGAGGGATTTGGCAAGATTCTTCTAAGTGTTTACATTTTGAGGAAACCTTTTGAGTTATACTACATAAAATGACTGGTTTGTGTCAGAATGATGTTACATTTACATGCTTAATTATAATAATGTCAGCCACGTAGCACTGCACCATGCAAAAAAAATCAGTACTAATTGTTATTGGACTGGATACTAACTTATGGGATATATTATGACAACAGAAGGAATTTATTGTTTATTCAAAATGGGCGAACAGCACTTCGTAACTGTCAGGGTGGGGTGGCAGTGCAAGAGAAACAAAAATGCAAAAATACCTTCTGAACACTTTCTTCCAATGCCTTCCTTCCTGTCAAGTTACTGCCATGCCTTTATGACTCTTAAGAAATACTTTGGCTAATTTTTCTCTTGGATAAAAGAAATAGCAATAGCTAAAACCTGCTCAAGTCTACGAACCTATTTAGGAAAAAAAAAAAAATCTTAATTTGAGAAAGATTTGAAGGCCAAAATAGCTGCTCAGATTCCTTCAAAAGCTTCCCTGACCTCCTTCCGAAGCTACTCTCCCATCAAACCTACAGGCATAATAAGGCCCGCAGAATACTTGACGACCCACATCATAATCTATGGTCCAGGGTCTGCAAATGGAATATATCTTCAGCTTGAAGTCCTCTGATGACTACATCAATGCATTCGATTTACAGTTTCATAAGATCTTTGGAGATTTTAAGTGATATTCAGAAATATGCTTATGCATTTTTAAAAGATTCTTTTTTTCCCATCTGAACTCTTTTAACAAAGGTATTACACTAAGTACAAAAGCTGTCCAATTTTTTCCAACCTTTTGGTTCCTTCTAAAACACAGTCATTTTGTTAGACATTGAAAATGTCTTGATTTAGTTGTCTTGCTATTTTGGGCCTGTCCTGCCCCCTGCAGTGGTAATAAGGATGGGGGTTCCTGCTGGGCCCTGAAGAATACCATTTCACGGCCGCCACAGAGCTGGCGGCTTTTATTTATGGAGCCAAGAAAATGAATGGGTATTAGTGTCCAAACATTTCAACATGCTCCCACGGCCATGCACAAAAGGGACTGATTTGCAGCAAATTTCCACTTATTTTCCAAAAGTATTTACCTTGCCGAAGCTTGGCTGATCACTATAATGGCATAGCCGAGGGGGAAAAAAAATGACCATTTCAGAACCCAATTCATATATATATATTTCTGAACCTTAATCGTGTTCTACTTCTTCTGAATAAAGATAATACCTTTGGTTGCTAGGCTTTTATGGATATGTGGATAACTCTAAGGTGCTGGGGTTTATAGTTCTCATTGCTGTTTTAAACAAGAAAAGAACTAGCACAAACAAAGACAATTCACATCAGTGGATTTAGGCTACACATAAGAGAGCATGCTGCCAGTGCCCAGGTCATCCTTGGACACTCCCAAAGAGTAAGGCCAGCATTTTAATGTCTAAAATTTGGGCCAGGGATTAAGGGCTAATGTATTCTATAGCTGTGCTTACTATTTTAGACCGCAGGCAAATGGATTGGTGGGCAACTCTGAAATGCTATGCAATTACTTTGCCTTTTTTCATTGTGCAGTTCACTCACTCAGTCAACAAATATTAATTGAGTACCTACTATGTCCCAGGCATTTGAAACCTGCCTCAGAAAGATGTTAAAAATTGCTTTAAATGTGGCTTCCTGGGGTGTTTTCTCAGGAAGTCAACGTCCTTTGTCCAGACAGACATCTCAGAGACCTCCCCACTTCTCCATCCATTCTCCAGCTCTGTCTCTGAACAGGGCCACTCGTCATTCTTTAAATATTGAATTGTTTGTTGACCTCTGAACCTTTGTTCACTCTTCTTAGGACATAAGAAAATCTTTTGCACTCAATCTACAAACCAAAGTACCTGCTCCTCAAATCCAGCCAAGACAATTTATGATCAAGTCCTCAAATCTCTGAGATATGAAGTTCCATTTATTAGAACTCCTTTAACATGTTTTGCTACTTCTGTGCCACTATGTGTCCTTGGACTAGTGGATAATCAACTATCTGAGGAATGAACTGATGCCAATTCACATTCCTCAAGACTTGTGTGCACTTTGCACATAGTGAGTGCTTTCTGAAAGGTGAAGGGACAAACCATGCTGAAAAAAATGAGTTACCGTCATCTCATATATTCCATTGTCTTTTTTTCCTTTTTAAAAACATATTCTGAAACTCCAAATCCTGTACGATACTGTCCCACTCCATAAGAAGCAAGATTTACAAGTACAAAAAGATGTGTAGATTTTCTCTTCCTGTTCATTCAAAACCTACGTGTGCTTTTCTAACATTAACATTAATTACACCATGGCTGTAAATCTCCTAGCCTCTCTTCACCAATGTCACCATTTTATTGTTCAAATTTCTATTCTGAATAGTATGACAATTTCAAATTACTTACAGAAATCTAGCCATAAACTGCTAAAACTTTGTTCACTATGTAGTGTAGGAAACATGAAATAAATGATAGAAACAAGCCAGTAATTATTTCATCCTGGACCCATTAACTACCAGCTGTAGGACTTTGAGCTGGTTACTTAGTTCTCTATGCCTCAGTTTTTCTCATCTGTAAAACTGGACTAATCCATAGCTACCTCATAAAGTTCTTGTGTAGACATAGCAAGTTAATAAGTAAAGCACTTAGAACATGGAAGCTGCTCAACAAATGTTGATGTTTAGTTCATATTCCAGAACATATGGCTTTAATTTACAATAGACATTTCCAGTTTCACTTGCAGTCCTTGAGTAAGAGATAATAAAAGTCTCTCAGGCGTATCTTCTCCAATCAAAGCCATTTCAGCACAGGCTACTGCACTGCCTTTCCACACAAGTTTATTTCTGGAAGAACTTCTTCCAGCAAATTTCATCATGTAGGCTTCTAATTCCCTGGACTCAAGGGGTTTCCAGTCCCGGGTCACTGCTTGGGCCACTCCCACTGCATCCAGTTCTGCATCATAAGCTACTCAACTGCCAAAAGGCCTTTTACCTTTAGATTGACAAACGGGTGCTCTGTAGACCAGCCAATGAATGGCTGTTTCAGCCAAGCTTTTTCCTGAGTCATATGGTTCCCTTAGGCATCTGTGTTGGCTTCTGTTCTCTTTCATAAAGAGGAGCATCCGTGCTCCATGGATTTATTTCATGGCCAGAGTTCCAAAGATTTTTTGGTTCTGTTTTTTCTAGAAGGCCAGATAAGTTATTCTAGCTCAACTCTGTCATTGACTGCTGTCATTACACCACTTACTTCCCATTTCTGGACCTCAACTATCTCCAATGTAAAATAAAATTATTGACTGAGAGGATTATATCCAGGGAGATGTCTATGTCTACATTTCTTGAGCTTCAGAATTCTTCTTTAGGGAGAAAATAAAAACCTCAACCTCAGAGAAACTTCTCTCTAGATTTTCATGAATGAGGCTGGACATGCTGGTGATGGAGAGCTCCCATGGTAACTGTCAGCATCTCGGTGTTGGGCAGGCTACCTTGTTGTCTTTCACCGTGTTGGCTTGCTGGGGGCACAATTGATCGATCAAGCACCAAGGTCCAGAATGTCAATTATCGTGATGTCTTCTCCTTTCTCAGATGAAGCATCCCCGAAGCATCTCAGAAGCATCCTTGAACATAGCCAAATAAGAAACCTACCTACAACTTTCATGTCACAGCAAATGAAGCTAGAAACATCACAATGAATCAGACACAGTTTAACCCACAAGAAGTCCATAGTCCAATACAAGAACTTCTTGTAGAAATAAACAATTTCACTATAGATAGGTAAGTATGAAACTATGTGCGGGCGTTTGAACATGTTTACCTACTATATGTTGGAAGGGGGATGCAAGAGTAGGAGAGGGGGAGAAAGAAGAACAAAGTGTAAATGTGAGCATGGTTCCTTTGGGAAATGCTGGGAGAAGCAAAGATAAGCATATATTTTGTTTGTTTGTTTTGTTGTTGTTGTTGTTTTTGAGATGGAGTCCTACTCTGTCGCCCAGGCTGGACTGCAGTGGTACTATATTGGCTCACTGCAACCTCTGCCTCCCGGGTACAAGTGATTCTCCTGCCTCAGCCTCCTGAGTAGCTGGGATTATAGTAGGCACCCACCACTGCACCCGTCTGATTTTTGTATTTTTAGTAGAGATGGGGTTTTACCATGTTAGCCAGGCTGGTCTCGAACTTCTGAACTCAGGTGATCCATCCACCTCGACCTCCCAAAGTGCTAGGATGACAGGCGTGAGCCGCTGCACCTGGCCATGTTTTCTTATTTTAGGACTTCTCAGGGCCTTGAAATTGTGACTACATATTGTGAATTTTCCAGAGTGTATTTGCAAAAAATAAAATAAAGTTATCTATCTGCCTTTTTTCAGGTTTGACTGTAGACAACTTGGGAAATAGTATTCTACTGGATATAGTTGGACACATCCTGCTTTGGAGAGACAATGATGAGTATGAATACAGTAAATAAGTCATAGATAGACAGTCTGATGTCATGCCCTGACACTTTTAATAATAGTACCCCCCTCTAGGACTATTGTGAAGACTGAATGAGCTCAGTAATATAAAGTACTTAGACCAGTGTTTGGCATATACAAATATTTAATAAAACTTTGTCATTGCATCATCATTATTATTAGAACAGAGTGGAGACTCACCCGTTCTACTGGCAACTGGAGTTTGTTCAAGAAATACCTGAGTTGGTTCTTTAACTGTTGAGTTCGATTGTACAAGTGGAAAGGTGGGAGTGTCAGGGGAGAACATACCAGGCAGGAGAAATAGCACAAGCAGACATCCGGGGACATGAACCAGCAGTAAAGGAGGAGTCCATACATTTAGATAGAGTATGAGTAGATCAACACTCAAAAACTCTCCTAAAACTAAAAGAAGATTGGAGTATCAATCATACACCACACATCTCCTTGTAGCCCCTTTACAAAAGTCCCTGGGGAATAGGTTGCTTCAGTTCATGGCATCAATACCCAAGGCTCATTATTAAATACTATTGCGGTGATGCTTCAAATTAAATCTAGCTATAATTCACTGCCATATCTCTTCCCAAATTTATTATTTCCAGAAAAACTCTTAAGCAAAAAGTTCAGTGAATTGGTACAACCACCACGATTACTGACACTTTCTAGAAGCCCTACCTTCTCAAATGGTCTTACCAATATGACATTTTTATTACAAAATACCAAGACTTAAGACAAAGGAAATTCCCACCGTTTGTGATATGTTACAAATTGCTAGTAATTTGTATATTACACCAAAATCACTGTGATGATTACACAAAAATACACACCAGGCTGGTTCTTTTCGATACAGTGTTGTTTTTGAAGTAGTCAAAACCTAGATCCTATTTTTCAATATGTATTTATGAGACCAGGCTGCCTTCATATTGTTCAGCTTCTTTTAATTTGTAGTTGTAGTTGTTCTTCTTTTAATTTGAATTGCTGAATTCAAAATTTACATACATTTCAGAATTACATTTTGCTTTCTCCTTCTCCCTCCCTGTCTACCCTTCCCAATCTCCTCATGCCTTCTGTACCCACCCACCTCCATTCTGAATTGACAGACATTGACCAGGGAGAGAGAGATGTGCATGTTTACATTTCTGTGCATTCGATATTGAATTTGAGTTAGATCTCACTAGAGAGAAAGTGAGAGAGAAAGAGAACGACTTTAATACATCATCAGTATCTCAACAAATAAAAGTAATAATTATTAAATACATTGCACCCACTTACTGAGCTGTTATCACATGCCAGGCTCTGGGTCACACCCTGCACGTAGATTAGCCTCTGCAATCCTGCTAGTGAAGTGATTCCACGTTACACATTATGAAACTGAGGTCCTCAATGCCGATTTAATTGTCAGATTCACAAAGCTAGTGAGTGATGAAACGGGGACTTCAATATAAGCCACACAAACTTCAAAACCCAAGCTTTACTCTGCAACCACATTGCCACCTCCAGGAGCTACTGCTAGAAAACCAAACAGCTACTACTGGAAAACCTAACAACTACTGCCAGAAAACCTAACAGCTACTACTAGAAAACCCAACAGCTACTACTAGAAAACCTAACCACTTTTTGATTGCAAAACAACTCACTGAGTGAAAGCAAGTTAGAAAGCAAGGTACCCCCTGAGTTTTTATCAGTCACAGTCAAAATAAATATGAAGGAAGAATTTTCAGCCCCAATTAAGTTGGAATAAGATTCACTAGGACATCAGCTGGCAGCATCCTGCAGCCCCTGGATGCCTACATGCACAGAGAAGGACCTACAGTAACCTACAGGAGGCAGCTCCAGCTTGGGCATTAACTCCACTCTCTGATTCTTTAACCTCCCTGAGCCTCAGTTTCCTCATATGTACAATGGGAATGATAACTTCCTTCCAGCTTCATTCTCAGAAATGTTGAGAGGGGTAAATGAGCTGAAATACGTTATATAAAAGTAGACTACACATGCAGAGTATTATTTAAATATAAAAGTATGTTATCATTATGCACTCTGAGTGATTAGATGCCCAGTTATTCTCTGAAATGCCTAGTTTTGTTATTTTTCTGGATTTTTGGCTTGACATTTTAGGATTTAAGAAACTCAGTATCAAGTTAGATGAAAAAAACATCCAGCCTGGTATTCTCTCTGCGATAGACTTACCAGGCTTCTGAGTTCAGTTAGTTTCCCTGTCTCTGTTTAAATGAGTATTGCTATGAAATATTTCAAGCAGACCTAAAAAGTGCAACCAATAAAACAATATGATGTATCATACATTCATGTACTCACCAAGTCTCATCACTTTTCCATTTTGGATCAGATCTTTTATTCAACAAAAACAAATAAATCACGAGTATAGCTGATGTCCCTTGAGTGCTTCTCCTGGATTCCACTGCTGTCTCTTGCCTGCCCAGAGACAACCACCATCCTGAAGCTGGTGTCTCTTAATTCCATGCAAGTTTTTGTATTCTTCCTACTCTACTTTTCTATTTAACTTGTACTTTTTTTTTTTTTGAAACGGAGTCTTGCTCTGTCACCCTGGCTGGAGTGCAGTGGTGTGTTCTCGGCTCTGCAACCTCTACCTCCCAGGTTCCACTGATTCTTCCGCCTCAGCGTCCCGAGTAGCTGAGACTACAGGTGTCTGCCACCATGCCTGGCTAATTTTATATATATATATAAAAAAAATATGTGTATACATACACATATATACACATACATACACATATATACATATATATGCACATATATACACACATATATATACACACACACATATATATATGTATAGTAGAGATGAGTTTTCGCCATGCTGGCCAGGCTGGACTTGAACTCCTGACCTCAGGTGATCCACCTACCTTGGCCTCCCAAAGTGATAGGATTACAGGCATGAGCTACCGCACTCAGCCTATTTTATTTGTACTTTAAACATATGTGTACGTCTATAAACAATATGCAGGATGATTTTACATGCATTTAAACTTTATTAAAATTGTACATGTTGTATTTATTTTCCTCTTTGTAATCAACATTTCTTTCATTTGGGCTTATTAATTATAACTGCTATTTAGTGTTTCTTATAATTTATTTCTCTCTCAGTCCTTGTAATGTTGGAGATTTAGGTTGCTTCCAATTGCTTGCTATTACCATCAGCGCAATGAATGTCGTGCACGTCTCCCTGGGCACATTGAAGTCTGGTTCTCTAGGGCAATGATTCCCAGGGTTGGTTTCCCAGCAGCATTAGCATTACCTGGGAACTTATTGGCAATGTAAATCCTAAGGCCAAACCCCAGGTCTTCACAAGTCTTTCAAGTGATTATGGTACAGGGTAAAATTCGAGAACTACTGCTGTAAACCCAGAGCTGGAAGTGCTTAGACAGAAAGTATGTATGTCTTTAACTTTATGAAGTGTTGCTTAGTTATTCTCCAGAGAACTTGTCCTTATCAAAATTTTGTACCAACTTTAAGTTTTGCCCATCAGCTGGTTGCACAATCATTAGCTCCTCGTGATTTTAATTTACATTTCTTTGATCAGTAGGTATCTTTTAAGCATTTTAAGCATCTTTTCATATGTGTTTATTAACCATTCATGCTTTATTATATATCTTTAATCAATTTTTCTATCAAGTTGTTGATCTTTTATTGATTTGCAGGGATTTTTTGTTACTTTACAAATTTAAGCCTTTGTTTGCTGATATAAATTGCAGAACTCTTCTCCAGTGTGTAACATGTCCTTTTACTTTTTTATGCTGCCTTTCATCTCATAGAAGTCTTTTTTGAAATTTTAATGTAGTCAAGTTTATCAGTATTTTCCTTGATCTTTTAATCTTGTCATTAAAGAAAGGCTTTCCTATCTAAATTTCTTTAAGATATTTATATTTTCTTCCAAAAATGTGAAAGTTTTGCTTTTCAGATTTAGGACCTTCACCTACCTAGAATGGATTTTTGTGTGTATAAGAAGAGAATTCTGTCTAACTTTGTTCATAAGGATAACCAGTTGATCCAATATGGCTTATTGAATTACCCTTTTTCCTCAACTGACCTACAATGTGACCTTTCTTATATGTTTATATATTTTCATACATGTGTAAGCCTCTTATTTAGCTAAATATCCTATGCTGTTGGTTTTGTGTTTTGTTTTTTGGTTTTTTTCCATCTCTGCCCTAATAATATACTGCCTTTTTCGTTACAGGTTCACTTTTTTCCTCCCTCCATCAAAATACCTAAAGTTTATTTATTTTTTTATTCTTTCTAGTTAGCAAACCAGGTTAACAAATTAATTCAACTTAGTTAGCCAATTAATTTTATTAGTTTCTGATTCTATCCTTCCTTGTACTTTCTTATTTTATTGTGGTTTTTTTCTAGCTTCTTAAGCTGAATGCTTAGCTAAATATTTTTCAGTATTTGCCTTTTTATGATTTAATATTTAGGGCAATACATTTTCCTCTAAGGTACTGCCTTACCCATAACTCATTTAATTTGCTCTTTAATATTTTAATTAGTGCTCACATCTAAATATGCATTTTAATTGTCTGTATATTTTTTATTTGTCCTATCAGTTATTAAAGAGTGTTTTACACATTCACAGGTGCAGGGCTCTTTGACTATCCTTTTTTGCACTTATCTCTAATTTTATAGCATTGTGGTCAAAGAACGTGTTCTTTGAAATATTACATACTATTTGCTGATACTTTCTGTCTAGCACAGAATGTGGACAATTTTCATAAGTATGTTTTGTAGTCTTTAAAAAGAATGTATATTTTCCAATTATCAAGTAAAAAGTTCTATATGCTTTTTTCTCTATTTTCTTTTTTTACCCCAAATCCAGACTTTAATAGACTATGGCTTCCTTCCTTTCATATGTAAAACCAAAAAAGAAATGTTTCTTTCAGGGAATCAAAGAGATCACTGACTATAAGATGAGGGATTATTTTATCTACCACAACAAAAGAAAATACATTGATAATTACTTTTTAAATTTTAAGATACATCCTGATCTCAAAGATATTCATATGTTAAAAAGAAAAATAACTCTTTGGGATTTAATTTCAGAAATTCCTTGAAAGGTGGTTCTTTCTGTTCTTTTTTTCTCTCTCTCAATTAATTTCCAGGTTTCTAGACTTTTCATATTTTTAATGCCCAATAGCATAATATATTCAGTGTTGAAAAGCCTATCTTCTCTTTCTTTGTTTGTGCTAATCATGGCAGTTTGATGTATTTATTGGTAGGTATTAGCTCTGAGTCCCCTTTCCATATGGGCTTCCTAAGCACCCAGCAATCCCACAGCATCAACACTCAACATTCTGTAGGCAACTTATAAATCCCCACATCTAGTTTTGTTGTTCCTGCATTCCAGCCCAGCATTTCCAATTCTCTACATTTACTCTTTCCTCAGTTGCATCTGTGTCCCCAACTATGATAGTCTGTCTGAACTGTCACCCCACTCTTTGGATGACATGCTCTGATGGCCTTAAGGGACATCTTCTAAACTTCTAGTCTATAACCACCCCTGTGGCAACTCCCAGCACGACTCCACTGTAAGAATATTTTTGTCTCTTGGTCCCAATGGTCCTGAATCATTCCTCACCAAAGCTCTCCCATTCTAAAGTAAATTAATTACCTTTTTATCTCCCTCCTTTCTCCACACTGCTTTCTTTGGTCCACATAGCATGCTCTTTATTTTCAGCCATCTCAGCTGTTTCTACAATTAATTTAACCAATCTCCCAGATAAGAAATTATGAGACGATCATCTCTCTGTCTTCATTCTTCAAAAATTTATCAATAACTATTACTCTTTAATTACCAGCTTTATGTGTCTCAGCCTCTGGGCTAGCTGCTTTCATGTGCATTTCAGCTAATTCTCTCAATGAGCCCACACTGTAGGTATTGTTATTTTTTATTATTATTCTTATTTTACAGGTGAGGAAACTGAGTCTCAGAAAGGATAAATGAGGACACAAAGCTAGTAAGTAGTAGGACTGATAGTTAACCCAAGTCTCTTAAATTCTAGAATAGATCATCCCCCACTCATCCTTATGTTCAATATGACACAAAGTCTTCTTGATTGTTCCCATCCATTTTTGGACTTGCACTTACACTTTTCTTCATTTCAATCCACAACTGCATCTCTCTTCCTGGTTTATTTCTTCAGTATGACATCTAGACTCCTCTTGCCTTTCAAAGTCCTTCATCACCTGGCTCGAACTCATCTATCCATGTTACTGCCTAAAGCTCCCAAGCAGGGTGCCCCATGTCTTTTTGTTTCATTCCAACAGCTCTATTCAGAATCTCTGAAATTACTCTTAGATGTAAGATTAGAATGGTTCCATTCTTATCTATCTTCTCAGCACATTATATTAGAAGTGAAAACGATCAGCAAAATGAAGAATCAGATATAAAATATGGTATCTATGTATTTTGATACTCTTCATAATTTCCCTATTCTCTTTCCCATAATTTATTCTACCTACTCCCTGGTGTCCTCTCCCTTTGTCTTCTCTTTGGTCAATATACAGAAATTTGTTTTGTGTGTTCATAGCACACACATCTATAGTCATATATACTGGCTTTTTCATTCTGTTTTACCTCTTCAGGTCCAAAGAAATCTTTCGATTATTGAAACAGAACTTTTTGAAGTAATACTTTGGCCACTTAGAATGAGTCTGGAGGATACAAAGTATGTCATCTGAGAAACTGAGCTCTCAGCCCCTTAACTCTAATTCACATTCAGCTTAGTCACTCAAATCTTTATTGAAGTAGGTGGGTCTCTCTTCTCAAATAAAGGGTATCTTCCCTGGCTTCAGTTCTGAAACATCTGACTTCAAATGTGGCTCAAGACAAGACCAGAAGAGCTGAATCATATATTGCAATGTAGGATTTTGAATGATTTATTGCAAAAAAAAAAAAGACCCTTAAGAGAAACTGTAATTTATGTTTAATTGCTGTTAATCAGTAGAATATATTATACTCTATACTATGAGAACCAAAAGAGATTTCAAGATGAAGTTGGCTATATGGTAAAGAGGAATTATACAAGACTGTCTTTAAAAAGGAAAAGAGAAACTTTAAACTCTAGATATGGGGAGTAGAAAATACACTAAAACTGAAGTCAAGAGAACTGGGATCTATTTCTAAGTCTACTCTTAAGCAGTCTTAGTATTTCATTTGCATATTCTCTCTAAGGCAGCTTCCAGTTCTGTCATCCTATGATTTTTTTTTTTTTTTTTTTTTTTTGAGACGGAGTCTCGCTCTGCCGCCCAGGCTGGAGTGCAGTGGCCAGATCTCAGCTCACTGCAAGCTCCGCCTCCCGGGTTCACGCCATTCTCCTGCCTCAGCCTCCCGAGTAGCTGGGACTACAGGCGCCCGGCTAGTTTTTTGTATTTTTTAGTAGAGACGGGGTTTCACCATGTTAGCCAGGATGGTCTCGATCTCCTGACCTCGTGATCTGCCCGTCTCGGCCTCCCAAAGTGCTGGGATTACAGGCTTGAGCTTTACTAGCTCTTTTTTGTTATTTTAAAACCAAGAGTAGTCATTCACGTTCCTTTTTCTAATCTGAAAATATTTCTTAATGGTTTCTTATAATTATTAAAGCTATCTTTTGGTATCAAAATTCACTTGTCCACTAGAGTTTGTTTCTAGGTCAAAGACCTTCTTGATACTTTGGAGTTATCTTTATCAGTGTAAAGGGGATAGAAGAAACTAGGACTGGGCAGAACCTGCAGCCTGCCTTACCAATGCCTACCTGTTAGAACTTTCATTCGAAGAAGATTGCCTGATTCTCTCCTATCAGGAGGCAAATGCTGCCATTCCCTAGATTTGGGACCATGGTAGTATTCAAGTCTAAGCATCTTTAAGAAATTAACATGAATATAATCTTGAGCTTTAGTTAGAAACTGAAAAACTCTTACACCACTTACTAGAAGGTCACGTAATGTTGCTGAGAAAGAATAATGTTTGTGGAGCAACAGGAGACAATTACAGGAACAGGTGAGAGTGAGATGAAGAATTAAACCCTAGTTCTGATACTGGTTCTAGCTTGTTTGGTGACCTTGAGCAAGACACCCAATTTCTCTCAGCCTTACAAGTTTTATCTGTAAAACATGGGGAACTGATTTAACTAACGATTTTCAAATGATACTAGCCGACAAACCTTTCACTTTAAAAAATTATGTTAGTCTCTGTGTTTTTACCCGCCTAATATTTACTATTAATAGCTTCTCTGGAGACTTTAATCAAGATCCTGCCTCTTTGAAGTATATCGGAAGTCCACAAAGGTACCTCTTCCTCATACAACAGGATAAATGAATACAATATTAATGTCTATCAATTTTATCTATGTCACTCAAAAAGACAGGCTCCTCTGGGTCTTCATCCTGAGCTGTTCTTAGAGCTGAGGTTTGTCAGAACAAGGTCAAGCACTTGACCATTTTAAGTTAGGTTTCTTATTTCTAATGTGGCACAGGCTGCCTCCTACGAGTAAAATGAAAAGAAGAGCATGTTGTTGCTTTTATTATGTATGTATTTACAAAGAGATTGAATTTCAGAGTTCTAGAAATCAGAAGTCCATCATCTTTTACTTCCCAGAACCATTCTAAACAGCCCAACTACTATTTCTTGAAGTCTTATTTCAGTGAACTAACCGTTCCCTCACTACCTGTTCTTGTGATAAAAACAACAAAGGGTAATTATGTGGCTGTGGATTTGCTTCATTATTGATCTTTTTACTATCTCTATATATATCCTATAATATCCTAAAGTGTGCCTTAAATATATATACATGATACAATTTATTTGCAAAAATAATACAATTAAAGACTCCATTGGTGTTAGTTACCTCATCTGCCATCAAAACCTATATTCAGATATCAGACATTGGTATAAGAGTCTGTTAGAACCGTGGAGGACTTTGTCTCCTTCTTCTCCTTCCTTCCTTTCCTTCCTTCCTTCCCCTTCCCTTCCTTTCTTTCTTTTCTTCTTTCCCTTCTTTCTCTCTCTCTCTGTCTCTCTCTCTGTCTCTCTCTCTTTCTTTCTTTCCTTTCTTTACTTTCTAGACTCAGTTTAGCTCTGTCGCCCAGGCTGGAGTGCAGTGGCGCAATCTCGGCTCACTGCAAGCTCCGCCTCCTGGGTTAAGAACATTCTCCTGCCTCAGCTTCTTGAGTAGCTGGTACTACAGGCGCCCGCCACCTTTTTTGTTTCATTTTGTTTTGTTTTGAATTTTTAATAGAGACAGGGTTTCACCGTGGTCTAGATCTCCTGACCTCGTGATCTGCCCCCCTCAGCCTCCCAGAGTGCTGGGATTACAGAGTGAGCCACCGCACCTGGCCTGATTCTTGTGTGTTTTAAAGTCATTTGGAAAGGAAATGGAGAGATGTAAGTCAAAGGGCACAAACTTGGAGTTACATAGGACAAATAAGTCTAGAAAACTAATGTACATCAGGAAGAGTATAGTTAATAATATTGTATTGTATGTTGAAAATTTGGGGAGAGTAGATTTTTGTGTTCTCTTACCACTTGCACACAAAAAAAGCTAACTATGGAAGGTGATATGTATGTTAAATTGCTTACCTGTAGTGATTATTTCACTGGGGGTATACACATCAAAACATCATGTTGTATACCTTAAATTTATTTTTAAACAATTTTTAAAAATAAGTAAATATATAAAGTCATTCATTGTTCTTTCAAAATATTGTTTAGATTGACTTTAAGGAGCAAGAATGCTTAGGTTATATTCTGTATTTTCCCCCTCTTTGGATATTTTTTATACTGGCCTGCTGAATAAATAATATCACGATCATGTTATGCAGCAAACACACAGTTTTAAAGAAACATGTTATGCAGCAAACACACAGTATTAAAGAAAAGGGTCAATATTTAAGTTGGGCAACATTGGTTGAAACCACTGATTTTATTCTTTCCTTTTCTATTCTATGACTGCTGTCACTGTGATCTTTTTGCAAAGTGTATACAAAGCCTAAAATTTTGATGACGTATTTTTTGATACAACAGTTTCCCTTAAACAAATACTGCTTAGGCAGTAAACATGGACTATACAAAGCTCAAGCTAGAAAGATATTAATCTCAGTATTATTTGTAATAGGGAACAATTGAAAATGACCTAAATATACAATAATGGAAAGTTAATTAAGTAACTGAAGGTACAACCATACATCGAAATAATCAGTGAATATTAAACTTGAATGTTGTTGGAAAATATTCAGTGACTAAAAAATATTTACTATATATTAAGTTTAAAAGGATGCGAAAAAACATGTATAGTTTGATCTCTTGATAGATTGATAGAATGATAGATTGATAACAACAATGTTGTTAAAACATTTTATATCTATATTTACATTTATGTCTTCATGGGAACAGAGGAAAATAGAAAACAAGAAAGAAAGTAGAAGGGGTTATAACTGGATGATGGGCGGGCAGCTTGTTTCTCAGCCTTTTTTTTTTTTTTTTGACAACCACGTTTCCAAATATACTTTAAAATAATTTGTGTACAGTATAAGTAAAAGTAATAATACATTTTTGCTTTACAAACTTCAAGTGATTACATGCAATAGAGTATTATGTAAAAAGTTATTTTTCCAAATAAATGTGATTCTTTTCCTTTCAAAACTTTTTTTGTAAATTTTGAAGCATATATTATTAGCTATAAATATATAGAAGTTTATATTCTTATGTGGAATCCTATAATACATATGATTTTGAAACTCTTATTTTTACTTCATAACACACCTTGAGAATCTTCCTATGTTAATATATACAGAGATACTGCATTATTTTAAAATGGCAATGAATAGAATATATAGAGAATATAGAATTACCACAATTTATTTAAGCAAATATTCTATTGGTTGATATATTATCTGTGGTTAAGTAACAAATCAACCCAAAATATATCAGCTTAAAACAACAAACACTTATTATCTCAGTTTCTGTGGGTCAGAAATCCAGGTGTGACTCAGCTGACCCCTCTGAGTGTCCTACAGAGCAATGATCAAATTGACCAGAACTACAGTTATCTCAAGGCTGGGAGAGGATTCACTTCCCAGCTCACTCATGTGGCAGCTAGCAGATCTCAGGTCATCGCTGGATGTCAGCCAGAGCCACCAGTTCCTCACTACAAGGGTCTTTCCAGAGGGCAACTCAAAACATGGCAGCTGACTTCCCTTAGAGCAAGCAAGAAAGAGAGCTGGAGAACTCGCAAGCAAAACATGAAGTCAGTCATTTTGAAACCTAATCTAGGAAGTGCCATTCTATTATTTTTGCCATATTCTATTTGTTAAAAGCTAGTCCCTAGGTCCCACTCACAATCAAGGAAGGGATTTGACAAGGATATGAATACCAGGGGGCAGCCTTCACTGAGGACATCTTAGATGTTGTCATATACAAGGGAATTGTTTCCATTTCTTACAAACAACATTTTTAACAAACTATATTATTATGCAGACCCTTGATATCTACACATTTGTGCATATGCGTGAATACTTCTTTAGGATGAATGGCTAGGAATAGAATTCCTATTCATAAAGTGTACGTATTTGAAATGTTAATAGACATTACTAAAGTGTCCTCTAAAAGAACAGTACCAATTCAACTTCCCATTGATTCTAAATAAGAGTGTCTACTTCCTTATTCCACAACACAGGATATCATCCATCTTAAAATTTTGTTTTCTTAGGGGCATATAATAGCATTTTGATTTTTTTTTTTAATTTGGGTTTTCTTGCTTACTAATGAGATTAAACATTTTTATATGGTTACCGGCCATTTGTATTTTCACTCTCCAAAAAGTTTACTATGTAAATATGGTCATTTCCTTTTCCATTTTGAATTGTATTGAAATACAATATACATAGAGAAAAGTGTATCAATGAATATTCATAAACTGAATATACCCATGTAACCGCCACCCATTAAAAAAAAATAATTGGCACCCCAATAAGCTCACCTTTACCACTTGTAGTCAGTACCCTCCCCAAGAACACTGTCTTGATTTTTAACAGTGTAGATTAGTTTTGCCTAATTTTGTGCTTCTTGTAAATGAACTTATACATTACGTAGTCTTTAGTATGTGGCTTCTTCTACTCAACATTGTTATATTGATATCACACTGGAATCTACATATATATAGAGAGAGAGATTGTTATATTTGTAGCACACTGGAATTTATATATATAGATTCCATATAGAGTCTATATATGGAATATATAGAATATATAGAAAAAATTTCTATATATGGAATCCACACATAGATTCCAGTGTGATACAAATATAACAATCTATATATGCATAAAATATATTATAGATTTTATACATATAATTTATATGTGTGTATATATGTTTGTATCTCACTATTTCCTAATCTTAGAGTCAAATATAGTTAAGAGTATAGACACGGAGTAAGACTTGGTGAGGAAAAGATTCATTGATCAAATGGTGCTTTTAAGTAAGGATTTAAACAAAAGGAAGGAGCTGAGCGGAAGCCCACGAGGCAGAGGACATGAAGGGTGGTATTTCTTCTTACCTTGATCCATCTCCTGAAGCCAATACAGTTGGAGAATATATAAAGAAGGCCTCAGGAATATCTCAAGGACACCAGAAATAGGGAAGAATGGACAGAGATGAAGACTTAAGTAGCAATCAGAAATGGCTACAAAGTCAAGAACTTTGGTGAGAAGGAGAATCTGAGACTTCTTTAAAATGAAAGGTAGTTAGAGGCTATCTCAAAATAGAATACAATTGAAATGTGTCCTGTCTGAACTAAGAAATAATCTGAGTGCCAAGATTAATGGTGGTTATCAAAGTAATTATTTGTACATAGTAGAGAAAGAAAGAGGCACTTATGCGAAACCTAGTAGCTTTCCTTTAGAAAGCTACCAATTTCATGTTATTCAAGTCTCAGAAGTCACCAATTTCATGTTATTCAGTTCCCAGAAGTCAGAAAGGCTTTTAAATAAAGTATCTTTCCTTTTCTTAAAAAACAAACCATAAAAAAACACAAATAAACAAACAAACAAAAACGAAGTCTGTGTAAACTTGGCCAATGATTGAAAAATACAGCCAAGTGTGTTCAAGATTCTTTGTTCAATGATCAGAGCAAATTATATGTAAACCTCACATGTTAAAAGGTTTTAATCTTGTCATGTTAGCAAAAAGGAAAAGTCTGCTTTTTCTTTAGGTTAACAATTACTTTTATGTGACAATGGCCTTACATGTTGTAGCATTACTTCTGCTATAAAATTACACTGCAGGTGGTTGGAATTACATTGCTTGGCCAAAGTGTCTAACCTGGAAAGACCCTTGTTTGATGAACAGTTTTTTCATTTTGTACACAGGACCTTTCAGATAAAATATGAACCTCTGTCTAGAAAGGAAGGTTCAGAGAGAGAGAGAGAGAGAAAGAAAGAGAGAGAGAGACTGTGCAATGATATTTAGTTATGTATTATCGCAATGTATTTCTGACATCCTTGGGAAATGATTGTTAACTAAACCTTGCAAAGAGACTTGCTCCCTGCCTCTCGTGCACCAGAAGAAAAATGCCTCAAAGCAGCGATTCCAAGTATCAGGCACTGATCATATGGTTGCCCATATGATCAAAAACACCTTTGGAGAGGGTTACTTATCCATAGCTATGGATAATAAGTGACGTTAAATTATCCATTTGCTTATCTAGTAATTATTGAGATCCTACTATGTGCCTGGCATAACAGAACATGTTGGAGACACAAGGATGTCCTCGAGGAGTTCAGAGGTAAGTGGTGGCTGTTTAGGAGGGAAAATGGTAATACAATGTGGTGAGAGCTCCTAGAGAAGGCAATGTGAGGGACTGGGAAACTATTTATTGGGTGGGAGATGGACCTTGTCTGGAAGGGGAGCAATGGCAGACAGGCAATGTTGGGAAAAATACAGCAAAAAGGCTATGCAACTCCCATTCAGAATTCTAAGTTTGAACTATTTATGCTTTCCTCTCCTTTCCTGACTATTTCCTATTACTTCATTATCAGTATGCTAATGCTCAGTGTAAGTAATAAAATTTCTTTGGTTATGACTTTAGAACACCAGAAAAAAGGAAGGTTGAAAGGATATCTAGCTAAGCACCCATTGCTAAAAGACTTTACTTTCTCTTAAAATATGTTAAGATATTTTTGATAGGAAAGTTTTGCTTTCTGACAGATACAGGAAATAATAGCTTGCTTTATCATTTGACTTCTCTCATGACACTCTAATAATTTCATCCTAAAACATCAAGGTTCATGTTCATAAATGTGAACTTCTCTGAGTTATCTTCAGGTCAGTCCATCCTTTAGTCTAATTTAAAATTTTTACATGATAAAGAAAAACATTCTATCAGAGAGACAGAAAGTTGCCTTCATCAATCCCAGCTGTGCCACTTATTGGAAGTGTGACTTTGGTGTGATGACTTCCTTGGGCTTCAGGTTCCTCATCTGGGACTGAATAGCTGACAATAAGTGCTGACAACAATAATAATAATAATAACAATAGCTAAGAAAACATGATTCCATAATCATAAGTAATGTCATAAGCCCAGCTAAAGTGTTGTCCCAAAGGAAATTTTTATGCAAAATTTGTGGTTTTAAAATAATCTCCTCATTCAGAATATACTAAATTCATGTAGAAACTATTTATTTTTGCAAAAAAAAATTACTTAAGAATTCTCCATTTACTACTATAAAACTCAACTTCTAAATCAATCAATCTTGATTCATATTTTGGTTCTTCCGTGGATGAGAATCTCAAGGTGCTAAGTTTACACTGGTGGTTTAGGGTGGCATATAATTGACTTTGAATGTGTGAGAATTTGACTGGGGCTGAGACTTTCAAGCAATGCATTACATTAACATCATTATGCAACTGATGTGCTTAGAGTGTAAGAAAGAGCAAGGTTCCTAAGGGCTGGCATCCAGATGTTTGTTAAGACAGCATTGGCATCAGTAGAAAGGCCAGGGGAGTGAGGGGTAATAGTGGTGCTACAGAGTTTGAGTCTCTCTTCCAGGCAAATCAGCTTTAAACGCATTGAGTTATGTGAACCACTCCTGAATTCTAAGTATTTAAATGACTCCTTCGCACTCTTCTGTGCCAATTCCACATTTTCTCCATCTCATTCAAGGTATTCAGTTAAGATTAGAATCTAAGAATCTACAGCTTCTACCAAGGTAAAGATTACCTCATAATTGCATTCCTCCTTCCTGTACTATTACTCCACCTTTGTGTGCCCTTTTAGCTACAACATTCCACTTGTGAGACATGTTCCCCTTGCTCAGTCATCAGCCATTGTGGGTTACCATTGGCTGCTACCTTCCTATTCCTGGCTGTTCTGAATGATATTAACAGAACTTTGGTCATATTTGGACAGGTGTGCATGTCTGAGTTAGGGAAGGGGAATTTGGATCAATTGCCACAAAGAACCAAGTTCTTATAGAGTTGACCTATTTATAAAACAGGGAACTTGTGAGGTAAATGAGCAGAACATTGAGGCTTTTTAAAAACAGTCCTGTTCAGTGGAACTTTTCTCTGATGATCAAAATATTCTACTTCTTCTCTGTCCAAAAGAGGAGACACTAGCCATATGTTCCTATTGAGTACTTGAAATGGGGATGGTGTGACCAAGGGTCAGCATTTTACATTTCACTTAACTTTAATTAAGTTTAAATAACCACACGTGGCTAAGGCCTACCATACTACAAAGCCCAGGTTTAAATTAATAAGAAATTATACAAAAAGTTTAGCTTACAATGTCAGCTGGAAAGACATCATTAATGAGATGCAATGTCATTAAACTTAGGTGCCACCAACGGATTAAATCAGATGTAGGTATCAGAAATGGAGTAGAAGAATAGAATGTAGTGGATCACAGTGTGGTTGTGTATTAAGTAACCTTATGCTAACGTAGAAAGTGTAAGACATGAAGAAGTGACTCGTTTTACCCAGAAGTTACCAGGACTACTCTGAAATGTTGAAAACATTCTCTGAAGCCAATCTGGAAGGAATTTTCTTCAAAGTTTTCAGAACTCCATACAAATCTTAAGAAACTGCCACTGAGCAATGGGAGACTCTTTTACTGGAGGAATTTAGCCCTTGCCTTCAGAATGGACAATATCAAGGATCATTTATGAGCTGATTATTGGTAAAGCCACACATCAATTATTGGCAAGTTTTAAGTCACTGGCATGGCACATCATGACCATGTGGACACTGCATATGCAACATGAACTCCCTTCCCATGAATACATCAGTTCATAGCTCCACAAGATGGTTCAAAGCAATACATGGAAAAGGGGACTCTGACTTCAGGAAAAACATTGAATTCTCTGATTCTGGAGAGTGTTCACTATTTTGTCAGTTGCTCAAGCTTCAGATATCTGTGCTTGGCTGTGTCTCCACCTAAATCTCACCTTGAATTGTAATAATCCCCATTTGTGAAGGGTAGGGCCAGGTGGAGATTATTTGATCTTGGGGGCAGTTTCCCTCACACTGTTCTCATGGTTGGTAGTAAATAAGTCTCACAAGATTTGATGGTTTTATAAATGGGAGTTCCCCTGCACAAGCTCTCTTGCCTGGTGCCATATAAGACGTAACTTTTCTCCTCATTTGCCTTCCGCCATGACTGTGAGTCCTCCCCAGTTATGTGGAACTGTGAGTCAATTAAACCTCTTTCCTTTATTAAAAACCCAGTTTTGGGTATGCCTTCATTCGCAACTTGAGAACAGACTAATACAGGCATCAAGGAGATCCGGAACAGAATCCCAGCTATTTCATTTCCATTCTACATAATTTTCGAGCTACTTAATATCTTTAAGACCCCAATTTCCTCAACATTAAATGGGGACTAATAATATCTACCTTATGATATGATGTAATAAAAGCATCTTTACTAGTGTAAAGCTTGACAATTAGCAGGATTAAAACAAATATTAGTTCCTCTTTCTTTTAATTTTTTATCTTCACTTTATATTAAATTCTTTCATTCTAGTCTCTGGTTTAAATACTGTTGGAAGGTAGGTTCCAAAATTCACAACTCTATTCCTGTCCTTTCCACTCTCTCAGATTTCCATATCCAACTTCTGGCCCCACATTTCCATTTCAATGTCTAAAAAGTACCTCAAACCCTTACTCCAAATGCACTCTGTCCTTAAACTTCCACATCTCAGCAAGTATTCATTGCATTTTCAAGACAAAAATGTAAAAGTCACTCAGACATCTCTCTTCTTCTCATATTCCAACTCTGGTTCCTCTCAATTCCTTTTATTCTCACTTTCAAAGCATTTCTTAAATCCAGCCACTTCTCTCCATTGCTATTGCTAAGAGCCTGGTGCAAACCTGGACCATGGTCACAGACCCCCTAAAATGTCCCCTTGCTTCTTCTCTTGCCCAATACAGTCTATTCTCCCACAGCAGATGACCTTTGGAAAACATAAATTGGCCCATGTCACTCTACTGTTCAAACATCTTCACTGCCTTTCCATCACAAGCAAAATAAACATTTTATCATGAGCTGCCAAACTCCACATGCTCTGACCTTGATTACAACTGCAACTTTATCTCCTACCATTCTCTGCTTCACTCTCTCGTACAGCCTCATGGCTCTTGTTGTGGTTCCTCAAACAGTTCAAACCTGTGTTACTAGAATCCTCTTGATCTTTATCTCACCACTTCACTCAGGCCACCATGAGTGTCACACTTCTGGGGAGGAACACTGCCTACCACCACACTCTTTCCTTTATTCTTCCCAGCACTCATCATTCCCTGGCCTTATCATACAAAGGTTCTTTCATTTTCTACTTCCCATATTAGAATGGAATAGTGGGGAATTTTATCTTCAGTTCATTTTGGTATTCCAACAATTAAACTGTGTCTGACACAGAGTGGGCACAGTGGGCTAGGTCTGCTACAAGTATATTGAGATATTCATCTCCACAACTCTCAGGCTTTGAAGGTCAGTGACTGGCAGCTTCCAGACTGCCTCTGACAAAAGCTGCCTCATCCTTTTCATAACAATGCCCAAGTTAGAAACTCCAAAGACTTTTCATTGCCCAAATTATAATCTACTCTGCCTAGAATGACACTCAGGGCTTTCTATCATCTGACCAAATATTCTTTTATCTCCTACTTTCAAGTGGTTCCACGCAAATCCCTTCCTCCTGGGTCATAAGTATGCCCTTCTACTGCTGGACTTGGATTCATTCTTTGCCTGAACATCATCCATACCAGGTTCTAAGTGTTTAAATTTTTACCATCTTCCTAAACTCAAATTCTGCCTCTTCTGTGAAACTTACTCTGATCCCTGTAATAATATATAATCTCTTTATTCCCTAAACAGTCTTAAAACTTCATTTGTTTTTTTCTCAATACTTTCTCTCTGCTTTATTGTTTTCCACTTACTTACATAAATAGATTTAATGTTTCCTTTCCTATCATACCTCAACTTATTGAGGAGACGATCCAAGAATGACTTAACACTCCCCAGAATACTTAGCAGAAAACAATTCGCATGTGCAGATTCCGTATTCTTCAGTCTGTTTAATTTATCAAATTGTTCTCTTTTGGGTTTTTAAGACTCAAAGCTACTCAATCTCAAACTTAATTCAAAGATCTGCTCTCCCATCTCCACCCACAACTCAAGCACATCTTCAGAGTTTGGAATGGAGAGTGGTGATATGTGACCAAATCCTGACACCCCTCCTTCCCTCTGTTCCTTCAGTTTGTGGGTCAAGAAAAGAGAGAGAGGACTATAGACTTCAGTTTACTAGCCAAGACTGCAATCCATCCTTTGATGACTGTCACTGCCTCTCCCCGCTAGACTGGCTGCATGGCAGGAACCCATATGCTCATTTCCTCATGGACAGGGAAGCTCAAGTGAGAGGCACCATGGCAGCTTGCTTTGAACAGATCTCAGAAGAGATACAACCTTCCTGTCAGTCTCTCCCAAATTCCTCCCCAGCTTCTGCCAAATCTGGGTCATTTGTCTGTTTCTCACTGCTGGGCAGCTCTCTGAAGTGGGCTGTCAGCAGGATAGAAAAGCCAGCTACCTTCCATATGTTTCATCAATTTAATCAAACTCAACCTTTCTTGTCATGTTGAAGGTATGTGTGCAAGCAACTTTGTCTCCACCCTACCCTCAACATGGCTATCTCTTCAATTCCTCTATTCTTTGTCCTGGAATCCAAGGTTAAATCAGTAATCCTCCTGGCTAATGGGCTACCCAACTGAGAAGTAAAATACCAGCCTCTCTCGGTCACCCTCATTCTTTCAGGCATCCCAATCTTTATCCAACAGGTGGATGATCAGCCTGGTTCTGTAAACAGCCTCTCAGTATGCCTGGGGCAGGTAGTGGTGGGGCTTAGGATTGAGAACAACTCTCCTTCTCTCCAATTTTGTCCTTACCCACCATTTTGAGATAACATTATAAACTGTACTCAACATCCTACCCAACATTTTAAAGTATCTAAGTACCCACCCTGTACCCCTACTGAAAGCGCACAACAAAGCTATCACTCTAGTAATAAATACTAACTTCTGAAACTGAATCTTAACACAACTGTACATCATTTGTTCTAATCACATTAATTAAGGATATTTGGCAACCAGCTACAGAATTTTTTGGAAATTCAAATACATATATTTTGAGAGAATAAAGGTAGACTTAGAGAATTGAGCAGAAGGCAAAAGAGTTAGGTTTCCCCATCATCCTCAGCAAACTAACACAGGAGCAGAAAACCAAACACAGCCTGTTCTCACTCATAAGTGGGAGCTGAACAATGAGAACACACGGACACAGGGAGGGGAACATCACACACCGGGGCCTGTTGTAGGGGTGAAAGGAGAGGGAGAGCATTAGGACAAATACCTAATGCATGCAGAGCTTAACACCTAGATGGCAGGTTGATAGGTACAGCAAACCACCATGACACACGTATACCTATGTAACAAACCTTCAGGTTCAGCACATGTATCCCAGAACTTAAAGTAAAATAGAAATAAAATAAAATAAAATTTTATTGTTTTCTAATTTTAAAAAAAGAGTTAGGTTTCCTAAAGCAGTGTTTCTCAGACTGCAATGCATATCTCACACTATCCAAAGAGTAACTCAGCTTCCATCAAAGACTGCCTCATGAGCTTACCTCAAGCTTTAGACTAAAGTACAGTTTACCTGCTTGGGTACAACTCAAAATCTAGTGCATTATAGCAGGTACTACTTATTGCCCCATACCCCCAAAATCTATTGAGCACCCTCTCAATTGCCAATATTTCAGGAGAGGCTAGTCCCAGTTTCAACAGTCTCAACCTTAGATCCAAGGAGTAAATTCTTATTGGTTTAAGTCAGTGACTGGGGTCCCATTTCCTTTCCCCATGTGGTTTAGACATGTGCATGTGGTGTGAGTGTACTGAATGAGAGGCGAGGGGCATCCTCCAGAGGACTTCTGAGAAGAACTTTTCTCATTCTTCAAGAGTTCACAGGTGTCCACCCAGGTGGAGGTCTTTGGAGTCATTTGTTATTGATTTTAAATTAATATTTATTGATAACCTTTAGAACCTGGACTTCCAATCCTTCCATCTTTACATCCATTGACTTGATGTCTCCCTGACCAATGAAATGAGAAAGAGAAGGGACATTCAAAAACGTTAATGCAGGTCAGTCGAGGTGGCTCACACCTGTAATCCCAACACTTTGGAAGGTTGAGGCAGGCGGATCACTTGTGGTCAGGAGTTCAAGGCCAGCCTGGTCAACAAGGTGAAACCCGTCTCTACAAAAATACAACAACAACAACAAAAATAGCCAGGCATGATGCCGGATGTCTGTAATCCCAGCTAATTGGGAGGCTGAGGCGGGAGAATCGCTTGAACCTGGGAGGCGGAGGTTGCAGTGAGCAGAGATCGCACCATTGCACTCCACCCTCGGTGACGGAGTGAGACTCCATCTCAAAAAGTAAATAAAATAAAATAAAACGTTAATGCAATAATGAAACAAAAATGTCCTCCTAAAGCTTAGGCCAATTGCAGATGGAGATGCTACACACAAAGCCATGTTTAAATCTGTAGCTATGTCATCCTGTGGTTAATCAATGTACCTACTCATGGGCCTTTGATCTTAGATCACTTTTATTTACTGGCTTTACTAGATTAACATTATTAACACTTCAGTTTAATAGCCTTCAGTCTAATTATTAAATACAATTTTCTATGTAAGATAATGCTCAACTTTTAACACATTACTATCTTTGTTAAATGGCAGGAATTTCTTTTCTACAACTGGTGCTTTCATGGAATGCAATCCACACATATTCAGTATGTGCTGTCGAGGTGCTCTTGCACACCTTTTTTTTTCTTTAACAAAGGTCCGAGGTGTTACTTTTATAAGTTTGGGTCTATACAAATAGGCGACAAGAATATGCTGGTGGAAAGCCCAAAGTTTTCTAAATGTAGATGAGCACAGATTAAGAAAGCAGTAATTAATTTCCTTTGACCTCAAACTGAAATTCCTTTCTAAAGCTGTCATAAAGAGAAAGAGGCCAGAGAGGAGAAGTGAGACTGTGTAACAATGCAATTAAACCCTTGTAATGAGGTCGAGCCTTGGACTTGTTGCAACTGATATCATTATAGCAATGAGAAGGCCCTATATGGATGGTGGCTTTTTTTTTTTAAATTTTTTATTTTTTTAACTTCATGCCTTTTTGTGTGTATGTTTAACTCTTTAACACCAGCTATGTGCTTCGTTGTAAGGGAAATATATAGGCATTATATACATACGTAAAAAACACAAATTACATTTTTTTTTTATTCAGAAGAGACACTCCATTGGCTCAGGCAGGTGATCTTTTGTATGCAAAGCAGGAAAGTGTAAGGAGAGCAGAAAGAGCTCGGGATTAAGAGTCAAGACAGTTAACTTGTCTCTTGCATCATGGCTCTTAATTTACAGGTGTCTCCAATGAGCTGAGTCCAAGTGCTAGGTTATAGGACTCTGGTCTTGAGCCTTCTACTAAATAGCTGTGTGACCTGAGGCAGACCCCCGAACGTCTCTGAACCTCAGCTCTCTCCTTTCATCACGTGAAAAGAATTCCATTTACTGATTCTTTTTCTTTATGGTCTATCTTATAATTGATCAATTTGATCTACATTTGCATACTATTATGAATGTGTCAGTCTTATTCTCTCTGCAAATATTTATCTCTACTGAAGACAATTATATCTTTCTAAGACTTGTAGTAATTCTAATAAGCATCATATTGCTGTGGTTAAGACCATAAACTCTAAAGTCAGATTGACTTGGTTTAAAATCTACTTTGTTATTAAGCAATGAGAGCTAGACAGGTTACTGAATTTTTCTCTGCTTCAATTTTCTTATCTATAAAATGGGCACACTAATAGCATTTACTGCATAGGGCTGTCATGAAGATTCAATGAATGAATGGACAAACAGTGCTTTAAAGAGAGTTTGGGCACATTGTACAGTCTCAATAAGGGTTAGCTCATATTATTTATCTAAACAGTTCCATTCTTAGAAAATCTGAGAGTGACAGATTTCAATGAACTCCCTACAGAGAATCCTCCTGTTCCTGAAGTCAGGACATATGGAAAATACTCCTGTAGATTAGAAACGAAAAGCTTTGATCTCTACGTTGTATAATCAAGTTGCAAACCTCTCTCTTGGCTATAAAAACAGAATAGCCAACATTTTAAATTACATATGGTCTTACCTAGAAGGAAAATATATGAATGGAATAATTTTATTGACATTCTATAAATCAGTAAATGCTGTGAAACACACAGTCAGAAAACATAAACGAGTAAATAATACTAGACAAGACTGCCTGCCTTCCGAGAATACTCACCTTCCCCCCCTACTTACTGCTAACCATAGGGTTTTCCAGTTTCTGGACGTCTTCATTTACGAAGGGTTTATGTGGAATGTAAAGGAGCTTATAAACCCAAACAAACTGAAAAATTTTAGAACACAACAAAATTATTTAAAGAAGATAACCAAACCTCAAGCACATAACGTGATTTAGTTACTCTGATAGAATACAAAAATAGCCTCATAGCTTCTTGGAAGCCATGAAGTAGGAAAAAAAATAACGAAACTTTAGGTTGCACAGTTCTTTGTGTCTGATGAAAGGAAATGTAAAAATCGCTCCAGTTCATCTGCTGCTTTTAAAAAACTGTTTATTTCAGACTTACCACATACTGTGCACTGTGTTTGGTGCCAAGGTTATGAAGAATAAAGTCTAGGTTTGGCCTACAAGAAGCTTTCAGTCTGCAGGCAAACTCCTTTCTGGCTCTGAATTCTAGGATGAAATAATTACAGTGATCTACATTAGAAGAATAAAATTATGGATAGATTCTTTGAACAAGATTTTGCAAATGACATGAAATTTTATTCAAATGTTAATTAATTTTAGATTGCCTCTCTAAAACAGCTGTTATTATAACATTAAATCTTAACTCCATCAAAACCATTTGACAATGAGCTAAGATAATGTAGGAATCAATCAGGGTCCAACCAGGAAAACAGAAACACTATGATTATTTTAAAACATAAATAATACAGGAAATTGGCTTACAGGCTATGGGAAAGCATAAAAGTCCAACTGGAAATGGGGAAGCAGCTCTGGCGTTAGCAGAAACAGGAAAGCATTGTTGTCCCAGGGCTGGAGAGATAAAGGGAGAAAGTGGTCACTCCAGAGAAGCTGGAATCCTGGAAGAATGACAGCTACCACTGGAGCTGTCCTTCAAAACAGAAAACGGGGGAAATAAATACCCATATTCCTCCGCTCCTCCTCCAAACTCCTGCTGCTGCCTCCCATTGGCTGAACTCAGCTAGAAGTCATCTGCCATGAAAACTAGTAAAATGCAGCCTGAGATACAGAAGAGAGTGAGGAGAAGAGAAAGAACTGCAGGCCACTTGGTCCTAGGAATGGCACATCCTTACTTTCTGATGATCTTCTACAGAGAGATCTTAGGTAACCGAGAGGTTCTCAATAGTGAATGAATCCATGTGGCTTTGGGATTATAGTGTATTTATGCTAGAGATTTTATTATTTGAAGACTGTTCTCATTATTAATTAAAGAGGGATCCCATACTTTTGGTATCACACCTGGCAGTATAGGGATAACCTGTTGTAAAAATGTAGATGCTGGCCAGTATTGTCACCCAGGCACAAACCAGTTCTCTTCCATATAAATTTGGCCATTTTGCTTTGTATGTATGTCTGTATGTATGTATGTACTTACTTATTTGAGACGGGGTCTTGCTCTGTCGCCTAGACTAGAGTGCAGTGGCATGATCGATCACAGCTCATTGCAATCTCAACCTCTGGGCTCAAGCGATCCTCCCACCTCAGCCTCCTGAGTAGCTGGGACTATAGGTATGTGACTAATTTGTTTTTAATTTTTTTGTACAGAAGGGGCTCTCCCTATGTTGCCCAGGCTAGTCTTGAACTCCTGGGCTCAAGTGATCCTCCCACCTCAACCTGTCAAAGTCCTGGATTATAAGCGTGAGCCACTGTGCCCAGCCTGTTTCTCTTTTGAAAGGCATATTTATTCCAATCAAGTACTTGAACAAACAGTAAATTGGGATTCCAAGGTTTTGCATTATATATGGAGGAGAAGATGTTGGCCCGAGAAAATTTAATAGTAATTATTTCTAATGTACCTCATTAGCCACTTATTCATTTCAAGAAATTTATTGTGTTTTGTATCATGTCAGATCTTGACAACACAGCAGAGGTCATAGTTGACATGGTCCTTGCTCCTATGAAGATTTTGGTCTAGAAGCAGAGGTTGACTTTCAGCAAATAATCACACATTTAACATTCAAATATATAATTACAAAATGTGATTAGAACCCTGGAGAAAAGTGTGCCATGAGAATTATAACAGAATACAGTCAGGCCATGAATCAAAAGAACATTTCTGTTCACCTGGGTGGATACTAATCTCTATTTTGTAAATTTTAAATGGTATAAAAATATTAAGGAAAAATTGTGAAGACCAGAAAAATCACCTGTAAATGTGTTTGTCTGACACAGTAACTTTTATTTTTAGTGGTTTTCTGACTTGAGTTCTTTTAAAAAAGATACAGTTCTAAATTTACACTCTCAGCTTGTTTCAGAAATTATTTAAGGTTGATACAGTTCCAATCATATTGAACTTACAATGTTATAATTCCAGTTTTAACCAGTATCATAATATATGTATCTATATATCTTCATACTTTATAAAATCATAACTTTTAAGTAATTTATTTAGCACATATTCCCTGAGACTCTAGCAAGTGCCAGGCCATGAGCTCAATTCTGGCTCTAAGGCTAATGAAAACAGGTGTGGTTTTGCCCTCATGGAGCTCATGCTCCAATAGGTGCACAAAACTTCAAAGACCTTTTGGGTCATAACTAATTTTCTCCCTATAAAGTTGTTTTCAATTATGAATTGATGCACAGTGCTTTTCCCTTCTATCTTCCCTCTCCATTCAGGAGAAATTCTTAAGAGAGGGTCTATTGCATCCAAAGAGATGAACAATTTTATAATTCTTAATTATAGGTACAATTTATAAGACAATCACTAATATATAGGAGCCTACAATCAATACTTCTAGAGTTGGGTTTCTTTCAAAGGACACTGTACTTCATATATACAGTCTCACCATTGCTTCAAATTGAATTAACACATCTTATTAGGAATGTGCCTTTATCCATTTTGTGCTACTACAGTAGAATACCTGAGACTGGGCAACTCATAATAAACAGAAATTTATTTGGCTTATGGTTCTGGAGGCTGAGAGGTCCAAAAGCATGGCACCAGCATCTAGCAAGGGCCTTTATGCTGGTGTCGCCCCATGGTTGAAGGTAGATGGGTAGGACAGGGTGAGAGAGCAAGTGGGGGCCAAAGTTGCTTATTTTTTATTTGTGCAAATATATGGAGTGCATGAGAAAATTTGTTATATGTATATAATGCAAAGTAATCAAGTCAGGATATTCAGAGTGTCCATTACTTAAATACATTGCTTGTTAAGGAGAATCACCCTTCTCTGCTTGCACACATTGAATTTATTCCTTTTATATTACTGTATGTACCCTTTAGCCCACTAACCCACCCTTCTTCTTCCTCCCTCCTTGTCCCTCCTCACCCTTCAAACTTACTTTTATAACAAAGCCACTCTCTTGATAAATAACAAACCTACTCCTGCAATAATGACATTAATCCATTCATGAGATTAGAGCCCTCATGACCTAAACACTTCTTAATAGGCCCACCTCCCGACACTGTTGCGTTGGGGATTAAGTTTCCAACACATGAACTTTGGGGGACACATTCAAACCATAGCAGAGTTTGTTCTTCTATTTATTATTTGTTTCTCCTTCTAGCGTCTATACGTTTCTTGTATATTGTTTTATCCCTAGCAGCTCACTGCTGAGCCTGGACCACAGTAGGTACACAATATATTTTTCAGTGAATGAATGAGTATAACCCCCTGGAGCAGTAGTTTGCAACCTCAACCCCACATCAGAATCACCTGATGAGGTTTTCAAAATCCTAACACTCAGGCCACATACCACATCAGTTTGATCAGAATCTATGGGGGTGAAATCCAGGGGTCAGTCATTTTTAACATTTCCCATGTGACTCCAATGTGCAGCCAAGGCTGAGAATCACTGCCCCAAGTCTCCCTATTCAACATGTGATTCACAGACTTGCAGCATTAGCTTCCTTAAGGAAGCTGGTTAGAAATACAGACTCTCAGGCCCTACCCAGGCTTCATGCACCCAGATCTGCATTTTAACACATTCTTCAGATGAAACTTAAATGTTTAAGAGGCACTGCACTAAATGTCTTTCCTCACAATTTTAAACCAACACATCTGGCTGCTTCTTAAGACCATGCTCATTACTTGATACTAAAACCTTACCCTTGCATGAAAGAGATCTGTCTTCTTTATAAATGAGCAAGAAAACTACAAGTTGACAATTCTCCAACAAAGGTTTTCTTTGCCAGGCTATTACATGTGTCTAAATCTCTGACTGTTCTGAAAGGAAGAGAAAGGGCAAAGCAGTGATCTCCAAGCTGGGAGAGCCAGAGTAGGAAGTTCCTACATGAAGCAAATGTGGACACTCAACACCACAGAAAAGTCACAGCTGGAAATCCCAATTCATAGCCATGTTGAAAGTGAAGGAGTCCACAGACAGTCAGCTGAGCTGGTAAGAAGCCAGAGATATAGCTGTAAGAATTAGAGTACCATACATGACCTGGGACCAAATAAGTTGATGAGAGGTCAGTCATGAGCAGCCTGGGCAGAGATAGGTTGTGCAGTTTCTTATATAAATGAGAAGCATGAAAAAATGCATTAGAGACTGGCAGACTTGAATTTGAATGACAATTCTGCTCTTATAGAGACTGAGACAGTTATTCAACTTTTTTGATCCTCACCTGTAATCTGGGGATGATAATTCTTACTTCCTAGGTATTGTGAAGATTAAAAGTGGCAATGTGTGTAAACAGCTTAGTATCATGCCTGGCCCACAGGAACATCTCAACTAATGGATGGTGTTATTCATTAGTATCTTAAATCTTTTTCACAAACACATAACACTGAAAAAAACTCAAAAGATAAAGGTTGTTGTGTTAGTCCCTTCTCACACTTCTATGAAGAAATATCCAACACTGGGTAATTTACAAAGAAAAGAGGTTTAATTGGCTTACAGTTCCACATGACTAGGGAGGCCTCATGTATTAGTCCATTCTCACAGTGCTAATAAAGACACGCCTGAGACTAGGTAATTTATAAAGGAAAGAGGTTTAATTGACTCACAGTTCAGTATGCCTGGGAGGCCTCAGGAAACTTACGATCATGGAGGGAGGGGAAGCAAACATGTCCGTCTTCACATGGTGGCAGGAAAGAGAAGTGCCAAGCAAAGGGCAAAAAGCCCCTTATAAAAAGCATCAGATCTCATGAGAACTGACTCACCATCATGAGAACAGCATGAGGGTAACCACCTCCCCAGGATTCAATTACCTCCCACAGGGTCTCTCCCACAATATGTGGGGATTATGGGAACTACAATTCAAGATGAGATTTGGGTGGGGAGGATACAGCCAAACCATATCACCTCAGAAAACTTACAATCATGATGGAAGGCACCTCTTCACAGGGCAGCAGGAGAAAGAATGAGTACAGGCAGGGGAAATGCCAGACACTTATAAAACCATCAGATCTTATGAGACTCACTCATTACCGCAGGAACAGCATGGGGGGAAACTGCTCCCATGATCCACTTACCTCCACCTGGTCCCACCCTTGACACATGGGGATTATTACAATTCAAGGTAAGATTTGGATGGGGACATGGAGCCAAACCATATGTGTTGTATTTATCATATTTTATGCCTTCTCTTCCTGTTCTTGTCCAAAGCAACCTAAAGAGAATTTAGTATTCCTTTGGGTGTTTGGTTAATTCCATTCAATGCCAGAGCTGGTTGTATTTTCCAAGATGGCCATGGCAAGATCTCCCATGTCACATACTCTTCTACTGTGATAGTGACACTCCTTCCATCAGGAGGACAGGCTGGTGACTATGGCACACGTGATGCTTTGTGACTTCCAAGGCTAGGCCATTCAAGATGATGCAGCACTTGGGATATCTACACTCAGAATGCAGCACCAGCATGTAAAGAAGTGGAGGCAATCACACAAATAGGCCACAGGTAGTTGTTTAGACTGATTCTCCAGGGAAGGCAAAAGCCGACAGTCAGCATCAGCCTCCAGCCTGTGAGTAGGCAGGCCTTCACATGATTGTAGTTTTCAGTCTTCAAAACACTTCCAGCCTTTGCATCTTCCAAGGTGAGCCCAGACAGCATGCCCCTGCTGCCTCGTAGTCTTTCTGAATCCCTCACCCACAGAAACTGTTGAGTATAATAAAAAGCTGTTTCCTTATGCCATGAAATTTGGGGTGGCTTGTTACATTTCAGTAGGTAACTGGAATACTGACTTTACGTTTTCTCCCAGGATTCAGGATTCCTATTGTTTCAGCTCTAACAGCCCTCTCTGATATGGCGCCTCATCCCCCAGCAATAACTTATTCTCAGACTTGCATTTGGCCACATATAACACAAACCTAACAAAAATTATTTTCTTTTATATTAACAAGTCCAAAAGTAGACAATTCCAGGGATGTTGTGGTATCTCTATAATGCCAGCAGACTCAGGCACTTTCTGTCTTTCCACTCAGCAATTGTAAATGTCTCTTTCACCCCTGTGTTTGTAAACAGCTGTTCTACTGTATGAGTTAAGGCACAACTTCAGTTAAGGCAAAAAGAAAGGGGCAAGATCAAAGGAAAAGCCCATTGCTGTGTTCCTTTATATCTGGAAATAATAACCTTCTTGGGCACACCATCAATAGGACTTCTTAGCCGAAACCAGACATAGCCTCTCTCCACTGCAAAAGAGCCTGAAAAATTAATTTTCTCGAATGAGTACATTTCGACCCCAATCAAAATTGGAGAATCCTGCAAAGGATGGATAAGTTGACAACCAGTAACATGCGTAGTAATTTTAAAACGGGAAAATTAATAGGAGGGCCCTTTGAAGAGTGGAAGATGGGAGGAGGGCCATGATGCTTACTGGGCCGTGCTGTGCAGAAGATGAGAGGAGCAAGGATATGGGGTTTAGCGCCAAGGGGTCATAGGTTCAAGTCGCCACCGGGTCTTGCAGGACAGTTCTCTGGATGGCCTTGGACTGACCCAGTTGCCTTGCTTTTCTGGCTTGTAATTCTTAAGAGTAACTGTAGGACGTACTTGGAATGCAACATCCTGGGATTGGGAGGAATGACTGGAATAGCCCAGGCTCTGTCCCACTGCCCCTTAGAAACAAGATGCTCTTTAATGCTTTCACCCAGAATTTCAAGTGATTCCCAGGCTATAAATCTCAGGATGGACTGCTTTCCAGCGAGCTTTAGTTGCAGTGCAAGTGGGGCACATACAGATGAGACTCCATTAGCCCTAAGCAGCTTTCCTGAGTCTGGAGGACAGGCTCACAATGAATCTTAGGCTTCTGTTGTCCCTGGCTGCTTGTCTGTAAGTAATAAACATGCTTTACATAACTTGTGTCTGAGCCTGCTTTGCCAGACTCAGGCAAGTAGATAGCCAGTGTGCAGTGAACCTGTTTTACAGACCTGTTTCCACCACTGTAAAGTAGACATTACAAGAGTATATCTATAACAAGGTTGTTGAAAAGAGGAAATGAGAAGACCCATATGAAAAACACCATAAGTATATATATATAATATATATAGTACACAAATATATATTATATGTTGCATATTTAAATATGTATATTATATATTTAAATATATATTTATATATTATATGTGTATTATACATTATATATTTGTTTAAAATATAAATAAGTTTTTTAATTGAGCTCTTCTTTTTCCAGTATTTGATTGTGATATGAATTGGGCAAATTCCAAGTATTTGCCCTCCTGTTTTTCTATTTTATATAATTCTGGTACCTTTAGAGTTCTGATTCCAATTACTAGAATCTGAAGTCAAGATCTCACCTTAGCTTTCACAGCCCAGGTGTCTATGGGATAGAAAGGTTCTCTTCACAAAGGAAGAACCGGCAATGCCGCAGACTTGTGTAGGTGAGTGGAGGGGCAAAGCAAACACTAAGTAACATATATTAGTTATTATAAGTTCTATATGACAAAGGCCTCCTAATGTAGTCAGTTTCACTGATTTGTAGTAATTTACATGTTTTTAAAAATGTATTATCTATTATTACTTTTAATGCAACTAATTTGCAAATCAATAAGCCATTCACAGAAAATAAATTTTTATTAAAGGTCAAAAAAAAAAAAAGAAAAAAAGAAAAACACATAAACACTTTTTAAGCAAGCTAGTTCCATCTTTTCCACAGTATGCCTCAAGTCATGGCCCAGAGGGCAAAGGTTAAGTCGAAATCACCTTCACTTTGCAACTGTCAGGGTTTTGTGATGCTGAATTTCAGAACTTAAAGGAAGACTGAAACCCAAAAATAAAGTATCCTAGACCTGAGAAAGTCTAACTGCAGATGGAATGAGACACTTCCCTATATCCCGAATCTCACACCAGATTATCTCATACCAGATTGTTTCAGTGATTGCACTCACTTCTTTCTTCAAATTTTTAAAATTTTTTAAAGTAAAGGAAGACTTGCTTACTTTTACTCAAGCCAACTTTTACTCTATAAACTGACTACTGAACTGGATAATGTCCCCATTCAAGACAAGAAATTCCAAAAATAAGAGTCACTAAAAATAAATGGGAGATTTTCAGTTGAATGGCTCTAGACACCAGCTTGATTGAACTAGAAAAGGAAATAGAGTCTCCCAAGCAGCCTACTTCTTGGTGAAGACAGAAACTATAATAGCAAGAGGGAAAAAAATCTTTGCTTCAACACTCTGACTTTTGCTAGTGTGAGAATGAAAAGATATGAGATAGTAAGAAATCCTGTGAAACTTCCAAATTCTGAAAAATGGGGTCCTCTATTATCCACACCACAACTGCAGAACGATCCCCACCTTGAAGAGAAACTCGGGAAGACTTGCTTTTAACTTAGTAACTCCAGGAATACACAGTCACTTTCTGGTCTCCTCCATCGTTGACTGAAATGAAAGGTACCATCAAGCCATCAAGCATGTATGATTTAACACTCCTCTATGAAAGGTTTCTTTTACATTTCAGATGCTCAGAGTCCTCCTCAGGTCCTCCTCAGTTGACCCTTTGCCTTAAAACAAGCGATGAGCCTTAATACTATGATTAGTATTCCAGGAAGTAATGAATGACACTGAGATGTAAATGGACAAGAAATGCACCTTCTATTTTGTAAAATAATTATCCAGCCTAATCATTATCTCCTGGACTCTTTTGATTGATTGAGAAAGGGCAAATAGAAGCTGAGAATTGTCTTTCAGATCTAAATTCAAGTTGCAGAGACCAAAAACAAGGTCTCTCTTTCAGTGGAAATGGCAAAAAGCCATTCTATTTTGATGTGGTTGAGGCTAGTTTACATGCATTTGTTTTCACTTTCTGCTTTTGTTCACTGGCAACTAATTACAACTCAGTGAGGGCCAAGGGAGAGCTCCTCTACTTCTAAGTTATAATTTGAAGGGTCAGTATGTATTGCAAATCCAAAGGGAGACTTTTCTCCCCCTACAGCACTGCCCCAGCATTACAGTGTGAAGAACTTCGAGGGTGGAAAGAGGCTTGTTTTTTTTATCTTTTTATTCTCAGTTAACTATAGGTTTTTCATACCTTAATATTTTGGCTGCTGGAAAAATGCAAAACAGCAGTGTTAAAATGTTGTTTTACTGGACCCAGATTAAGCTGGTTCAAACTACTTTTCCTTTATCATTCTTACCTGGAGATACTTGGTTTGTTTCATTTTTTATTTCCATAAAAAACTAGAACTAGAGTTTTCAGGAAATAAGAAATTAATATAATCATGGAAGTAATACAGTGTCCTTGGATAAGGTCTTCACTATGTCCAGAATAGTTTTTCTTTGGTAATAGGTAAGATTGATAGGGAAGTTATTGTATCTCTCCTTACTCATTATTTAGTGGTTCCCTCTTTTTTATCTGTTGCATGAGAGGTAAACCCCAATAATTCCCAGAATAACAAAATGTGTGCTATTTTTATGTATGCATTATAAAGTTACTTTCTGTTTTCTGATAGTATACTGGGGGATCTTGTGCCTGGGACATGAAGAAACAGAGTATAAAGTACAAAAAATATACAAGTAACCCACTTGATGTATTCATGGACTTGTCAAACTCTAAGACTTTTTTTTATTACTTTGAAGCTGGAAACCATCATTCTTAGCAAACTAACACAGGAACAGAAAACCAAACACCACATGTTCTCACTCATAAGTGGGAGTTGAACAATAAGAACACATGGACACAGGGAGGGGAACATCACACACAGGGGCCTGTCCGGGGGTGGGGGGCTAGGGGAGGGGATAGCATTAGGAGAAATACCTAATGTAGATGATGAATTGATGGGTGCAGCAAACCACCGTGGCACGTGTATACCTATGTAACAAACCTGCATGTTCTGTACAGAACTTAAAGCATATTCATATTCCAGAACTTAAAGCATAATTTAAAAAAAGAAAGGCAGAGAAGAAAAACAGAAATACTGTAAGTATTGCATTGGAATTATCAAGGAGAAGCACAGAAAAAAATAGGTTGCCATCCCATAAGAGGTTTGCAGCAATGGCATTGTTCAGGTAGCCTGGATTCGGAGAACACAAAGACAAAGAGAGAATGACTCAAGGGGAGGTTGAGGAGACAGTCATGGACCCTTGACATTTTATGTGGTTCCAGAAAACACCATGGTAGTGACCAAAGCCAGAGTGGTTAAACTCAGTGCTTGCTCTTAAATCGCCGCTTGTTGAAAACTTCTCACCCCATTTCAGATACCATCTTCTACAACGGCCTGTTCCATAGTCTCCAGTTGGGATCATTCAAGCCCTCCTTAACAACTCCATATTTTCATTGTACTTTCTCAACTTGCATTATGATTTTACGATGCTTCTATCCTTGTATCTTGTGGTGCAGGCATTATATCATATCATAACCCACATCTACTGAGCATCAATTATATGCTAAATCAAGCTTGTCCAACCCGCAGCCCATGGGCCACATGTAGCCCAGCCCAGCTTTGAATGTGGCCCAATACAAATTCATAAACTTTCTTAAAACATTATGAGATTTTTTTGCAATTTCTTTTTTAATTCATCAGCTATCGTTAGTGTTCGTGTATTTTATGTGTGGCCTGAGAAAATTCTTCTTCCAATGTGGCCCAGGGAAGCCAAAAGATTGGGCACTGCTGTGCTAGATAATGCAACCGAAACCAGGGATAGAATGATGAACAAGATTGAGATGGTCTGTGCTCTTGGGAAGTTTCTAATCTGTTGGGGAAAGCAGACAGAAGTAAGCAAACAAATAATTACCAACTAATTGAAGCTGATGTAACATGCAGTGTTCTAACAGATACAAATAGCTATTCATAAAATATAAATAAATATAATTTACCTACTTATATGTTTATTTGTAAACACAATTAACAAACCAATTTTTAGGCACAGTATTTAATAAGACCAGTGGTCATACCCTCAAGGTCTACCTGGTGACTTAATCCCAGCCCTATTGAAGCGGACGCCATTTCTCAGTTGTGCTATACTTCCCCATGGGTTTCTTGTTTCTCAACTTGCATTCAGCTGTGAGCAGCTCTCATAATGGAAGAGGGGACTTCAGTGCGGGTTGCATGAAACCTCTCCATCAGAATAGCAGTTGGTGTATTATTTGATGGGTTTAACTCTTGCCCCCAATATCTTGCAGTGCTCCTGGCTATAATTCATATTTCCTATGTCTTGCTTGTTCAGGTTGATTTCACCCTGTTCATTATTCGAATCCAGTACTTTCACTTCATTATTCCAACAGTGTTTCCCTCCCCTTCTCATTTCCAATTGTTTTTCTTTTCTTTTTTTTTTTTCCAATATTCCCCATCCATTTTCATATAGGAATTTCATTTCCATCTCAGAATCTATTTGAACTCTACTCTAACGTTTCATTAGCGTTTCATCTCTGGTTTTTCTGAGTTCTCTTACATGATTCAGACATTTTAAAAACTTTTAAAACTCTAAGTTAATAAGTGCTTGCAATGCATACAATACTTTAATTAAGAAAATTAACTCTCATAAACGCATATGATATAGTAATGCATTGCATTAGATACAAAATAAATACTTTTTCAATGTTACCTGAAGTTTAATTTAAAAATACTAAATAGATAAATGTTCTTAAATTCTTATCATTTATGTAAATAGTCACTACCCTTTTGCTCATCTCTGAGTTAGTGTTAACACTTAGAAATTACCATAACTGGTGTCTCCAGTTCATCAGGTGCCACACGTTCACTGGCTGGGCAGTGATTCTCAACTCTGATAGCACATTACAGTCATCCAATTCAAAAAACACTGCCACCCATTCTCCACTCCAGAGAAATAAAAAAATAGTATCTTTGTGTGGTTCTACAGCAATGGTATTTTGTACAAGTTCCCAGGTGATCTTAATATGCAGCCAGGAATAAAAACCACCACCAAAAAAAAAAAAAAAAAAAAAAAATAGCACAGCTAAATCTTGGAGAAGCACATAGAAATATTTTGAATATACAGCATTGGACAGGTGTAGTGGTGCATGCCTGTGCTAGCTACTTTGTGTGGCTGAGACGGGAGGATTGTTTGAGTCCAGGAGTTTGAGACCAGACTGGATAAGATGGTAAGACGTTATCTCCATTAAAAAAAAAAAAAGAAAAGAAAAGAAATACAGCGCCTGATAAATTCTAGGAAGAAACCACAACAACAACAATGAGACTGGCTGTTATAGATGTATGAATTTTCTGTCTTTTCTGATGTTTTGACTTTGGGAGCCTTGCTGATCCTGAAGAGACTGTGCCTTCCAGGACTTGCCAAATTTTACAGAGAGTAAAGGACTCGCTTGCAAGTATGCCTGTCATGTGCAAAGCAACCAGTCCAAAGCCATTGCCCTCCACTACTTCCTTCATCCGGCTCTTTCACTCCAGGTCACTCTCCATCAGCCAAGTACCCTAAAACCAGGAACAGCATTCATGCTCCAGAGCCCCAAAATTATTCAAGCTAGCTAAACCTAAGCCTGCTCACCCTGCCTGGCCTTGCCTTTCCCATAAAAACCACAATAAAGGTTCTTGCCCACACATTCTCCTGGCTGCCTATGCCACCAACCAACCCTGGTACTTCCCCCTGTAGCCACACATGGCATGCCATGCCTCCTGTTTCTAGGAATCTGTAAATATAAAAAACTTCTTCTTTGATAATAGTCATTTATGTATCTGCATGTCTTACCATAACCTGATTAAAAAGAAATCCCAGGTACTTTTAAAAATAATAGAGGTTTCTCAGAAAAGGTGACAATTACACTGACACTTGAAGATTGTAAGGGAAATAGGAAAAGCTTTGAAAGAGAAGGTACAGGCCAGGGGCAGTGGCTCACGCCTGTAATCCCAACACTTTCGGAGGCCAATGCAGATGGATCACCTGAGATCAGGAGTCTGAGACCAGCCTGGCCAACATGGTGAAACCCAGTCTCTACTAAAAACACAAAAGTTAGCCAGGTATGGTGGCGCACGCCTGTAATCCCAGCTACTTGGGAGGCTGAGGCAGGAGAATCGCTTGACCCCAGCAGGCACAGGTTGCAGTGAGCCGAGATCTCGCCATTGCACTCCAGCCTGGGCAACAAGAGCGAAACTCTGTCAAAGGAAAAGAAAAGGACTCCGTCAAAAGGGGAGGGGAGGGGAGGGAAAGGGAGGCGAGGGGGAGGAGGGCAGGGCAGGGCAGGGCAGGGCAGGGCAGGGCAGGGCAGGGCAGGGAAGGGAAGGGAAGGGAAGGGAAGGGAAGGGAAGGGAAGGGAAGGGAAGGGAAGGGAAGGGAAGGGAAGGGAAGGGAAGGGAAGGGAAGGGAAGGGAAAACAAGGAGATATTGAAAGACAGAGCCCCACAAGCCAATATCCTGAAAATTGGCAAGAACTTAGCTGAATGCAAGCAACTGGGAAAGAGACTAGCAATGAATGTGGTCATGAAGGAAGAAGCTAAATCACTGAGGTAATGTGTGATTTTATCCAAGGCTTGCTATAGGAAGGTGTATGACGTTTCTGATTAACTGGTTGAGAGTAGCTTACATTTCTCTTATTTAAGAAAACATTTGGCAGGGCGCGGTGGCTCACATCTGTAATCCCAGCACTTTGGGAGGTGGAGGTGGGTGGATCACGAAGTCAAGAGATCGAGACCATCCTGGCCAACATGGTGAAACCCCAGCTCTCCTAAAAGTACAAAAATTAGCCGGGCGTGGTGGCAGGCGCCTATAGTCCCAGCTAATCGGGAGACTGAGGCAGGAGAACCGCTTGAACCCGGGAGGCGGAGCTTGCAGTGAGCCGAGATTGCACCACTGTACTCCAGCTTGGTGACAGAGTGAGACTCTGTCTCAAAAAAAAAAAAAAAAAAAAAAAAAGAAAGGAAAAAGAAAACATTTGCTAATTCCCTTTTCCATACAAAGCTCAGAGCTAGATGACACAAGAAAACAAACAAAAATGACTTGGTCTCTCTTTTTAAGTTGTTAAAGGTACTAGAAGAGACAGATAAGCAATTAACTCCAATTTAAGGGAGAGGTGAGGCTAAATTTGTTGATTAGAACTCTGAAGCTCAGCACAGTGACTCACACTTGTAATTCCAACACTTTGGAAGGCCAAGGAGGGCAGATCGCTTGCTGTCAGGAGTTCAAGACCAGCCTGGTCAACATGGCAAAATCCTATCTCTACAAAAAATACAAAAATTAGCCAGGTGTGGTGGTGTGTGCCTGTAGTCCCAGCTACTTGGGAGGTTGAGGTGGGAGACTGGCTTGAGCCCAGGAGGTGGAGGTTGCAATGAGTAAAGATCATGCTACTGCACTCCAGCCCGAGCAACAGAGCCAGACCCTGTCTCAAGAAAATAAAAATAGAACTCTGGAGCTTCAAATTTTTATTTGTGAACATTAAAGTTTTAGTAAGCAAAGGTTGCATCTACACAGTCTTATCCTTATGGTTTTGATCTAAAACTGTATCCATTTTTGCCTACTTGATAGGTTAAAGTTCTCTAGTATGAATCTTTTTTTCCTGTATTTCACACAGGTTTCATTTCTTTTTTCTTTTCTTAGTCAATAAAATGTTATTCCTCCATGAAGGTTTATAGTATTTTATCTTCATGGTGGTTTTTCCTGTTTACAGTGGCCTTCTTTCTTCTCTCTCCTCAACCCCTCCCAAGAGTTCTACTTTGATGTTAAAATCATAAACCTGGTGGTTCTTTCCTTTGTATTTGTCAGATGTATTTTGAATCCCCCCACTTCATTTTTTTTTCTGTTATCACATTTCATGTTTCTTTTTTTTTTTTTTTTAGCTTTTTTTTTTTATTATACTTTAAGTTCTAGTGCATGTGCACAACGTGCAGGTTTGTTACGTATGTATACATGTGCCATGTTGGTGTGCTGCACCCATTAACTCATCATTTAAATTAGGTATATCTCCTAATGTCATGTTTCTTGTATATACCTCAGAGTTGAACTTTATTTTTAGTCTAATCTCTAATCTCAGGCCTGTTTGGTCTAAGAAATTATAACCTATTGACAAGCGGAGTGTCGTAACTGATATGTCTGGTCTTATTTCTATCAAAAGGTGTGGCTTGCCTCTCATTTGGAACACTCTTCGCCTTCACACACCACTGCAGGATCTTGGGGTAAAATTGCAAGCCACTCTTCCATTTTGGGTTTCACTTCCGGAAATGAGGAACGCAACAGATGGGGTGGAATTAGAATCAGGTGAAGGTAATATCCGGAACCAGCCCTTTCTTCTCGGAGAGCTTTTGCCACTTCTCAGGTGTTTCCACTCTTCCTTCCTCTGCCCTCTGTTTGTCATGGCTGCCAGTGCCTTCCCTGCCCACCAGACGGTGCACTCCTTCCTCCTTTCTTCTGCACCGAAGCTCTTACTCTGAACTCGTCTCGAAAAGAAAGTCAGTTCTCACTATAGCTCAACTACTTCAGAGCCCACTTAACCTTCCTAGGTATCAGGTTGTTGACTAAATGGAATATTTCGGGTGGTACAGGACAGATACTTTCGGACAAAGCTCCTTTCTGCTGGAAACAGAGAAACCTGCAACCTGAAATCTTAGGGACCCAAAGATTACTCCGCAAACCATGGAAAATCTCATTGTACATCTCAGTCCTCTATTCCTCTCCTTGAAGGGGAACCCACAAATGCTCTCTCCTAAGCATCTGGCCTCTTCTGTTCTTAAATGAGGTTGAAAGAACCCCAGCATTTGCCACCTTCAGGCCTGCATAGGCACTGAGGCCACAGGCACATTGCAGGGGTCCAGCTCAAGTGTTTCCCCGTTGGCAAATGGGTTCTCTCAGTGATGGAAGCCTCAGCCTCTCCAGCTTGTTCCCTATGGTACTCATCACATAACTATCACTGTGGACTGCAGGCTTTGGGTTTACTCAGATTTGGGTTCAAATCCACGCCTTGCCATTAATAGGCACTAGAACCCTGGGCAATTACTTAAAACTTTAGGTCTCAGTTTTCTTATCTGTGTGGTTAAAATAAGGTATGTGCTCTACGTTGTTGTTTGGAGGTAAAATGGAAGAATCTGGGCAAAGGGCCAAACCTCCTGCCTGGCTCAATGTTGGCTATGACTATAGTTATGACCAAACAACTCAATGGTCCTCAATTTTCTATAGTGACCAGCTGACTATGCCATCTGAACGAACTTCACAGAAAGGATATCTAAGTAAACATTGATTTTAATTTTTAAAAGGAAGCTTATTCAATTAAAAACATTTAAAAGCTCTCGGCATGATATCACATTGCAGAGTACCACAGATCCGAGAGAATCAACTAAAAAACTGCAAAATATGGTTGAGCAGTAGAGATTTATTTCACTATAAAGGCCGTTGTTTAAAAATTTGCTTTTAAAATCAGGTGTAAAAGAGGGAAGGGGAGATATTTCAGCAAGTTTTAAGCAGTTTAAGAAAATGAAAAATAAATCCAGTATTGGTGAGGTTTCAAAAGATTCCGTTAGGACAAGGCAGAGAACATTTAAAATAAAAGGACATTTCCAGGAACTTCAACCTAGAGTAGGATAAATGCACAGAGAATTGCTGAAGCTCCAGGAGAGGCAGGTCTGGCCTAACAGAACAGTCCTACAAAGCACCAATAAAAGGAGAAGCGTGATTCCCATAGGGCATGTCCAGTTGTGAAGTGCAATTAGAAACACCAGCATGACAGATTTTTTTCCCCCATAAATGGGTGAGGGAGTAGATCTATTTCTCATTCTGTAGCTCGATTAAAGCTGTTCCTCCAAATCTAAACTTTTCATCAAAACAAACCTACATATTGGATGTCTTAGTCTAATCTCATGTTTAAATCAATAAGCAAACATAAAAGATTTCATGGAGGAAGCTATGTTATTCACTCTCTTGTCATTTGCCACTTAACTGGGGAGGAGGGATGATGGCAGGGAGAAGCGGTTTATGTTTTTGATGCCTGCATTGTTTTGTGCTGATCTTTTTACAATCCCGGTTTTCAAAGTTGTGTCACTCAGAAAGCAACATTCTATCCAATTGGCTCAAACCAAGAGCCTTAGGTAACAATAAAATGACAGTTGTCACTCAAATGCTTTGCAAGTTATAATCAGTACAGAAGTTAAATAATATATCAAAGCACTTTTTGTCTTCTTATGACTATAAAAACGGGAGACAGTGACTACCTCAGTATTCATAATACTGCATGTATGATAAGTCTGAATGGGTCATCAAACTGTGTCCAGCCACACATCCCCCCAACTTTAATATTTTTCTAAGTTTTAATTCTAGAGTCGTGTGTGGATGCTTTGTAACTGGTGCCGGGTTTTTGTTTTTTTGTTTTTTGTTTTTTTTCTTCCCCAACATTTTCTTGCCAAGTATATCATTACGAGATTCTGCAGTAACAAGCATTCTTCTGTTCAAATTTATATCAATTAGTTGAGGACAGTAATTCAATTGGACGACCCACTGGATTTTGAAAGACTTGCGACCATGTCAAAGTGACGACCTTTTTCTTTCTCTCTCAGCCAAAAGCAATTTTTTAACAAGGAGCCCTGGAAAGAAATGCTGGTTTAATAATTAGTTATTGATCATGGCCAATGCCATGGTGAATACCACTGGATTAGTCAGAGACCAGTAAATCGGAGCATGGGTATTTCCCTTGTCAAGATTGTGAGAGAGCAGGAAAAAAAAAAAGCAAAGAACTGACAGAATAAGATATCAAAAACAGCTTAATTAGGTACATTTTAATCTTTGATAGGGATTCTTTTCATTTTCAAAAGTAGAAGTAAAATCTTTAACCTGTATTAAGATAAAACAACTTAATAGTATATCTCCACTTAAAAACACTGTAAAAGACCAGCTATGAGTTAAGTAGACTTGGAAAACACTAAAATTGCTTTGAAACAACACCATGCAAAGTTATTTTGATAAATTAACCCTGCTTTGGCCAGCATTTTTGCCTCCCTAAGATACCATTAACCCCCATGCCCTGAAATGCCCATTAGAAACAATTTGGATACATGCAGAAAAAGACTATAACAATTATAGACAGTAGCTTTAAAAGTATAATTGACTTTTCTGAGCGCTAATTTAGGCATCACTTTAGGGCTGCATAAAAATCTCCACATATGAGCCACTTAATGGAAGGAGAAACTTAAAAGATGATTTTATTGTACTTTCAGGGGAAAAATGTTTCCATTAGTTGTGCAATTTCTTCCTAGAATAGAAAAAAAAAGATATTGAAAATGCAAAGTGACAACTAAGTCAACTTCTATCTAGTTTGAAGGTGGTCGTGCCCAATCCTTACTCTGACAAACAAAAATGGAAGTCCCTCTATGCTCCATATTTAATGGGGGGGGGTTTCAATATGGTTGAAATCAATCATATTCATGACAAAGTAGCTAGATTATAGAAGTACTCTTAAACATAATTTTAGAAATGAATATGTGGATAGTGAGCAGATGAATCAAATAACTCAGCTCTAGCTCTACAATTTTATATTTTCAGGGGTCACCTTTCCCCAGAAAAAAAAAATGCACTAATTTTATGTCCGATTTCAAGTGGTTCTGATGGTTCCAGAGAATAGAATCATCCCCAAATGTTGTGATCATTTTGAGTTTATACCAGAAAAAGATTTCTAGCTTTCAGCTTGCTCTCACAAAATGAAAAGTGATGTTCTAAGACTCCATTCTTTCCCTATTATAAAAGACACTCAAATAACATCTGGACAATAATTTGACTGGGATGTCAAAGAGAAGACCAAATCTCTAAGATTCTTCACAACTCTGATTCAAGAACACAATGCTTATAGTGGTTTTCAGAGATGTGCATAAGAACTGTACATCTCTAGAAGCACGACAATATCCTGGGATTTCCTGTAAGATATAGCAACTACAGTGATCAAGTTTATAACCTTAATTATTTTGAGACAGAATTTTGCTCTCGTCGCCCAGGCTGGAGTACAATGGCATGAGTTCGGCTCACTGCAACCTCCGCCTTCTGGGTTCAAGCAATTCTCCTGCCTCAACCTCCCGAGTAGCTGGGATTATGGGCGCACCACCACACCCAGCTAATTTGTGTATTTTTGGTAGAGAGAGGGTTTCACCATGTTGGCCAGGCTGATCTCGAACTCCTGACCTCAGGTGATGCACCCACCTTGGCCTCCCAAAGTGCTGGGATTACAGGCGTGAGCCACCATATCCAGCCTTACCTTAATTTTTCATGTCAGCCTGACCTTAGAGGTTAAAAAGAAATTGTTGGTCATTGAGTGGCTGAAGTATATTGCTATTCATATTAATTATATGCTTTTCAAGAGTACCAACTCTCGCTTTATATGCATGTTAAAAGATAAAAACAAAAAACCAGCAGCCACAAGTGAAGAGCCCTGGGCTTCCAAAAACGTGGGAGTTCTAGTTTTGGTTTGACCTTTAATGAACTGGTTTAGGTTGGACATGTCACTTCAACTCCCCCATCTATAAAATGAGTAAGATGTCTATACCCTCACTATTCATTGTGGACTCCGAGAGCCAGCAGCTCAGCATCACCTGGGAGCTTGTTAAAAATGCGGGACCTTGGCCAGATGTGGTGGCTCATGCCTATAATCCTAGCACTTCGGGAGGCTGAGGCGGGCGGATCACCCGACATCAGGGGTTTCAGACCAGCCTGGCCAACATAGTGAAAACCCATCTCTACTAAAAATACAAAAATTAGCCAGGCGAGGTGGCGCATGCCTGTAATCCTAGCTAGTCGGGAGGCTGAGGCAGGAGAATTGCTTGAACCCAGGAGGCGGAGGTTGCAATGAGCCGAGATTGTGCCATTGCATGATCTGGTGTGACAGAATGAGACTCTGTCTCAAAAAAAAAAAAAAAAAAAAAGAGCAGGATCTCTAGCCCCTCCCTATACCTATTAAATCAGAATCCACAATTTAACAAGACATCCAGGAGATCTGAAGCTTTGAAAGCTGGTTTAAAAGACCTTTAAGATCACTTCTTATCTTGTTATGGGGGGAAAGGGAGAAGGAAACTCCTTGAGTTCAAAAGACAGCCCAACATCTCTGCATCTCTGTGTGTGTTTCTGTGTGTGTGTGTGTGTGTGTGTGTGTGTGTGTGTGTGTGCATGCAGGTCCGTGTGTTTATTCGCTTTCACATTTCACCTCTTTACCACGTGGATGCCTGTGCAGTTCCCTGAGCCTGTAAGACACATTTGTCGAGTTGTCTACGGCTTCATGTTTAGCTAAACAAATGTGCTGTCAGATGCCCTGAGATTGAGCAAATCGGGATGTGGACCCCAGTTTTGCTGTGTGGTTGGTCTGACTTAGATGTTTTTCATTGAGGTCACGGCACAAAGAATTAAAACCTCTTTACCTCAAGAGCTCATCTAAACTCACATCCAAATTAAGAAGGTACAAGAAATAAATAATCTCATCTGTCTTTTTTTGCCAGCATCACCTGATCTGTCAAGTCTGTCTTTAGTATCCCTACGCCAAGCTGACAGCTCCCCCTCGTCCGCCCCCGCAATATCTGGATCGGTGGGGACAGACGCCCCACCTCTGAGAAGATTCACTTACAGTAACTGCTGAGGTGCAAGTAGAGAATGAACAATAGAAGGCTGTCAAGCCCGACAGCCAGCCCGGGATGTATGAGCGTCGAACTGACAGCAAGGGCCTCAGAGGGTAAACTGCTTTGCTGGAACTAATTAAACAGATGAAATTATTACATGAATATGCAGATGTTGTTTACATTTTACCATATGGTATTATTTCAGGTAATAACTCGCAGGAGAATCCCTTCCCCTCATCAAGAGGAAATGGGTTGAAAAGAAGGCCCCACGTGTCACCTTTTGGTTGCTAGGCAGACACTGATAACTCAGGTTTCCTTTCCGAGTCATGGGGAGTATTCAGTTGGATTCCTGTGGCACAAGCAAGATGAAACTGCGGCCCCTCTCCGAAAGTAAAGGGGTGGGAGACACGGCTGCCTTAGCTGAGTTGAAACGGCGACTCCAGCTGCTGTAAAATTCACCCGAAGGATGAAGTGCATCCAACGATAGACATGGTGTCATTCTGCAAGTCGCAGGAAGAGCCAGCCAACTCACTTGATGCCTCTGAAGCTTGCATTTCCTCTAAGACTTGGCACTCCAAGACTCCAAGACTTAGGTGACTATAGAGCAAGGCAACTGATTTCTAAAATGCCAAGTCAGAACCATACCATTCAAATGAGTGTCACCCTCTCCAAAGGTGCCACCTTCAGAGGGAGGCAATGCACTGAAGCCAAGGAGCCCTGGCAGTCAATGAGAATGTGTGTGAGAAAGCAGGGTCAGCACACCCAGGCAGGACTAGTCATTCTCCCAGGGATGTCCCCTTCCTGATCTTTCCTCCCATGCCTCCATTAGTGCACTCACATCAAGCCATTCAGCCAATCCAACTTGAGATTCTCTTATCCCTCATCCCTCACGTCCAACCAAGCATGAAGGTTTTCCCTCCAAAATGGTCCTCACATGTTTTTCTGCTGCCCCATCCCCAGTATGCCCTGCCACAGCCTTCAGTATTTTTAACTGAACTCCTGTAGCAGCCTAACTACCATTCTCCTTTTCTGACTCTCTGCCGTCTTCAATCCAGTTAGAATTATGTCTAAAATTCACGTCTTATTAGGCGTCTGCCTCCCTTAAGAGCAGTCAATGACATATCACTACTTTCAGGCCCAAGCCAACTCACAGAGCTCCTTTACAAGGTGTGATCCTGCAACCCATTCCCAACTTGTTCATGTTTCCTGTGCTGTTCTTGGTACTTGGGCCATTTCCCCTCTTCCTCCACCTCCTTCTCTTACTGGCTTACAGCTAACCATGCTTTTATGTTTGTGTTGAAATTTGTTGTAATGATTGCTATTATTATAAAAAAAAATGTTAACTGTCAAATCTGGCCCTGTCAAAATTCTGCATTATTTACTCTTTTGGGATAATCAGACCAAAGAGCCTTCTCTGAATGTATCCACCTTTATCCATCCCCACATTAAACACATGCAAACATAGATACAGACATATAAAGGTTTTTTTCCAAACCTGAGATCCTGTTGTTCATGCTGCTCTGAAACTAGCTCTTGTCACTTTACAATGTCATGGGCATTACCTACATCAAAAGATAAAAATAGATCACATTCTTTTTAATGCTTCAAAATACTCCATGCTACACGTGCATCGTTATTCACTAAAATATCTTGCCATTATTAAATATTCAAGGGTTCTTTTTCTTTTTCTTTCCTTTTTTTATTAACTTTCTTTGTAGATGAAAATAATGTTTCTACAAATTTTCTTTTAAGTTCTTATTTATTGATGCCTTTTTTTCTGGAAGGATTGATTCCCCAGAGTGACACTTCTATGTCTAAAGGGACATGAGCTTTTAAATTTAGTAGATATTTCCAGATAGTTTTCCAAAAAGGTTGTAATAATCTATACTCCCATTAGCAATACATGGGAGTTCCTATTTGCCCACATCCTTGATAATGTTATATTTTACAGCTTTTTGTGTTATTTTTGTTCCTGTTTTCATTTTGCCAGTAAGACATTATACTTTATTTTCATGTCTAGCTCCTTCACTCTTAGGGAAGTTCAGTGTCATTTACTGAATTTATTCTCTGTCTTCAAGCTCATTTCCTATTTTTCTATTGTGTTGTTTGTGTCCCTTATAAATTTGTAGGATTTTTTAAGCTAATTCTTTGTCTTGTGTGTGACAAAAATATCTGCTCAACATGTGCCTGTTTTCCTTTATATCTTTTGCGTTTCCCAAGTCTCTTGAAGAGGCCTCTTGCTACCCTACTGTTATCCAAATATTCATCAAATGTTTAATTCATGTATTTTCATACTCCTTTTTTCTTTGGAAAATTTTCTTAGCTAGTTCCAATATATATTCTTCCATGTGAACTTCGAAATCTTTCTGCCTCATTCCTTACCCATCCTCCCAAAACACCAATTAGAATTTGAATTAGAATTATATAAAACTTAGTAACTTGAGAAAGTTTGATACTATATAGTAAAAATAATACCATTTTTCGAATTTGTGTCTATTTTTGATCTTCAATAGGATTTTGAGGTTTTCTTCACTTAAATTCTGTGATTTCTTATTCAATTTTTGTCTACAAATTTTGCTTTTTATTGTATTATTGTGAGTACATTTTTCCTTTCGTCTTTCAGCTAGTTATTACTGTAAATGAGAAGCTATGAATATTCATCTTGTCTTATTAATTTTAATTCATATTATTTTATTAATGCTACTAAATTTTAGTGGTTTTTTTAGGTTTACGAAGTAAGCAATCATATCTTCTGCCAATAAAAATAAATTTATCTCTTCTTTTTCAATAATTATTTCAACTTATTTTGTTTTCTTGCTTTATTGCAACCTCCAAGAAATGTTAAATAATAGAGGATATCTATGCAATGCATTTGAATTTAAAATGATTTCAGTATTTCAACATACAATGCTTATTGTTTTGACAAATATATTTTTATCATATTTAATTAGATTATACAAGAAATATTTTATTAGTAGTAGTTGCTGAATTTTGGAAATTGTCTTTTTGGCATCTATTGATTAAATAAATTATATTTGTTGATATAATTAATTGTGTTGGTAAAAGTCCAAATGTTGAACCTTTCTTGAATTTCTATTAGTCATGCTTTGTTATTCTTATAATATACTGCCAAATTCAATTTGTTAATACACTTTTTTTATTTTTACAAGCAAAATTTCACTGTCTTATCATGTTTTGAAATTGAAGTGCTGCTAGCTCCTTAACCTAAATTGAGAAACTTTGGTTTGGATCGGTACAAAGCGTTGCTCCTCAGAATGCAATTTTCAGGTCAGTAGCACTCACTAAAACTACATGTTAGCATGTTTCCCCAGCCCTACTAAATTAAAACCTAGAGTTAAACAAGATCCTCCAGCGATTTGTATATACATTAAAAATTTTAGAGCACTGGTATAAATAACACAGTGATTATTCACTTTTTTCAAGTTATGTCACGCTAAGCTAAAAATCCATTTGGCTGTGTCACCTACTGAAAACTGGTAACTAGATGATGGGTTGACAGGCGCAGCAAACCACCATGGCACACATTTACCTGTGTAACAAATCTGCATGTCCTGCATAAGTATCCCTGAAATTAAAATAAAAGTAAATTAAATTAAAAAAAGAAAACTGGTAGATTGTCTTCCCAAATTTTTATGATAAATCTATTCAATCACTTTTCTACCTCTTCTTGAATCAAATTTGAATGTTGTATTTTGGTGGGTAATGTCAGGTTCCTCCAACTTTTCCCTACAAAAACTTCATATCTCAGTGCAGACACACTCATCACAGTGGACAGGATCCCCTCCCAACATCTGCAGTCCTGCCTCCGGCCCCTTGCTCCCTACTCTGTTCACACTCTCTTCTTTGTCTACAATCATACTTAGCATGTTTTATTATAATGTCTTATTTAACTGCCTTTCTCCTCTGGTAGACTATCAAATCCAAGACGGAAAAGAACCTGTCATTCTTGTTCATTTTTGTAGGGCTGGCACCAAGCACAATCTCTGACACATAATAGGCATTCCAGAAATATGCTGTGTGACAACTGGATGGATAAGTAGATGGGTAAGTAATATTTTTAAATGCAGTAACCAATATGTAATTATCTTTATATCCCTTGCACATTTCATAGAGCCTAGCATCCTACACCCTTCCTGACACATAGAGGACATTCAAATTGCTTGTAAAATATAAAGTGTTTTGTAAACTGTAAAACGATGAAATGATGGTACTGCAGATATGACAATAAACAAAAAAGACATTGTCTCCAGTTAAACCTACTCACTCACACTCTAGTAACTTAACTTTGTTTTCATTTTAATTTGCTTAGTTATATAGTTTGGAGAATTTTGGAACTCCTCTTATGTTTTCAACTTTCATACTCACTTGTGAAAATCAGCTAGGTCAGGAAATCATCACATAAAAGTGTTGGTTTTCTCTTCAGAATCAGACAAAATAATTTAGTGCTAGAGGAAAAATGTAGATGTTCAAGCTTGACAAAACAATTTCAAGTAAAAAAAAATCAAATGTAAATATGAAATAACAAAGCCAACTTACTTCTGGCACACACACAAAAATCGAAGTCAGTGCTGAAAGAGTAATTCTCTGAAATGTGTTGAACACGAAGCAAGTGTACAACCCCTGGAGTAGCATGCATTGAAGGTCACCCTGAGGCACGGGGGAATTCTAGTTTCTTTATTTAAACATTATCTCTTTTTTTTTTTTCTTGGCATTTCCCAGTTCGTGTACAGATTGTTTCCAAATGGTGGTTTTAAAATCATTGCTTATAATTCACATTATTGCTCCAATGAGGGATGTGTTGGGATCTCAAGACAAACCATAGGGAGTTATTGAGTGAACAGTAATGAAATCATGATGCTTGGAGGGCTGGTCATGTAGGAATCTTTCTTTTCGTTATATGGGTCCCCTGGAGGAATATTGAAGTAGACACCTGTGTCAGTCAAGGTTCTCCAGAGAAACGGAGCCAACAGGATATACATAGGTGTGTATATTTATTAATTTATGTAAGGAATTGGCTAATGTGATTCTGAGGGCTGGCAAATGTAATATCCATAAGGCAGGTCAGTAAAAAGTCTCCGGCTAGTTGATGTTGCAGTTCTGATTCTGCAATTTGTAGGACAGACCAGCAAGCTGGAGACTCGGATAGGATTTATATGTTGCAACCTAGAATCAGAATTGCTTCTTTCAGGCCTTGCTCTTAGACCTTGAACCTGTTAGATGATGGCCACCCACATTATCAAGGGCAATCTCCTGTACTTAAAGTCAACAGATTGTAGATGTTAATCACATCTAAAAACTACCTTCACACCAATATCTAGACTAGTATTTGACCAGACAAATGGACCACAGCATATTCAAGTTAACATAAAAAATTAACCCATCACCATAACCCTCTACGGATACTTGTCCCCATCCCACACATCCCACCATGGCTTCAGACTGCTCTAAGACTTCCTCATGCTCTCCCTATTCAAGCCTTTCTCAAATTTCTTTTAGCCCTTACCATCCGCCTCCCAAAATAATCATTCTTTCAAAATTCAAAAGTTTTTTTTTTATAAAAAGCAATCTGGTCAGGCTAATTTGCAGTAATATGCAAGTGGTAGCTAGAATTTCAGAAATCAAAGTAAAAACTTGGTGCATTTTTGGAGTAGAGGAGAAGCAATTTATAGTGGTCATTTGTACTAAACTAGGGAATCATAAAACACATTACATGAGGATCTGGCAGGTAACAGAAGTGATTAAAGTGGGGTTAGTCTAGAATCATTGGTCCGGTATTGAGAAGGACAGCAAATTGGACAAGGCCCGATTCAACTCATCTCTCTCCAGTCTTTGCCACAGGGGAAGAGTCCAACATGGCTACATTTTTCACTTTTTCAAGAAAATCTAGAAATCCACATTTGTAGGAGGCATTTCCCAATCATGAAAACACCCCATGGGCTGCCAGTTCAAGACTCTATACCTTATTTTTTGTTTGCCATCTCATTGTTTCCTGTGATTCTGAGTTCTCTCATAATCTGAAAGTTCAGTTTCCAAGTGTAACTCATCTGCAGAGAAGAAAAAGAGAGGAGGAAGACAGAAAGACTATACCTATGGCTCATTTGTTAAAAGCCAGGTGCTTCAAAGTTAGGGATTTTTTTGGTAAAGTCCTTCACTGTACACAAGGGGCTGGTAGACCTTGGCCATGTCTGTGGGGTTTGTTAATCAGGCACTTCTTCTCATAAGTTTTCACTCATTTTGAAAAGCCTAACTCCTCCTAGAAACCTGCAGTTCATTGGACAACAAAATTAAGGATCAATGATAACAGCACGTCTTCTGGACCTTGACACAAGGGATACTACACCTGAGTTACTCAGAGAATAATCACATGATCCTAATCGGACTAGTTTCAGAAAGGAAGACAGAATGAGAAGCCATTGCCATCTTATTATTTGTCTACTTCTACAGGCAAAGATGTTTCTCCGCCTCTTTATTTAAGTTTATTAAGGAAAATGCAAAGACTACTCAAGATGGAAAGCGTCCTTGCAACTCTCATGGGAGTGGGTTTCTCCTGATTCACTTCTCTGTCCCCTTTGTTTTGACATCTCTCCATGGTCTCTGAGCTACTTAAAGTGATGCTTCTCTCTCTTCGGTCTGCATAAGATTCACCTGGGAGTGCTTAAGGATGCAGCTTCCCAGACCACACTCCAGAGACCCTGAGCCAATACACTTAAGGAATCTGCAGTTTAAAAGTGCACCAAATAAGGCGAACCAAGGATCCAACCTAAAGAACACTGCCCTAGGGAAAGGAAAATGGAATATGATGGGAAAAGACTAAGGGGGAGTCCCTTCTAAAGTGGAGACTCTACTTCAATAGTAATAAGTGATGCTTGGCAGTTTATCTAAGAGTTACAAGAACCATGTGTGCAAAACTCAATGCTTTTGCTTAAATGAATCTAGTTGTCTTCTGTTAATTGGGAGACAAAGAAAAGACTTCCATGACAATTGGAGTCCATGCCTTCAGTGGAACTCTGAACACTTTCACAAAAGATTGTAATGGGGAAATTTGCCCTGCCATAGCCAATTATCCAGAGTCTGTCTGCTCAGTGGTCAAGCAGAGAAGTTCACATACTGTTACTTATCTCTCCCCATACACCTAAATTCATTCTCCAGAGAATCGAAGAAGACTCACCAGGCCTCTGAATAAAAAGAGTGATGCAGTATTTAAGTGGGATTTGAATTGAATTCCAAGTCTTCATAGATAAATGATTAAAAACATACTGTTCTCTATTTGCTACCTGAGATAAACAACTGCAGACACACCTACCCAGAAGCTCAGCTGCTATGGGGCATCCAGGAAAACACGGTGTCTGTTTCTGAGGGGTTTGTGTGTACCTGACAGTCAAACACTCTGTTCTCTGTAATGCCTCTAGGTAAACTGTTTATAATCTTAGAAACCCATTAGCATGCTCGCTGCAAATGATCATGTCTCAGTGGCATATCTGAAAGGCTATGGAACTAAAGGCCCTAGAGTCCTGCTACAATGAAAAACTTGGCTTATTCATGGAAAGAAAAGCATTTGAGGCAACTAAGATTAGCAACTTACTGTGTCTGGAATGCAATGTTTTTATCATGCTCTTCTGAAAGTCATATATACATGGTGTGCTTAATGCAATAATTTATTAAATAGTGAGCCATTTTCCATTCTTTGTCTGCAGTGACTGATAAAATTTGCCACTTTAAATCATGAAATTAGAAAAGAAGAGGAATGAGACCTGCTTTAGCTTTCTGATTTTTAAAAAGTTTTCATGCAGACAGCCTCAATCTAACACACGCTGAAATAATCTGTAATGCTTTTTAAAAAAATAACATTTAGACTGGGCGTGATGGCTTACGCCTGTAATCCCAGCACTTTGGGAAGCCAAGGCGGGTGGATCACCTGAGGTCAGGAATTCAAGACCAGCCTGACTAACATAGTGAAACCCCATCTCCACTAAAAATACAAAAATTAGCCAGGCATGGTGGCGGGTGGCTGTAGTCTCAGCTACTTGGGAGACTGAGGCAGGAGAATTGCTTGAACCCAGGAGGCGGAGGTTGCATGAGCCAAGATCGTGCCACCTCACTCCAGCCTGGTGACAGAGCAAGACTCCATCAATAATATAATAATAATAATTGTTTCAGTCCCAGCCTAGACCATGAAATCAGAAACCGCAGTGCTGACTAGGTCATTTTAAACTCCCTTATTTGAAGTATTCTAGGGCAGCCCTGGTGGTGAGCCACTGGCAGTTACATACATTCAAACTCATGCTGATGTGTTGCCTGGCAAGTAAGACCACCTTTGAGATGGTCCCCTTTTGGAAGGCACCTTAATAGCTACATATCTGAAACACTTCATATCAAATTCTGTGCCATATCGAAGAGCCAAAGTGAGGGTCCGCTAACAGAGTAGATAGTAAAACAGTAAGTAAGAGGTAATTCTGACCTACAGCCAACAATCGCACTTTTATTTAAGTGATGCACATTCTAGAGATTATTTTGAAACATAAGAATCCACAGGTTTAGTTTGTATCTTTAGAAGGGGGGAAAAAACCCTAAGTGGAGTCTCAGTTAAGTTAAACAAATGTCCTATCCTTCTTCTAGCTAAACAATGACTCCGCCACTGCCCCACCCACCTGCCATTATCATAGAATGGAAGAAGCAATGGCATGAGTTATCTGTAACCCATGGGAAGATCATTTAGAAAGTACTCTTCACATGTTTTCTCTATTAGAATCTGCAGCTAGTTGTCTGTATTAATTGCTAAGCAACAGGTGGGAAGTGTGGTTTTATCAAGGGTTAGAGAGCCAAAACAAAAATTGGAACAAAATCAGCCACGCATATTTGCACTACTGTAGTACCCAGGCAAGGTGCTCAACAAACACTAGTTGACAGCTCCTCTCTTCCCAGTGAGCCTTATTTAAGATTTAGAAGGGATGAGGGAGAAAAAAAAAAGCTGTCTAATAAACTGCCCAAGTATACTTGCATGCATCCTGGAGAACTCAGGCTACAAAGAAAATAAATCTACCCTTTCAACTTCAAGTCAAAGCCCATATTCGCTCCCTGGGGAACCTCAATTATAACAGGGGGTCCTTCTTTTTATGTTCTCCCTTAAGGAAAAATTACCACAAGTTTTGTTTGGAAGTTCTCAAAGTCTTTTGTTTAGTGTTCTATTCTAAACAGAGTAAGTTCCACACGATCTGAAAAATCTGCAGATGTTTGCAAAACTAAAAGTAAAAGAAATTGCTGAATCTTGTGTGCCTCTCCAAAACCCAAACTTGACCTTCCAGCAGGTGGGGTCTAGTTTTATCAGAGGTCTGTGGAGGCGATGCACCCAGGCTGCTTGTGCCAAAAGATGCTGTAGTCAAGCGAGGGACCCTGGAGGGAGGCAGAGTCCCATTGCATGAAGGGTGAGCTTCCTCCAGGAGTGACTGCACTAGGCTGCCACAGGAGTTGACCCCTGTTCATGGAGTATAGCATTCTTTTTATGGTTCCTCCATGACCAGGGTTCAGGTCTCAGCCCAGACACCATCTCCCAGAACATGCTCTCCCTGTGTTCGCAGCACATCGCCCTGCCATTCCCTTCATGGTCTTCCCCTCTATCTGCCAATGCCTGGTCTGCCTGTTCACTCATTTATCATTACTGTGCCTTCACAACCATAAGAAGAGTAACTAAAGGAGAGACTGTGTGTGTTCTGCTCACTGCCATATCCTCAGTCCCTAGCACAGTGCCAGCTTTAATGGGTACTCAGTAAATACTAAATTAAGGAAGGAAGGAGTAAACAAAGGCAGTGATCAGTAAGTGAACCTTGAGAAAACACAAGTGTCAGGGGGAAGTACTGGACCATGCAGACAGCGGGTGTGGTGAGTTTCCCAGGTCGTCTGAAGGGCACTGGTGCAGGGAGAGGCTGCGGAGAGTCTGCACAGGAGCCCAGAGGAAAGGAAAAAGGAGCTGAGAGAGGAGACACCCTGGACCCTCACTAGCCATTCCACAAGCACATATGTAAGACCCAGTTTCTGAGACTCTAGGACATGCACTATGAACAATAAAAATAAGTATAACGATGCCTTCCAGGTCTGCAGCAGGGAGACCAGCACATAGACATTATTTGGGAGATGTTAATAACGATGAGCATTTTTTTCATCATCATCATCATCGTCATCATCATCACATCTCACATTTATGGAGCACTAACTATAGAGCAGGCACCACGCCAATTCCTTTACGTGGATCAATTTATGTAATCTTCACAAAGCCATACCAAGTTATTACCTTTTTTTGTGCTGATCCAGAAACTGAGGTTAAGCCAATTGTCCAAGGTCACAAAACTAATGAATGGTCATAGGTAGGTAAAAGGTTAAGTGGTTGTAAAGAGAAACAGAGAGAGAGAGAAAGATACTGGAATCCAGTCAAACTTAAAACTCTAGCTTAAAGAATGAGGCTGATTTCTCTCCTGGCTCCAGCAGGATTTGGGTGGACAGTGACAAAAATTCTCTCCTTGACCAGCCTCTAGCCAGGCCCCTTGAGCCCTCTTTTCTCAACTTTGGCCTCTGAAGACTTGAATAAACACTAACATGGTTTCTAATAGCTCAAGCCCACATTTCTAGGATGACGCTAGTCCCCCTTCTTAAAGTGCCTGCCTGAGAAAACTCAAACCTGCCAAAAAAATGTACTGTTTGTTCCAGCCAACATCTGATGATAGGGCCCCTCTGTGGAAGGGTAGGGGCCTAACTTCCGTAAGTGCCAGTGAGCAAACTCAAATGAGTTTCACATGGATCAATCACTGCTTCCTGATTTTTGTAATTTTTTATTTCCCTGACTCTACTCATCCCCCTCCATACTCCCTCATTCTCCCCTTAAAATGTCCAGTTACCTTTGTACAAAGCAGAGTTCAGCTCGCACTGGGCTCTTTCCCATTGCAATTGTTATTACTGATTAAACTCTGTTCTTACCACTTTGACTAGTGCCCAGCTTGGTTTATCTTTGACAACAGCTAGCAATCACCACCACAGTGGTAGAGCTAAGACCCATACCTGACTTCCAAGCAGCATGACTGGTAGGGGCAAATTAGTCTATCACTTTGTCAGGAGGAGAGAGGAGGGGTGAGGGCCAGGTCAGAGAATGTACAAAGACTGATACTCAAAATAGGCCAAGCAGGGTGAAAACATATTTGCCAAGCAGATAGAGGGGGATGAGGGTTTACATACTCACAAGTGGTAACAACATAAGCAAATGTAAAAAATGTCAAGCTACAGTTTGTGTATTGAAAGTCAGTGGTCTAGTGGGGACATGGATGGAAGGGGTCAGGGAGGGTGCATACTGGCCCCAAGGTGTGGCAAAACTGTGAATGGCCTTGTATTCTATATCATGGAATTTGTGGGCAGTCGATAGCCATAAAATATTTTTAGGCCAGGCATGGTGGCTCACGCCTGTAATCCCAGCACTTCGGAAGGCTGAGGCAGGCGGATCACCTGAGGTCAGGAGTTTGAGACGAGCCTGACCAACATGGAGAAACTCCATCTCTACTAAAAATACCAAGAAAATTAGCCAGGCATGGTGGCACATGCCTATAATTCCAGCTACTCGGGAAGGCTGAGTCAGGAGAATTGCTTGAACCTGGGAGGCAGAGGTTGCAGTGAGCTGAGATCACCCCATTGTACTCCAGCCTGGGCGAACAGAGCGAAACTCCATCTCTAAAAAAGAAAAAAAAATTTAAAAAAAAAAAAAAATATATATATATATATAGAGAGAGAGAGGATATAATGGTATCTCTTATAGGATTATCTGAATTTTAGATTATTTCCTTGATATGGTTTGGCTGTGTTCCCACCCAAATCTCGTCTTGAACTGTAGTTCCCATAATTCCCACATATTTTGGGAGGGACCCAGTGGAAGATAACTGAATCATGGGGCGGCGGGGGATCTCCCCATACTGTTCGTGTGGTAGTGAATAAGTCTCACGAGATCTGATGGTTTTAGAAGGGGTTTTCCCTTTCACTTGGCTGTCATTCTATCTTGCCTGCTGCCATGTAAGACATGTGTTGCTTCCCTTTTGCTTTCCACCATGATTGTGAGGCCTCCCCAGCCATGTGGAACTATGAGTCCGTTAAGCCCCTTTACTCCATAAATTGCCCAATCCCAGGTATGTCTTGATTAGCAGCATGAGAACAAACTAATACACTCTTTGAAAAAGAAGCTGCAACCCTATGCTGGCCAGCCACCTGCAGCGAGAATCCTACACCACACAGGAAACCCTAAGTCAAATGCAGCCAGGGGCTTTCTAGACCAGGTTCCCTTCCATTCAGGGGATCTGTATTTTTGATTTTTTGCAGGAAGAGTTGGAAAGTGTCTCACCCTAGATGGGAATTTTCTGCAACCAGAAGAGAGGAGGAACATAAAAATGCATGCCACCAAAAATTGTACACTAATTTTGCTAATGGTTGGAAAGTTATGCATACATTTTTGGTGGCAATGTTTCTCTTTGTTCCCATGTAGGCTAATACTGACATTTGTTGGAGCTCCCTAAGTACCCAGGTACTGGCAGAGGGGGGTGAACCAGAAGCACAACACAGCAACAGAAAAATATCAGCCTAAAAGGAGCATTGGTAGAAATTTAGTAACTAATTATCAAGGAGCTCAAGCACAACAACAAGATTAGCACATCATTGTATAAGACACACTTTGTTGTGTAATGGTCCGGTTTACCTCAAAATCATCAGAATTCTGTGGTCTGCATTCGAATTCATATTGTAACATTTTTCACTCTGGAAGGTACACTAAGTCACCCTTTGTAAACAAGCCTCTTAAAACAGGGGGTCTTCATATTCTTTGGGTCATGGATGCCTTTGAAAATATAATAAAAGGTGAGGTGAACACACATGATTTTGTTGGACTCCTTGGAAACAAGGTCCATGGTTACTAATGAAGAACAGAACTCCTGAAGATCAAAACCACGTCTTACCTCTAAGACTGGGCTTCCCAGTGGGTGGAAGAGCTGCCAGACAGTGTCTTGGAGCTCCACATAGACTCCAGGCTCCAGAGATGCCACAGCTGAAAGAGAAGTCGTGTGAGAGGTCAGCTGTTCTGGGGAGCAAGGAAAAACTGTAAACTGAGGTCCCTGCCAGGGGAACAAGCACAAGGTCACATTTCTTGGAAAATATATTTGGCAAGAAGACAGCAACTCTTCAGTATCTCAAGTCCCTGAAATAACTCAGATAAAATTGGTAGCTATTTCTTTCCTAAATTTACAAAATATTGTTTCAAAAAGGGGTATGTTGGTATTAATTTTATGTTACTGATGAATATGAAATGTAGTTTTCAAGTCACCAATATTTTTGGAGTTCTAATGATCCTCCCCTGTTTTTCTTATGCAAATTGACATTGCAGTTTGCAGATAGGTAATAATCAGATGACTGTCTAAAGATCTCCACAGTTTAAACAAGTTCATTGCCATTCTTGTCTCTCCTTAGATCAGACGTATAATTTTTTTGATTGCTATGCAATCTAGAATTTAAAAGTGTTCCCAGCTTCATGTGAGGCTCCATCTGAGTTTTTTCTTTTCTTTTTTTACAGTTTTCACATATTTAAGGGGTACAAGCGCAGTTTTGTACTCTTTGGGATATATTGTGTAGTGATGAAGTCGAGGCTCTTATTGTAGTCATCACCCAAATAATGTCTATTATACCCAGTAAGTAATAAATTTCTCATCATCCACTCCCCTACCACTTCCCACAGTGTTTGTCATTCCACACTCAATGTCCATGTGTACATTAATTAAGGATATGTTGTATTTGTCTTTCTGTTTCTGGGTTGTTCCATTTAAGATAAGTGGATGGCTTCCAGTTCCATCCCTGTTTTTACAAAAGGCATGATTTCATTTTTTATGACTGAATAGTACTCCATTGTGTGTGTGTAGCATTCCATTGTGTATGTATATGGTGAGAGGAATACACACACACACACACACACACACACACACAAACAAGTATCAGGCCAAAAGGAGCATTGGTAGAAATTCAGTTGCTCAGGAAGGGGAATATCACCCACCGGGGCCTATTGTGGGGTGGGGAGAGGGGGGAGGAATAGCATTAGGAGATATACCTAATGTAAATGACAAGTTAATGAGTGCAGCACACCAACATGGCACATGTATACAAACCTGCACGTTGTGCACATGTACCCTAGAACTTAAAGTATAATTTAAAAAAAAAAGAAAAGAAATTCAGTTTCCAATTAACAAGGAGTTAGACGGAAAAGTGACCTCAAACACATCAAGATTAGCACATCATTATATAAGACACGCTTTGTTATGTTTTTCTCTTTATATATATACACACACATGCGCGCACACGCGCACTCACACACACACACTAGTATTCCATTATATATAATGGAATTTGCTTTATCCAATCCTCCATTGATGGACAATTCATCAGTTTTAAAGACAGTGGAATGTTTGCCAAATTTCCTGTAACTAGATTCTGTTTTGGTGGTTTCATCCTCTTCATTTTTACAGCCCACTGTTTTCTAGAGTCCCAAATCTGATTCTGAAAGTCACTTAAATTTACCTTCAAGGTATCAAAACTGATCTGTCTCTGACACATCCATCCAAGTTTCATCTAATGCGACAAAGTCAGACACATACAACCTAATCTTGCTCTAGCTTACGTGATGAGCTCCACCACAGTGGCAGTGAGGAACTTGTGCCAAATCCAGTGGTTGCCACACAGAATCCCATGGTGGAAGCTTGACTTAAGAAGGGAATCCTGTCAGGTTCCCTGGCTTCCCAGCTATCTGTCTCTCTGTTAATGTCCTGACTGGTTTAACATGTATGTAAAGCAGATGCTATATTTGCCTTTATGGTTTCTCTATGAAAAAAAAAAAAATCCAGTGAACTTTTTCTTCAGTTCTAAACCAGGTATTTTACAATGCAGGTGCAGAGAGTTCCTCCTAAAAGGGAACAGTATTTTCAATTAACTAGTCAGTCTACTTCTCTAGTGAAACATGAGTTGGCTGTATTCTATATAAACTCATTCCTGTGTAGATCTCGAAAGTATGTCTACCGTAGCTGGGTCATTTTGCTGTGCTGGAGGATACATTTTTCCAGCCTCTGCAGCGGGATAGAATGCTTTTCATCTCATAATAGTTTCTGTCACACACACACACACACACACACACACACAAATAAATAAATAAATTAAAATTAAAATTAAAATAACATGTTTAATGTTAAGCGCCTAAGCACCAAGCACTGATATGTAGGTGTTTACGCTCAGAGGTAGCTTAATGGGAAATTACAGCCTACCCTGAAAGACAACAAACATCATTAAAATAAAGTGATGGAATGAGTGTCACACTTAAAAAGTCAGCTCCCCCAATATGAGACTTCTCTCCATTGTGCAGAACTGTTGTGGCCTCTCTCCAACAGAGAAATATTCTAAGGCAATTTCTCTAATTGTTTGGGTTGTGTATGTCTAGAATGAGACCAGAATGAGCAATCTGGACATAGGATAAAATATGATATGAGATTGTCTGTGTTCAGACCTTGACTCTTCCACCTTCCGGCTGTGTGACATTGGCCAAGCGATTTCAGTTCTCCGCGACTCAATCTTCACACCCGTGAAATGGGACTAATAGTAGCGCCTTCTTCACAAGGGTGGTTGTAAAGATTAGTATCTCTAAAGGGTTTAGACAAGTGCCCAGTACATGACAAGCGCTATTAAGCATCAGATATTATTTTTCTACAAAATGAGTATTTGTTCAATGAATGAATGAATAAATTGATTTGGTCTTTCCTTGTGATCCAAGTAGGATTAACTATAATAACTCCCATTTTATAAACAGAAAAAGTGATGGTCCCTCCAGAAAGAGACTTTGCTCCTCCTGGATGGAAATACCTTGCTTAAGGTCATGGAGACAAATTAGAAACACAGTCAGGACTGGAAATCTCTGCAGTGCCAGGGCTAAGACCATGGCACTGTGGCTCCCCCACGTCCAAGAATTCTGTTTTCCTACCTCAATTTCACCTTCTCTACTTGTGAATAACCCTGATCAAATTGCTGATCAAGCAATCATTTCTATGATTCAACCAGGAAAATCTGAATTTGATTCATTTCTGAAATCATGAATTTGATTCATTTCTGGAAACATACAGTCATGAATAGATTGCAGTCTCATTGAGTCTCATGCTTGCTTTTCAAGTTTGGCTTTTTAAAATCAGATTAGATTATAGCTTTAAATTAAATGCTTCCTGATTGATTAAGAATAGATTGTTTTCTGCCTGTACTGTGGCTTCAAGGAAGTAATGATTGATATGATCCACAATGGAATACATGATTATTAGAACTTTTTAAAATGAGAAACTCCCTACATGAAAAGATAAAAGTACACGTATAGTTATTTCTTTACATGTATATTATTTAGAAGCCAAATAAAAACTTGAAAGCTAAGCATGGTGGTTTATTGTTTGACTGTAGTTTCTTATCTATTTAGGAATGAAGGTGTACAACTGTTTGTTTTGGGAAGGTATGTTAAGACGATATGCCATTCACTTCAAATCTGAGCCAAAAAATAAACTCTGATCACATCCATATCTCCAGGCTGCCCAGAGCAGGGAATGAATTTCAAGAAGTTGTGAAAGTTAAGAATCACCCATGGTGTTTTTTCTTTTAACTTTGCACATCTAGACTAAAATCCTGGAAAATAGTAGGAATTCCAGAAATGTATATTCATGATTATGTGAATGAAATGCCAACTTCAAGATCAAGGAATTAACCCAGCACTTGACACTGACAACCTTAGCACATGATGTGATTTGATCTTACCTCCAAACATGTTTTAAAATATATTTTACTATCAATTAATTAGTGGATTGCCCTCAGAAAGAAGAAAGGAAACTTATACCTATAAGCTTTCTCTACAGTTATTTCACTGAGGCTTCAAGTATTAATAGAGCATATGAAATAAATTAATTACAGTTTTTCAAGCATAAAGTAAATTCATAAAAGATAGTTTAAAAATTGATAGTATTTTGGCATCTCAAATTTGGGAGCACTCTGGTTATTTCTCTATCTAGGTAAATGAATGACGAAATCTATACACACACGGGGCCAGCGTTTTGAAAGAGCATTTCTAACGGCATGTGAGATTTTGCACCTGTAATTATTTTGGGGTACAAAATTGGCTACACCAATAATTGCTCCTATAAACAGCTAATTGTAGCTGCCGTTAGCCACTTGTGGGTGTAATTAGCTGCTTGCCCTTAATCTTCATGGAATGCCCAGTTCTCCCTGTAATTAGTCAATTGTAGACACTGTTTCTTTCACAAGAGAGGAAAGACTGTAGGTTATCTCCTTTAAAACATTTTAGAGTAAATCTTTAAATTTGAATATCGATTTAAGGCAAATGTGAACAGAAATAATTCCACCTTATAAAATGAACTGGAAGTAGCTTTACTTTCCTCACCTGTGTCTTAGGGACTACATGCTGAACACTGCTGCAGGGATGCATTTACAACAAAATGAATTATTGCTCTCTATGTATTATTAACTGGTGTAATCATTTTTATTTTTTAAAAATTTTACTTCTACCGGAAATGTATATAAAATGTTCAAAGTATCCCAGGGTAATTACATAACAGAATCCTGTTCTCAAGGGCTTCATCATTTAGAAAGTTTGTTTATACCATGGACTTCTAAACCTTACTAAAATTAGAGGCGGAATTTAGGAAAGTCTGTATTAAACTGTGTTAGCTGCATGGCTTTGGACATGCTGTTTAACTTCTCTAATCTCAGTATTCTCTTCTGTAAAGTGGAAACAATAATCCTTCCACTTCTCCAGGTGGTTGTGAAAATTGTAGGAACAGTTGCTGATCTTAATGTAGCAAGCAAAATTTAGTTCTTCAGAGTCATTGTAAAGCATAGCATCTTTCTCACTATAATGTTAAAATGTGGCTTTTATATTTGCTCCTCAAATAGGAAGATACCATAAGAAATAACATCTTTTTCTAACCATTTTCTGCTTTCTTGCTTATGAATCTTTGGAATGGTAATCTTTTTAAAAATAGAAAAGCATAAATATTTGAAAGTGGCAAATTTTAGTAGTGTATAATTAATTTTAAGATACTATATTGATATAATGGTTGCATATATGTTATATATTATAACATAATGTATATATAAATATAAATTAGTACTATGTCAGTAGCAACACTCTCTAAAATGTTGCAAGTAATTCTTAGAATTCTAATCCTAAGAGCATCTTATGAGTCCCAATTAAAAGGCAAGATAGCATATGGAGAACTGGCCAGGATATCAGTTGTGGGGCTGCGAATAGAACCCCAGTCCTCATGGTCTTATACCACCAGCATTTTCCCATTATTTAACTGTAGAAGAAAAACTCTAAAGTATTTTACTACTCCTGGGGTAATTTCAAACATAGCTTTAAATGATAATGATTTTGGCATAAATCATTCTCTGTACAAAATATGGTATATAACCTGATTATCATGTGAGCCTTTGTGTGTCTGTGCATGTGTGAGTGTGTGTGTGTGTGTGTGTGTCTGTGTGGATATATGAGTGAATAATGTTGTCATAAAATAGACTGGAAGCTTTGGGAGCTTGAAGCAATATCTTTCTTCACTAAACTGCTTTATTACTGCCATTCCCTCCCTCCTGGGCATGCAGTCAGCTGAGACTAGGCCAAATTGGCAGTCATTTTCAGAGAGCCTGGCAGGCCCGTGATCTCTGGGAGTTCCGGGGCTGCATTTCCCTATCAACCAACCCTTCCAAGGGTCAGTAGCCACCCTGACTCCTGGGCTTCAGCTCGCCTGTACTGGGACATGAGTCAGAACAATATGAATTTATATCTTAAAGTCATGCTGTGAAGGCATGCTCTACCCCCTGAGGTATTTTCATAGTGACAGTTCTCCTTTTGACTGCTTTCCTAATCCTCTAACTTCATAGCACATCATGCCAGAATTCTTACGAGTGGCCAGAAGGAAGAAGGCTCTTTGGTGACCAAGGGGTTAACTTGATAATATAGTTTTTCTTTAAAAAACAATAATTTGGGGAGATGTGTTGACTGTTGATAAGCAGACCTGAAATAATAATAGCAGAGGCTGCTTATCACAGGCAGGCAATAGTTCTATGACAATGTTCCAGCTGATGAAAAAAATGGGAACAAAAATTAATAGTGACAGTACTGGGAGAAACAAGCCATAAATTCGATACTAAGTCATAAAATACAGACTAACCCAATAAACACATGCTACTGTTATTATATTAATATTGTTAAAAATATCATAACATTTTAAAAATGGAATAGAGGTGAAAGAACACTTTTTTTAGAGGTAATTTTCACTCGTTGTGGCTTAGAGGCAAAGGAATTTTTTTTTTCTTTTACTAAAAATACTAAAACTCTAACTTGGGTAGCATAGTCAAGAATCTGACTTGGAAACAGAACCAACACAGGATGATCATATTTCTTTTCCAAAGAAGGAATGGAAGATGGAACTACCATTTATTGAGTGTTTTTTTTTAAATGGGCAAGGACTTTGTATTTGTAATGTCAATTCATCATACAAATAATATTTGAGGTGGGACTTATTTTTCACATTTTTGAACTAAGAACAGTTAAGTACATTGTCTGAAGCAACACAACTAGTAGGTAGCAGAGTTGAAATACAAATCGAAGGCTGTCTGGATTCTGAATTTATAAATCAGATGTTACAAGGACCAGAACCTTAAGTATAGAAGAAACAAAAAGAGGTGGTCGGCTGTGAACTCCCGGGGAATGTTGGGCCCATCTAATCAGCGCTGCTGGCATGCAGTGACACTTGACTGTTATCACTTCTAGACTGGCTGATTTTTCCAAATAAGCCAAAAATCTAGATTCTCATGTAAAACCTCACTTTTTTAACCATGAGCATAAAGGAATTAGGCTGGGTCCCAGGAACTGCCCAATGGCTGAGTTTTGAGAGATCATCCTCTCAAGTCCTTATTCTTACCGCCACTCCACACTTTTCCCACAAAAACAAAAACAAACAAACAAAAAAAACCAGGCAAGGTTGTTTTGGAGATCTTTTTGAGGATTTTTTATTAATGCCTGTTTCACTTTAGATATTTATCCATCAAGAAGTACTTTCATTCTAGACTCTCTTAGCATAATATTGTGTCTTTCCCCTCTAGAAATCCCTAATCATGTCACAAATATTAATTGCAGTCCAGTGAGAAGTGCATTGTCATGTAGAAAAGGAGAACACTAGTTACTGAGAAAGTTTCAAATCTGGTCCTCATTATTGGAGTTTTATTGCCTTATGAGAAGCTTGCATCAATTGCTTGACTTGTAAGGTTTAAAAGATCAATAATGAAAAGACGTCCTTCTTAAAAAGCGTAAAGGACTTTAGCATTCTTATTTCCAATTGGTGAAATAGATACAATGAAGTCATTTGACTAGACCAAGTGTGTGCAACTCACTAGACGTACACACAAAACTGAGTGTTCTACACTCTTGCCCAGATTTCTGAAAATGAATTTGATGAGGGTGGCCCTCAAATGAATGTGCCAACGCTGGCTAAATAAAAGGCCTTTAGTATCCAGAGCCCCTTATTTGTCCAGCTTGAATATGACCAACATGACATACCAAATTCGGTGTCTGTATAAGTTTCAGAAAATCACACTGGATTTATGAAGAATAATTTGCTAATGTTTTTAATCTCCTGATGGTCAGTCTTGTAAATAACAGAAATGAGTTCGCTGCCAGCTACACATTTTATTTCCATTTCTGGTTGTTTTCTTCCCCCTTTATTTCAGCCCTCTGTGTGTGATAGGCTTTCATTCTCGACAAGACATCAGAACTTGACTTAATAGGCAGCAGGGGTAAAATCGCCAGCTCTTTACATGTAGGGAATCCTGAGGTACATACAAGCCTCTCTCTAAGATGTGATAACGTAATCTAAAGCCAGGCCCAGCCTGTCAGTTCAGGTCTAAAGGGATTTGATTCAGTGTCAGAGCCTTTGGCTCACGAGGTCACTTTCTGTTCTTGCTTTTCTTATAACAAAAGCAGGAAGTGGGGGTGGGCGGTGATTCTGGGGTGAGTGTGTGTGTGTGCACGCGCATGCATGTGTGCACGCACACGTGTTTTTTCAAGCCTTGCGAATTCCTCAGCTGCTGTTTGTTGAGCACAGGGCCTTTATTTCGGCCTCCTGAAACATTTTCATTAGACAGAAGCCTCTGAAGTATGCTCCAGACGTGGATAGTGCAACTAAAAATCGTAGGCCTCTCCAGAAGCAGCCTGATTGAAATCAGCACTGTGTCAGGGCCTGTCATATCTCAGAAAAGACATAAAACACACGGAAACATCAATAAGCAACAAGCTTCTGACAGCTCTGAGACATTCCAGCTGACAAGAAGAGAAAGGGGGTGAGGTTAGGGCTCAGGGGGGATATTTAAAATGCCTAACAGCCAGCCGAAGTGTTGGCAGGCTTCAGGGAGGACGAGAGAAGACAAGATAAAGTCTATCAGGTTATCACCTGGTTCGAGGCGGACTCCTCCTTCCAAGGCCACTGGGATGAAACGATGACACAACTGCTCCCACCCCATCCCACCCCCCTTTATTTTTAAATGTTTCTGAGAATCAAGCTGCATTTATAGTGTTGCCCAGACAACATTTGTGCACGAAAAGATTTTTTAATGTTAAAAAGAAAAAAAAAAAGAGAAATCTGTGAATTAAAGAATTCCGCTTCTAGCTACAATGTACAGAAATCAAAAAGGATTAACAAGGTTTTTTTTTTTTCATTTAATTTCCTGTACACCAGAAGCTTTTGTTAAGAGATCAGAGATATTGCTATTTATTGAATTTTTAATATGATCTTTATTAAAAGGCAGCACACATGTTTGGTTTTCCTTCTTTCTCTCTCTCTCTTTTTTTAAACATGCATGGATATAAAAATCAAAGGCCAGGAATGAACCATGGTTGTTTGATTTCAGTGCTTTTATAATATGGGTGAAGATTTGGATATAGTACATATTTAAAATTGTTAAAGAAAAACAGATAAATGGCTTTCTACTTTTTAAAATGGTTTTTGGCCTTCAGAAAAAGGATTGGTCACTAGGTGTTAACCCTTCAAGTTAACACCTCCTTCTGCCAGCTAGGAAAATTTCCAGAAAGGTCTTCTAGCCCAGTATGATTCATTACAGGAAGGTAAATGAAAGAAAGAGATAATAATTTAGGTTCTGGTTTTTATTCTCTTTCATAGGTTATGTAGGGCATATATTTTTCCTACGTGCAGACCTCTGGCTGATATTCAAAGAAATCTCTCTTCATTAAAAAAGTTGAGATGCATCCTTGGGGGGTGCAAATTGGTAAATGTGGATTCTAGAGTCATAGATCCCAGATTCAAAAGGAGGGGCTGTTAACACACTTATGAACATTAAGGCCGAGTTCCTTCTTTAGGTTCTAGAGGTTATTTCTGGAGAGCCCAACTGTGTATGCACAATTCTGCTTTTTCCATACTCAGATCTTACCTATTTTATGCCAATTATCCCGTATTCATTTGTGCTTTCATGTAAAACCAACCAACTTTAAAAAAATGGAAAAGATAGACATAGAGTAAAAGGTGATGTGGTAGAAAACCAAGTAGTCCACCACCATTTCCTGAATTACCTGGGGCAATTTTCCCCTTATCACTGTTTCAGTTTCTCATCTATGAAATGAGAATAATGATACCAGGAGTTGTTGATAGGGTGAAATGAGATACTGTATATGAAACTGCCTTGTAACCTACACAGTGCTATTCATTTTTGTCATCTTTTTAATAAAAGAAAGAGAAAGAGAAAAAGAGTCCAATAATGAAGGGGAGGAAATTAATAGCATAAAAACTTAGGCTATAGTTAGCAACTGCTATTGCACAAAAATATATTGCCAAGTCCACCACCCAGTTTGCTATGCTAGAGGAGCACTGAGATTCCCTTCCAATCATCAAAATGCAATGCAGGCAGCAGTTGAAGTGGGAAGCAGGTCCATGTTACTGTGGATGACTAATTATAATAATCCAAGGAATGTGATCTGATTACTGGTGCCTTATGGTTCCCTTGTATTACGTCCTCTGTCGCTTACAACAGTCTTATAGAAAATAAGTAGTTTTAGTCTCATGTTCACACACACAAAAAAACCTACAGAAAGTTTAAGTTGCTCCCCCACCAACCTATTACAGAGTTTTTGTTTTATTAGAAACACATCCTATTCTTTGCAATTTTTCTTGCTCTTGTCATTCAAGGAATCCTGGTGGTATTAGAAGCCTGGGAAGAAGCCATGCTTAGGCCTAATGACAGAGGAAGGAAAGAAAACAGAACAGAACAAAGTCAGAGCCAAGAGTTTCCATGTCTGGTAATGAGTGGAGTCTTTAACACCAATGTGGTCCTGGCAGGTGCTGAGGGTCCTTGCTTTCCTGGTTCTTCTAACCTGGAAGGTTCCTCATTTCGTGACTGCACTACAACCAAACTTCAACCTGCATCCCCGAAAGAACAGGGGATTGCAGGGAATGGTGGTCTCTCGTGTTTTGTGCTGTTTCTGTGTTCCTTTTGCAAGCCCTCTTGGTTGGTTAGTTAGGAAATCCAAATTAAAAGCCACCTTGTACCTGTAGAAGTTGGCATTCTGGCCAGTTTGGAAACTATGCCAACCCTTTGTGAACTGGCTTAGTGAAACTTCCTAGGTTAATAACTGCTCAAGCTTGTGTTTAAAAAAGTGTCTAGAAAGCTTTTCTAGCCACATAAATCTACACTATGGATTCTTACTATCTTATTTAACCAGCTACAGGGAAAATCCCAACATTAAAAGCTCCTTTTAATGTCCTACCAAACACAGTTTGATTGGAAGTTTCTTGAGTCCAGCTCTATGGATGTTTATCTACGAACTTCTATTCCCTAGAACAACATCCAGAAAAAAGCTAAAGGTGAAGTAAAGCATTTTCTGTTTTTGCAGCCCTCTGGCTCCTTTGACACTGAAATGACAACAAAATAAGAAATTTTTAAAGTAAAGGTGTGACTCACTATAAATGTGATGATGTGTGCTTCAGTATTTTTTAATGTTTATTATTCATTCTTTCATTAAAAAACTACTTAATATGGAACACCAAATATCGTGTGTTCTCACTTATAAGTGGGAGCTAAGCTATGAGGATGCGAAGATAGAAGAATGATATAATGGACTTTGGGAACTTGGAGGTTAAGGTTGGGAGGGGACTGACGGATAAAAAACTACATATTGGGTACAACATACACTGCTCAGAAATTACCACTGAAGAACTTACCCATGTAACCAAAAACCACCTGTACTTTAAAAACTATTGAAACTAAAATAAAAAAAAAAAAAAACCTACTTACAAACCCAATGCTATTTTGCATTCGATAATATTATTATACATTAAACAAAATAAATTTTGATAAAAGTTATTTTCTCATTTTTATAATAATATGTATTTACTGTTGTGTTATTTTACGAAGGATACTATTTTATTAAAGTTATTTGCATTCTGCCAAAAAAACCACTTAGTGAACAACTTCTATATGTTAAGTGCATGCTGGATGTCAGGACTTATTGTTCAACCCTCTTTGGCTCCATGGTATTTTCTGGCATAGAATTTCTATTGAGGTAAACTGTTGGGCTGGTAAGAAACTGATTTGATGCAGGCGGCTTTTCCATAATGATACCTATCTTGATAATTCCCAGCGTTCAGATTTTAGGCTTGTGGGCAAATACTCAGTTTTCTGGGCTCCATTAAGAGATTTATTTTTAGGTTGCAGGAAACGAGGAATTTTTGTAGACATAGAAGTTGTAGGGAGCTTTGTTTTTATTTGTGGTAAAAATATCATGCTGAAAAAAATATATAGTGGCCAATACTTACCAAAGGAAAGAGAACTGGTGAGAAAAATAATATAGAAAGAAGCCGCATTTCTGTATTATCCAAGCAAGAATTTAAGATACAGAATATATTCAGTGCTTCCCATGATTTTTCATTATCTTACAAAGTTTAATGATAATTGTTTCATATCTTAAATGTTGATTATAACATGTAACACCTTTTTCTTTGAATTTTGACAGATATACAATTGCACATCATCATGCTGAAACAGCATTTTAATGTACAACTAAGCATACTTCATTTAACGGCTAAGGAAATAAAATCTAGAAAATGTACAGATAAACAAGTATTACAAGTCCAATAATTCACTCACAATGGATACTCAAGAGAGAGTGATACAAAATGAACATTATGCACTATCTTGTCTTTATTTACATCTGCCAATTTTGCTGTGCACATGACTGGGACACTTTTTGCTCCTAAGAAGCATTTGTTACCTTCTCACTTGGAAGATCAGTGACCTTTGCCCCTTCTGACCATCACCGTTTCCCCACAAAAGGGAACTGAACTCGGAAATTCACCTTTCTAATTAATAGACAGTTGCATGGTTTTAATGATAGTCTTCACATCTCTCTACTTGTCTGGAAGCCTCCAGTGGGCGGAACATAATAGTTATGGTTTCTGTTCCCCCTGTTTTTATTCCACCGGGTGGTGCTTAGTAGAAGCTCCATAACGACTTTCAACAATTGAATACATTTTATCAAACATTTTATATTAAATCATATAAACTTTTAAAAGCATGGGAGTTGGAGTTAAAAGCATATGATGTAGGAGTCAGAGGCTTGGGCTTACAGAACAGACTTACTTTCAAATCCACAAAATATCTAATCCTAGTTGTGAGACCCAGAATTAGGAGACGTGACTTCAATCTCACTAAGCTTGTTTCCTCATCTGCAAATGGAATAATACGGGTCGTTGTGAGGATGAAATTAACTCAGGTAAAGTGCTTAGCATAAAAGTTACTTAGTTACTTAACTCTTATTGTTATCATGATTAAATACCATTTTCTATATTGTTTTAGATAATTGCATTTTAAGGAATGTCCTTGGCTTTGGATAGCTTTGTAAAGCATTATCAAATCCAAGTTCTGGAAATAACATGTCACCCTTTTTTTCCCCTTCCAGATTATACTTAGTAGTCACCTAAGAAAAGAACTAATCAGCTATTTGAGTCATGATATATAGCAATTCATAGAATCCAAGAATCTCTTATTCTAGGAATTAAATATAATATTTATTTTCTGAACTCTTTGCTTTTTAAAACATTCTTATATTTTAGTTGTTAACCGCATTAAAATTTAAATTTTTTGAATCATTACAGTGATGGCTAAAGCTACACAACTAAGATTTGTTCTTCTAGTCAGAATATTTATTTGTAGAAATCTGATGATTAACTTCCTGGAAGATATTTGTATAGAAAAAAATTATGTGTTTTATTCCACAAGAAAACAGAACATCAAATGAAAAGTCTTTAATGGGGTGTTATTTACATGCTCTTTTTTCATCTATTTTTTCAAAACAAATGTCCCTATTATATGAATTAGCATACAATCATCAACGTTAGCATAGGCAGATAAATAAAATGTATCCAAATACCAAAGATGAGTTGGGAGGTCCTTTGGACTTCTTTTTTTTTTTTTTTTTGGAGACGGAGTCTCACTCTGTCACCCAAGCTGGAGTGCAGTGTCGCCATCTCGGCTCACTGCAACCTCCGCCTCCCTGGTTCAAGGGATTCTTCTGCCTCAGACTCTCAAGTAGCAGGGACTACAGGTGCATACCACCACACCTGGCTAATTTTTGTATTTTTAGTAGAGACAGAGTTTCACCATGTTGGACAGGATGGTCTCGATCTCTTGACCTCATGATCTGCCCGCCTTGGCCTCCCAAAGTGCTGGGATTACACTGTGCCAGCTCTAGACTGCTCTTCTACTATGAAACCTCTCAAAAGGCCCACTCATCTAAACTGCCTCATCCACAATATTCTCAATGACAGGACAGAACAATACCATCCTAGTACTCACGGAAGCTAATAGTTTGACAGTACTCACATCTCATTGATTTCCTGGATCCTTCTGTTTGGGGAATGAAATGCTACTGACCTAGGTACGTATTTTCTATCCAGACATATGGCAGATAGCTATTATGGGCAACATCTCAAAAGAGGACTATTCTAAAATACACCCACCTGAAAAGTATAGGTCACCAAGTGTATTTCAACTGTAGGGTCTTTACCATATGTGCATTTTTAAATTCCTTCCCCCCTAAAAAACACCTGTTAGCTCTTCTATCTTTTCTGTCAGATGTAAAATGAATATAATAGTAGCATCTATCCTTGAAGGATTTTCGTGAGACTTAAATAAAATAATCCTTGGAAAGTACTTATTCCAGTGCCTCGACCATTGTAAGCATTCTGTAAATATTTTCTATTTTTAAATGTTACTGTTTTATAATGAATCTAAATATCCAATTTCAGAGTAGTAATACATTAGTTTGAATAAATGAATTACAGACAATAACATTGATAGGAATTTTTGTTACTTTTAAAAGATTATAAAATTTTGAAATAAAATCAAATCTCCTGTCTAACTAGAATTACAAGGTACACAGTTAATATTGTTTAAAGCCATCTTGGTTTTCCCCTGAACAAAAATCACTTTAATTTTTATATAAATATATGAAATTGTGTGACTATAAACATAAGTAATTTAAAGAAAGAGTTTGGAAAGGGAGGAAAGGACAGAAAGAAATTATCGATCACTAGAGTAAAGAAATATCAGACTACAAAAGTAATAAAGGTACCAGATTCTCAAAATATATAAATAAATAAATTGTGTGAATTAATTTAAATAAATAAATAAATTGTGTAAATAAATAAATTGTGTGAAAATCAGAGACTGAGGAAATTATTGACATCTGGATTACTAACCCATTTTTGTCATAACTTTGGAATGATTATCAGAGGTATAAAACAGGAGAGTAGCTCATAACTTTCTAGAGAAATTAGGACAGTGAAAATGATCTCACATTATTACAATAGATTTGCATATATTTGTGCTGACCCCTTATCAACAGCATTATTTGGGAACAAAGGAAACCACTAGGAATTGAATCTTCAATCTCTCTCTCTTTCTCTCTTTTTTATGAAAGGATACTATAAACAAGAATTTGTGTTCATTCACACAGTATTGAAAGCAAGAGATGGGGAGGAAATGGAATCATCTTGCTTTTTAATATATGTGTTCAAATGGGGAATGTTTATGATTCTACCAAAGGGAGTACCAAGTAAATGATGCAACAGTACTGTGAAAACTTTAACTCAGTTTTCTGACCCTTTCATTAGCTATTATGGTTACTATTTAAATTTATAATTTATTCTCTAAACAAGATCTAGCTAAAAAATAAGAAAAACGGAACATCCAAGTAAAAGAATTGCATTATGATGGTTAAAAAAGAGCAGAATTAGAATCAAGCCAATACATTCAAAGAGTGGGACATTCTACAGACACTGGTCCATTCTCTTGAACAAGTCACGGTCACGGGAAAGGAGAAGTGCTGAACTGAAAGAGACTCGCAGGCATAGCAGCCAGTTTCAATGTGTGGTTCTGCAAAGTACCTTGTAAAAGATTTTTAGGTTTAATAATGGAAGCTAAGCACAGCCTGAGTATCGGTATATGGACATTTATTGAAATGGATACATGTAGATCATTGGCTGGAAAAAGCAGATTGCAAGAACTGTGTGTATAGTATGATCTCATTTTACTGAAAATGTATGCACAGTGAAAGATTCAGCAGATGCATAAACTGATAACTGTAGCATTGTCTGTAATAATAAAAGAATTTTTTAAAAAGAAGTTTACTGATTTTCTGTTTACCTTGCTAAAAGAGCACTGGGAATTGTTTGGTGTGTGTGTATTTTATAACTAAACAGACCCAAATATCAATGGGAAAAATGTTCCATTGAAACAGACGCAACCAAGCTACCATGTAATCATTTTTACACATTGTGTTTAAGAGCCTTTTGTATTTTTCAAAGTCAAGTTCACTGATCACTTCCTTTGACGTTTACCTGACAATCGGTGCTATTTTTATGAGTTAAAGGAAAGCAAACTGATTTTTCCTTTCCTATAGTTATTACAAGATGCACTTAAAACCCCTGATTTGAAACTGTGTCTTGAGATACTGAGTGGGTACTGAACTAATGAAAGCCTCTTTGGAGACACTTGATTCTTAGAATCTCAAGTAGTACTGTGCTGGAATGTTACACTGCGGCCCATAACTTCAACATGCAGTCAATAAATTCTAAGCCTCAGCGAGCAAAGCTCCCTCTGTGTGACTTCACTCATAAAGACAATTACTGTGCTGAAAATGCGTCTGCATTTACAAACAACGCTCAAATGCTCCTGTGCCCCCTTCTGCTTCTGATTAAGAACTATTATTTATAAAAGGTTATCAAATTCTAAGTAAAGTTCATTCTCTTGTTGTTTTTATTATGTCACACACACCGTTTTAATTAAAGCACCCTGCATTGTAATGAGTTTACAATTTATTTGCATTCAATTAATGAGCTTTGGAAAATAACCATATTCACATACTCTCCTCTACTCTTTCCCTTTTAAAACGTTACAAAGATAATTATTTGTGAAATGGAAACTCTGAAATCAGGAGTTTCAAAACCATTTGAATCACATTAAAAACACTACCAAGTCTAAGAAGTTATTTTTCTGACAGGGATATACCCGAACCCGGGCCATGGTTTCTGATAAACTGATGCGATAATTTCTCTTCCTCAACCCATAAAGATTTGTGGGCATTTAACAGTTCCTCATGAAGAGGGGCACAACCTATAGAGAACAAGGATGCCATTGTCATTTGGGGATGGTTCAGCTTGGAAAGCTGAGGTTGTTTAGAAAATTCAAATGTTTCTAATCACCTTGCTCTGATAATTTGGCATTAATCCCACTTCACTTTATTTTTCCTTCTTGTTTTAGTGGAAGAAATACTCATACCATATTTCTTGGGTTTTTTATACTGAATAAAGTTAACTGAAGTTTCTTTCATTTTAAAGAGGGTACCTGGAATTTTAAATGCAACCTGACTTTAGCTTTCTCTTGTATAAATATGGAATATTTCACATTATCTGAGTTACTCTTTTTAAATCTCTCCTGAGAAGTGAAATCATCTCAATGTTTCCTTGCTCATTTCAATTATTTGATGTAGCATTATCTTTTCCCCCCATCATGAACATCCTCTATGGCAATAATCCCTTTCCTCTGCAACAAAAGAATCTGGAGTTTTTCATTAAAGTCCAGTTCAGCAAAATACAGCCATCTGTTTGACTCTGTGTCTTAAATGTCACATTGCTTTGATGAGAGAACAGATGCCCAGTGACAACTGTACAGATATAATTGGTCGGGTACCAAATATCTAACTTCAGGGCCACTTTGTAGGTACATATTTGGACCTTGACCAGTTTTTCTCCTTAATAGATGAAAACAGGGGAGAGTTTGAGTCATGTTAATATCTTTATTAAGTTGTACCACAGTTTGCTCTTTTTGAAGATTAATTCTGGTCTTTGTCTGTCCTCTTTTGTATCTACCATTCAATCCTGGTTGAAAAATGTCTACTCTTCCCTCTCCACCCTGTCCCTTCTGAAGACCCTAACCCTCGAGGCTCCCTCTGTTCTCCCCAAACTGAAAGTCTTGGTGTTTGATTTTCCCACTCCTGATTTTACACTTCCTCCACCCTGGCTCTGAGACCTGGACTAACGCCTCCCTTTCAAGTCTGCCCATCCCCTTGCTTCAAATACCACCTCTTCACAATGCTCTCTGTATGTGTTTTGTGGCACTGGGGAGTGGTTTTGGGAAGTGGGTAATAAATGTATTCACGTATGTAGTGGAGGGTGAGAAAATAGAATGGATAATTGGATTTTGAACAAACAGACTCATTATCCAAACTCAAGACACCAAAACATGAAATTAAAGTAAATGGTTTATGTATCATTTAATTCTGTAATATATTTCAAATTCTACAATGGTAGGGGTCCGATATTTTGTTTCTTTTTTGTTCAATCTCTTTCATCAAGGACTTAACAAGTAACTCTGAATGGAATGCATGACTTTTCAGCAGGAGAACAATGAAAAATGACAGTGTTTTTTAGTTAGATGAAACTTTCAAGAACATCGGAAAAGCCACTAGTTGGTTCATAGGTGGCTAACTGAAAAAGGCCTGGAAACTTTCTCATACTCACTTAAGGTCAAAGGCCCATTTGTACCAGAACTAGGATTGGCATTCCATCCCCTCAGCCCCTGATTCAATCAGGACCATTGTACTTTACAGAAATAATTGTAAAGTTTAGATTTGTATGATAACTCATTTTGGCATCCATACCTTACCGGCTATTCCAGGGTTAACCACTGAACTTCTGGTCAATATTAAAGCTTTTATTAAGTTATGGAGGAGCCTAAACTGTATGGCTGGTGGGGGAGGAGGAAACCGTATGCAGTATTTTATGTACTCTAGCATGGTATAAATTGATTAGAAAGTCAATAGACAACGTGTAGGCATTTTATAGTATTTGTCTCCACCACATTTCTGTGTGGTGAGGACAGGGCCATGAAATTTGGGGTAAAAAGAATATCTGTGCCATCAACTTAACACATTTGCCTTCAAAATATATTTCACCAATCACAATATGGACAGCTGCTAGATGCAAGGACATTTTTGGGGGCTGCTTAGGAAAATCAGAGTCTGGAAGACAATTTAAGCTACAAAACAACAAGCATTTATCCAGAAGGGAAAGAAGCCAGGGGAAGTCTTCAGAAGGAAATGATCTCTGCTATAAACCTAAGTAATTGAAAGAAAGAGTTTGGAAAGGGAGGAAGGGACAAAAAGAAATTATCGATCACTAGAGTAAAGAGATATCAGACTGCAAAAGTAATAAAGGTACCAGATTCTCAAACCACATTTAGGAGCCCATATCTGTTTTGTGGACATTGTGAAGCCAGTCAGGGCCTACTGAACGGCAATGCTCTGATGAGAGCCACATTTTTCAGAGGACTTGGTTTAGACAGGGGTGAGTCGTAGGGAGACCAAAGGCCAGGAAGCAAGTGACAATGCTTTGGCAGCCTCTGATTGAGAGAGACTCTGCAGAGTCCTATGAAGGAAGCATCCAGATTGCTTCTTATGTTTAACTGGCTCTTGCTAAATCCTGTTCTCTTTTTCTTCTCCCTTCTCCTTGCCTCCTCCATCTGGAAGCCTTGAAGGGTCCCAGCATCATGTACCTGATCAAACCCATTCCTTGCAACCTCAACTCAATCATAAAGCTGAAGAACAAATGGGGAGTTCAGTGTCTGCCTGGACTATATGCCCTACAATGGATCTCAAAGCATGTCTTTATGGAACTTAATAATCCTAGCTGATGTTTATTGAATATTTCTTGTATGTCTGACGTGAATGCCTACAACAACCCTACGAGGGAGGTACTATTATCATTCCACTTTATATGCAAAGAAATGAGTAGAGAGAGAGAGGAGAAAGTAATGTGATGAAAGTCACACCGCTTGGAAGAGGCGGGATTGGGACTCAGACCCAGATCATTGAACTTTGGTGCCCAGCCCCGACCACTCAGCTCCTTTGCCTGCCTCTTCTATGTGGCTGTAAGAGGTGGGATTAACCACCATCTGTTATTATATCCTGTCAATAGAAAATCCAATTTCAGGTTCCAAATAACCAGCAATCAAGTATACATTTGAAACAGGTTACACTGAGAAATTTGCAAAACCTATGTGAAGAAATTCACAAAAGTTAATACAAGGCCATAAAAGAAGACTCAAACAAATAAGGAAACATTCTATGCTCCTAGATGGAAATGCTGAGGACTCTGAGAATGGCAATATCCTACCAAATGATTCCAAAATTTAATACAACCCCAAACAAAATGACAACAGGAGTCTTTGGAACTTGAAAAATAAATTATTTATCTCAAAGAAAAATAATGTAAACAAATAGCCAAGAAATTTTAAAAACATACACAAAGGACAGCAAACTGTCCTTTGGAATTGGGATTGCTATGAAAACTGCAAAATATATTATAAAGCTGTAATCATTAAGAGCATGTATTGGTATTGACCTAGAATAGTAAATCACTGAAGGGATATAGAAACACAGAACCAAATATATACATATAGATAGATAGAAAGAAGACATAGATATATATAGGTATAGATATACTGTGTATATTGGAATTTAATATGTAACAATGGAGTGATTTTGAGATAGTGAAGAAATGGAAGAACATCCAGTAAATGTTAAACAAAAAATTGTTCCATTAAGAAAAAAGCAAAAAAGCTATAGCGCTATGTAGAATATTCAAAATAAACTATAGATACATTTAAAAACTAAAGAAAGAAACTTAAATTATCAAAAGAAACTCTTGAAGAACTTTGTTTCATTTTCAAAAACCTTTTTATTTACATACAAAATACCGACGCCAAAACAAGAGAACTCAGTACATTGGGCTTTATCAAATGTGTAACTTGGTATGAAAAATATCATAAATTGAACTAAAAGTCAAATGATAGTCTTGAGGAAATCTTTGTTACTGCAAACAAAGAAGTATTATTTGTAATATAAAAGAACTCCTCTAGGTAATAAGTTGAAGACAATCTACGCAATAGAAAAATTGGTGCCCAGATTAACCAAAACAATCTTAAAAAGATTTTTTTTGACAGTTCCTACTTTCCAACTTCAGAACATATTACAAAGCTACAACAATCAAGACAGTGTAGTAGTGGCAGAAAGATAGACAAATAGACAGAATTGAGACTTTAGGGGAGAAAAACTTTTCCATTTATGGTCAACTGATTTTTGACCAGGGTGCTAAGGCCACTTATTGAAGAAAAAATAGCCTTTCAACAAACTGTTCTGGAACAACAGGATATCCACATGCAAAAGAGTGAAATTGGACCCCTACCTTATATCATATGAAAAAAATAACTCAAAATTGATCAAAAACCTACATGTAAGAGTTTAAAACAGGTTGGGTGTGGTGGCTCATGCCTATAATCCCAGCACTTTGGGAGGCCAAGGCGGGCAGATCACTTGAGCTCAGGAATTTGAGACCAGCCTGAGCAACATGGCAAAACCCCATCTTTACAAAAATACAAAAAAAGTAGTCAGGTGTGATGACATGCACCCGTAGTCTCAGATATTTGGGAGACTAAGGCAGAAGGATCACTTGAGCCCAGTGAGTCAAGGCTGTAGGGAGCCAAAATCACACCACTGCATTCCAGCGTGGGTGACAAAGTGAGGCCTTGTCTCAACAACAACAACAACAATAAAAGAGTTAAAAGCATAAACACCTAAAAGAAACAAAGGAGCAGATCTTTGTGATCTTGGATTGTGCAATGATCACAAATGACATAAATTAAAAGTGTCCCAAAAAAATAGGTTAATTCGACCTCTTCAAAATTAAAAACTTTCATACTTTGAAGGACACCATCCAGAAAGTGAAAAGATAACCTACGGAATGAGATAAAATATTTGCAAATAATGTATTTAATAAGGGACCTGTATCCAGAATGCAAAATTCCTACAACTCAATAATAAAAAGACAAATAACCTAATTTAAACATGGACAAAGAATGTGAATAGACATTTTTCCAATGAAGATATACTAATAGCAAATAAACAACTGAAAAGATACTCAACATCACTACTCATTAGGAAAATATGAAGCAAAAGCAAAATGTGACTACTTCACACTCCCTGGGAAGGCTGTAACAAAATGCGCAGATAATAACAAGTGTTAGCAAGGATGTGGGAGGATCTGGAATCTTCAGAGATGGCTGGTGTAAAATGATTCTTTGGAAAACAATCCAAAAATTCTTCAAAGAGTTAAGCTTAGTTGTTATATAACCCAGCAATTTCACTCCTAGGTGTATACCAAAGACAATTTAAAACATATGTTTCAAAGCTTGCTCAAGAATGTTCATAGCAACATTAAAATAGCCAAAAAGGGCAAACACCCTCAAAGTCCATCAACTGATAAATGGATAGACAAATTATGGTACATCCATACAACGAAATGTTACTCAGCCACAAAAAAGAATGAAGTACTGGTACATACTACAACATGGGGGAAACTTGGAAAACATCATGCTAAGTGAAAGAAGCCAGGCACAAAAGGCCATATATTGTATGATTGCACTTATATGAAATGTCCAGAAGAGGACAATCCATAGGGCCAGAAAGTAGATTCGTGGTTGCCAGGGAAGGACAAGGGGGAGTGACTGCTAAATGGGTATGAGGTTTCTTTTCAGAGTTATCAATGCACAACTTTGCAAATACACAAAACCCATCAAATTGTACACTTTACATGCATAAACTTCAAAGTATGTGAGTTATATTTCAAATAAGCTGCTATTTTTTTAAGGACAAAGATTGAACAGAAAATTCACTGAAGGTCAACACACAATGAAGATAGGCTCAACTTCATTGGCAATTAGTAAAATGCAATTAAAATCATGAGGAGGTATTACTTCTCATCCATCAGATTAGAAAAATCAGCACATCTGACAATCTCAAGACCTGCAGAGGATGTAATGTAATGTAATCAGAAGTATCATAGAGACTGGTGAAACTTGAATTGGTACAGCTCCCTTGGAAAACAACATGGCAACAGCCAATAAAACTACAAATGCATTCATTGCCTCAGCGATTTCACTTCTGGTTTAAACCCTAGAGAAATATTTGCATGTGCACACAGTGAGAAAGATGTTCATTACAGCATTATCATTGACAGCAAAACATTGGAAACAAATTAATTTATTTTTTCTCAAGGAAAGAATATTCAAAGAAACTGACATTTGTATTATGGAATATTATGCAGCATATTAAAGGAATTAGGCAAATCTTTAAGTACTGTTACATAACATTTTGAAGTCATTTTACAATTGCAACAATAGGTACACTTTGATCCCAATAGTGATTTAAAACACACAAGTTATTTGTGTATATGCACCTGCATATATTCGTATTTTGCACCACAAAGATGCAAAACACGCTGTTTATAACAGTTACCTTTGAGAAAGGAGTGAGTGTCAAGGAGGGCTCTGATTTTACACGTTTGTTTGTTTGTTTGTTTATTGTTGATGAGAATGGTTTATCTCGTATAATTAAGAAGGAAGTTTGAAAGGAAGATAGGAAGGGAGTTAGGAAAGAGAGGTAAGGAGGACGGGAGAAAAGGCAGAAGACAGGCAAATCATGACTTATAAGGTTGGGAGGAGACTGCCTGTTGTTTAGCTTCCTGTAGAGAACCCCAGAGAGTCAATAGTTTTGTGACTATTAAACTCACAGTTATAGCTTTTATTGACTGAATTCTAATTTATAAAGTCTCTACAGCAAAAAGTATTCATGCAGCATCCACAATAATAACTATTAAAATACTCTGTTCTTGAAAATTAGCAATAACACTCCCCCATCATCAACTGAGCAAACCTGTTGGATTAAAGCTATCAAAGATTGTTCACCAAGCAGTAAGGCTGCATAATACATACGCTCTGCTCTTGGTTCTCGGTTCCCTCTGCTACTTTGATTTAAGAGCATTAGGAAACTGTGTAATTTTTTTGGTCCTCTTTTTATTTCCATGGTAATTTATGTCTGTGGGTAAGCATTTTATTTTATCAGAGACATGGGGCTAGAGTTATTTTCCGAGGCGCTTGAGTTTTCCTTTGATGCCACTGAAATTAAAGGCAGAGCGGCAGAGAGTACCCATGCTGTTTGTCAAAGAGTCAGAGGTTAGAATTACATTTGCTGCCATTTATTGTGACTATTCCGTGCCAGTAGTTAGGGTAGCACTTCTCATGGGCAATGCAGTATTATTAATATTGCAGACATCAAAACATTTGTGAATGGGATATAATTGACTTGTCAGTCACATTAACAATATCCCCTATGGAATACCCTTCCAACAATGGATGAGCAGAATATTCTTAGGTTATTTACATCAGAATCTTCAAGTCTTAAACCTTTGAAAAAAATATACTAAAGGTTTATTTTAGCTTTAACACAATAGGGAGATATAATTTTGTGTATGTGACGTATATGAAACAGCTTACAGTCAAGACTACTAATAAATAGTTCTGAAAAACAAAAGATTGTTTTAATGAATAAGAAACCAACCACCATATGAAAATACGTTCCAAAAGTTTAGTTTTTTTTTTTAGTTGGGGTCTTCGCATGTTATAAGAATATGACAAAATTCCACAAATGTTGAATTAAGTTTTGAGTAGACAAAATAAATACTTAGAATTTTAAGCGAAGGCTTAAAATGTTCTATAAAGTGGAAATACATAAAAATTTCATGTTATACATAGAGAGGAGGAAATAAAGAAATCATTAGCTAAAACATAAAATTTGAATGTGACTTAAAATTCTATCTTTCTATCACTAAGTTAAAATTAATTTTATCTTGAAATGGATCCTGGGGCAGAAGCAATTCTCTAGCTAAAAATAAAAGTTAAGGCCTCCTCTGATTGCAATATAAAATTAACAGGGGTTAGTAATGTATATGTAAATACTTAAATATCCAGAACACAGAAAAACTCAGAGGCATTATTAGGAAGTCAGTTTCTAAATGATATATAACATTTGTTTCACAAGCAAATTGCCCATTTTAAATTCGAATTACATTGATGTTTGAGGAAAAGAGAAAAACATTCAGTAGAGTCACGTGGTCTTCGAATTAATTTACCTGTGAGTTTTTTGTTTTGTTTTGTTTTGTTTTTTTACCATGAGACAGACATGCTGTTTTGTCATTTAAATTTTTACAGGAATATCCAGTAAGGAATTAGTAACAAGCCATTTTATTTACATGAGAGCTTTCTGCTTTTTATTTCATCCATATCCATAAGGATTCTCAGATCTCATGGACTGAGTCCTTTGATGCACATAAATAAATACACTGAGTGAATTGTTTGATGGAAACATTACACTGACTATAGCAAACATTCCCTACTATAAGACATTTGGGGATTTTACTGAAGACTCTTTCCTCTTTCATCTAAGTCAATGTCATAAGTAAACTAGACTTAAAAAAAATTTTAAAACATTCTACAAATTTGAAGTATCGTCATTACTTTACAGTTAACAATGTTACCCCTGAAGAGGACTCTTATTTTGAGCGACCCACTGGTTTGAATGTCTATATATGGGAAAACACTTGAACTGTCTGACAGATCCTTTCATTCACATAATGAACATCTATTGAGCACCTACTATGCAGCAGCGGCTGTGGCAGGTGCTAAGGATACAGAGGTGAGCAACACTTGTTGGGGAGAGAGACTTTTATCTTATTATCATGCAGATGTATAATTACACATCTTATGAAACCATGAGAAAGCAGCTAAGCTATAAGGCCAGGCACTGTGGCTCACGGCTATAATCCCAGCACTTTCGGAGGCCGAGGCGGGTGGATGGCCTGGGGTCAGGAGTTCAGGACCAATGTGGGCAACATGGTGAAACCTCACCTCTACTAAAAATACAAAAATTAGTTGGGCATGGTGGCGGGCACCTGTAATCCCAGCTACTCCGGAGGCTGAGGCAGAAGAATCGCTTGAACCCTGGAGGTGGATGTTGCAGTGAGCCAAGATTGCACCACTGCACTCCAGCCTGGGTGACAGGAGGAAACTGTCAAAAAAGGAAGAAGGGAAGGAAGGAAGGAAGGAAGGAAGGAAGGAAGGAAGGAAGGAAGGAAGGAAGGAAGGAAGGAAGGAAGGAAGATAGGAAGGAAGGAAGGAAGGAAGGAAGGAAGGAAGGAAGGAAGGAAGGAAGGAAGGAAGGAAGGAAGGAAGGGAGGGAGGGAGGGAGGGAGGGAGGGAGGGAGGGAGGGAGGGAGGGAGGGAGGGAAGGAAGGAAGGAAAGCAGCTATGAGACTATAACAGAAGGATTTTACTAGTCTGGGCATCAATGAAATGGTGTTTTAAACCAGAAAGTGAGATTTCCAGACCTTAACAAACTCTGCCAATACACTTGTACAGTCAGAGGGGCCTCATTTTATGAGTCGCTAACTTGCATTATTGCTTTTAACTACTCTTATGTGGCCTTTGTACACTCAGTCAATTGAAAAAAAAACAGCTAGAATGTTCAAGAGGTACTTAGCTAAGCTTTGAATGCTGTTGTTTGCAAGATCGGCTTTATAACATATGTGTCTTGGGAGTGCCAGTGTCCATGTGTGGGGTGACTAGGCCCAGTTATAAGATGATAATTCATTTTAATTATTTTTTTAACTTTCGTCTTATTTTTTGTAGAGACGGAGTCTTGCTCTGTTGCTCAGGCTGGTCTCAAACTCACATGCTCAAGTAATCCTCCTACCTCAATCTCCCAAAATACGGGGTTTACAGATGTGAGTCACCACACCCGGCCAGGTGACAATTCTTACATTTTCTAGCTGTGCAATGTAAGGATCTAATAGCCAAGATCCACACTTGAGACTAAGAAATATTGTCATATAATTTCTCTGTTTTTTTTTTCCCTCAGTAGAAAAAGCTAAAAATCCTGATTTTATTTTCATAACTGTAACATATTATGTCTAATCAGGTTGCCAAAACACAAATTATAACAGCACCCTGCCTACCTTCCCAGGTATTCATTTAAAAATCGTGACAAAACAACCTTTCCTTTCTCACGTAGATTATTTCAAGTTTGAACAGTGTAAATAATTGGGAAAATGTTGGTGGAAAAGGAAATAGCCAAGAATATTTATTGCGGAAATTTGCTAATAGTGAAATTAGATTTCCTCTATGAATTAAATATATATATTATATAGTGTACATAAATATGTATAATACATGTTATCAGTGTAATTAGCTTGTATTATTTACAACTTATTATGAAACCAGTGGTACATAAAACCTTTAAAATAAGCAGTGGTTATCTGTTGATCATTTTTCACTAGCTCCAGACTGATTTATTTTTCCTTTGCAACTCTTTAAAATTTTGAATTAACTTTCTGAAACTTCCTGTACGCTAGCCTGTCTATCTAATGACCCTTCATATAACCATCTCTGAAAAAAACAATTCCTAGTAAAAAATAAACATATGAAAATTGTTCAAAGGTGGAAAACGTTAATTTTGCAAAGAAATTATGCTTTAAAGTTTGAACCTGTGATATTTTTAAGTAGGTTGGGATTCATAAACTCCAATAATACCTACATCCTAAAGCTAGATCTTTTCATGTTCTTTAGTAAGGGAAATAGGCAAATGCCTAAAAATTATAAGGCACATTTTGGGCAGACTTGGCCAACAACCTGTGTCGAAATGAATAATACCATGGCATCAAGCTAATACGATTTCATTTAGCCAGACTTGCCACCACCAAATAGTCACCTTTTGTAAGGTTATTATAATGGCTTAATTTAATCTTACCATATGCACGACATGGGTATGGTTACTGACTGATAACGAAACTAGTTGCATTCATTAAATACTGCTATAAATCTCTCTTCTGAAATAGCTATAATACAGCCTTCCAGCAACAACAATAATGTAATTCTTAATCTTTTTCTGTGATATTATATAACTGTAGCCTGCAGCTAACTCTCACTGTAGGTGTTGGGGGTGGTGTGAGGTCTTTGCATTCCTGTGAGAAGGTGGTGGGGTTAGAGGGCTGGAGGTATTTGAGTAAAATGTTGGAGATTGGAAAAAAACTCAGAAGTGAGCAAATTCATCCTTCACCATGGATGGAGGAAATAAAACACATCAACACTCTTATTTTTGAAGTCCTTCTGTGAAGCCATTCCTTTATATTTTCATCAATATGCTCTTTTCTGAGAAAAATTCCCTGTATTTTCACTTCCTGGGGAATAAGTTATTACTATAGAAATGTGCAGGCATGTGATTCTTAGAACACCGGTTTTATAGTTTAGATGTTGAGGAGAAAGTCCATTCTCGTGGCATTTGCAAACCCATTTAAAGCTTCATTCTGCTGAAACCTGTATTTTATAGTATATACATCAAAATAGATTTTAACAAAACTAACATTCTTTTAGGAAATTTTTCAGTGTTCTAATTGTTGGAAGCACAGAAAAGTTTCAGATAATCAAGTTACTTTTTTTTCATTTGGGAGGGCCTGCTCTGCTTATTTTAAATCTCTTTTACACAAACCATCTGTATATTGAGAATTAAAAGAAAAAGAAAAAAAGAAAAAACCTGTTCCAAAGATCTCAAGTGTGGACAGAGGGTGCTTTCTTCTTCTGCACTGGCAGTTTCAAGATTAAGTGCCTCTGTAGGCTTCTCAAAATTATCAACCTTGTCCAGTGGCTGAATATTCTCTGCAGAATTTGTTCTACAGAAATTTTCTCAGTATAGATCTGTCCTCACTCTGATTTTTATGGCCGTGAGCGTTTTTGAAGCCTCCCAGAATTACTGGCATTCTGATTATTTTCTCCTTTTGGAGGAAGACCATGAAAACGTCCAGCTTAGGTAAGCATATATGCGCACGAGATTTCTAAGCCAATCACAGGGAAGTGATTTCATTGAACTGAACCCAGGATGCCAGTGTGACGGAATCTGTAGCATTTAGGAACGAACAACGGCATGTGTTATTTCATTTCATTTCATTTGTGAGAGATAGAGCAACAACAAGAAGCCGCGAGTTTCCTCTGTCCCTTCGACTAAAAGCAGACTCTACCACTAAAGTCAAAATGCATCTTCATGAAAAGAAAACGAGTTTATGATGCTTAAGACTGACCTAAAGGGCTTAGATTCACTAGCGCCAACCAGAAATCAATCAACGCTGGCTCACACGGTGAACCCTCATGTCAGGCAAAAGGGCGATGTTGAAGTGGAATGTCATCAACAAAGACTGTGAAGACTTCTTAAGTGGCTTCACCTTCCCTGAACTTCTCAGGAGGAGGTGAAACCATCCTCATTGTTGCCTGTTAATATCCTTCAGAAGGGACTTGGTTTAAGAAAATCCGATATGCAAACATACCAAATTATAAAGTTATAGGGAGGATGCAGATGTGCATAGCTTTGGACCACACCACTGCGGGGCATGACTGTCTTTCTGGGCTGGATGGAGTACATCCTATTGATGGTCTAAACTTCGAAGTGTTGTGACAGTGCCCTCCCACAAATGCACCAAATATGTAATTTATCATCAACTACAACAGAAAAACCTCTTTGTTATTTTTAAATGGTACAAAAGTTATATGTTTGTTAGAATATGTCCCTGAGTTCTGGTTACAAATTTCTGGATAGCAGTATCAAGTCTAAACTTTGCTATTGCTTGTTGAGTATGTGTGTATATATGGGGGAATGTAAGGGTGGTTATTAGATCTTAAGCCAACCTTCCTCACAGGTTTCCCAGGACTGGTGCAGGCTTATGTGGAGTTGCAGAATCTGAATTTGATTATGCTCTGGCCTCAGCCTTAGACTGAGCCTCCATCTGCACTGATAGCACACAAGTTGGCAGCCTTGAGTCACTCCCTGGAGCCTTCCCAACCTGTCCAGAGCCCAGTTACCCAACTCCTTCCAGAGAGTCTCTTTGTTCATCAATGAACCAAGACTTCTTCAGAAATTCAATTATCCAGGCCTAGTAAATTCATTCAGATCCTGAGGGTCCCTCCCACCTGTTCCCTTCCACCTGCCAGCAGAAGACTGCTTGGAATACTTCTGGAAGTCTTGAATCCATAGTTATTCATGCATGGTGCCTCAAAGCCTTGCCATCCTGGTCCACACTGCTCAAGATGGGAAGCTCCCTGCTCAGTCCCTTCATTACCACCCAATTCTGTGCTGCCTGACCCCTTCCCCAAACTCCCACTCTGCTTCCCAGCCAAATGTTTCAATGTTTCACTGTGCCTTCTGGGACCTTGTTCTAGAACTGCAAGCCATCCTCAACCTCAGGGGAGGCCTCCTTCATTGTACGGTCCCCAATAACAGTTGACTTCCTCCAAAGGACACTGTTCCTTTACCATCTTCTCAAGTGGAGACTACCTCATCCCCCTGACCTTCATGAACCTTAGAATGAAGATGCACTTGCTGATCCATCTCACTAAGTCCAGACACCTTCTTCTCCAATCCGCTGAGACTCAGGTGACTGAGCCAGAACATGTCCTGCCTTCATCAATTATTTATCCACCACTCATCCAAGACCTGAGCATCTGGTTCACAGTCCATTCCCTTCCAAATGATGACATCATCCTAGGTGCATTCAGCATCTTCATGGGCACACAGCTGGTTCCCTGACCACTCAGCTCCTTAAACTATTTCCATTGATTTCTCATCCATCTCTGTCACCCACTCTGATTACCACACCCCTGACTATGTCATCACTAAGAACTGCTCCATCTGTGTAAAAGTGTTCCTATTTCTCCACATCCTCTCCAGCACCTGTTGTTTCCTGACTTTTTAATGATCGCCATTCTAACTGGTGTGAGATGGTATCTCATTGTGGTTTTGATTTGCATTTCTCTGATGGCCATTGATGATGAGCATTTTTTCATGTGTCTGTTGGCTGTATGAATGTCTTCTTTTGAGAAATGTCTGTTCATATCCTTTGCCCACTTTTTGATGGGGTTGTTTATTTTTTTCTTGTAAATTTGTTTGAGTTCTTTGTAGGTTCTGGATATTAGCCCTTTGTCAGATGAGTAGATTGCAAAAATGTTCTCCCATTCTGTAGGTTGCCTGTTCACTCTGATGGTAGTTTCTTTTGCTGTTGGTGGGATTGTAAACTAGTACAACCATTATGGAAAACAGTATGGCGATTCCTCAAGGATCTAGAACTAGATGTACCATATGACCCAGCCATCCCATTACTGGGTATATACCCAAAGGATTATAAATCATGCTGCTATAAAGACACATGCACACGTATGTTTATTGCGGCACTATTCACAATAGCAAAGACTTGGAATCAACCCAAATGTCCATCAGTGACAGATTGGATTAAGAAAATGTGGCACATATACACCATGGAATACTATGCAGCTATAAAAAAGGATGAGTTTGTGTCCTTTGTAGGGACATGGATGCAGCTGGAAACCATCATTCTTAGCAAACTATCACAAGAACAGAAAACCAAACACCGCATGTTCTCACTCATAGGTGGGAACTGAACAATGAGATCACTTGGACTCGGGAAGGGGAACATCACACACCGGGGCCTATCATGGGGAGTGGGGAGGGGGGAGGGATTGCACTGGGAGTTATACCTGATGTAAATGACGAGTTGATGGGTGCTGACGAGTTGATGGGTGCAGCACAGCAACATGGCACAAATATACATATGTAACAAACCCGCATGTTATGCACATGTACCCTAGAACTTAAAGTATAATAATAATAATAAATTAATTTAAAAAAAAAAGAACTGCTCCATCCTAAAGTCATGAAAATCTCAACATCTGCTTTTTGACCACCATTCAACTCTACTACTACTACTGTTTTAACTTCACTGGGATCTCTCTTCTCCTGACTCTATTTTACCCTTCATCTTCCAGCTCTTCCTGATCTCACTTCCTTCTCTATCAAGCTGAGATTCAGTGGTAGTTATGTTAGGTAAGGTTTGTTGTTTCCTCAACCCCCATGTTCTTGGGCTCTTCCATTCTATTTGCCCAGAAAAACTTAGCTCTGGATCCACTCCACTGTTTACTTGCTCAGCCGAGCCATGCTGGAGCAGATCACACATCTCTAGACACTGGGGCCATGAGCAATTGAAGATCTCCAATTTCATCCAAGTCCTCAACTCTGCCAGCCAGTCTTTATTTCTTACTCAGTCTGTTTTCCTCCCATTCTCCACAAGAGCAGTTCCCAACATTCGTTTAAAGTTTTTAACTCAGCTAACTCGTGCTCTCTTTGCAAAGATATAAATTCAAACACCATTGTGAGAGTCCTCACACAACATCCTGCCACCTCCCTAATGTGCTTATGCCCACAACCCTTCGTTCCTCTGCTTTTCCATTAGAAGTGCCCTTCCTTCTGCTCAAGACTTCACCCACAGCATGTTTTCTGCAGTAACAAGAAGCAGCTAGTTTTCTCTTCAGGAACTCACTTCAACCCATTAGCATTTAGATATGTACCAAGACTTTCTTCTTTAAACACGCGCGCGCGTGCACACACACACACACACACACACACACACACACACTTCCCTTCAACTATATCAATGTCTCTTTCTTCTCTTTGCAAGTGGAACTTCTTGAAAAAATGCTAAATTCCTCTCTTTTCTTCTTCCCTCTCCTTTGCCCTACACTCTCCTTTAATCAGCCTTTTTTTTTCCAACATTCCCACAAAATTAATCTCACATCACATACATTCTTTTCTAAATTTATGGATGATTTTTCAGCATGCGTCTAATTTCAGTGTCATAGCACATAAATCCTTGTATCCACCACCAAGAATTAACAAAGGCCTATCATTATTTCTCCAATAAAATATAAATAAAATAAACACAGTGAAACTACCTCTACACCTCACTCCATCCCTTTTCCAAGCACATTTGCCTCTCTTTCTCTTTCACTCTCCAGATTCAGCCACTTATAAATGCTTAACAAATACTGTGCATATTAAATACTGATTGAGTCCAATATGAGTTGACATGATAAATGTGGCCTGTGTCTTTTCACTCCATGCCTCTATAGTTTTATTACACATTTATAATATATACATAATCAAGACAATACATACTAACATACTCAATATACCATCTTCTTTGACATCTTTTAGAATGTTAACTAAATGGTGTCTTACTGGCATAATACTATTGTTTGGCCTTTTTTCAACTCAACATTATTTGAATACTATCCATGTTGGAACACAAGTGTTTGAATTATTAATTTTAGTTGCTGTGTGATATTTCATCATATAAATATACCTTATGTGATTATCCATTCCAGCCCCAAGAGATGTTTATGTTGTCTAAAATTTTACAATACAATTACACATGCAAGTCATCTGTACTCTACAATACTAGAATGAGCATATGTTTATGCATTTGCTCTTGCACAAGAGTAAGATTTTCTCCAGGATACACACCTAGAAGTGGATTTTCTGGATGGAATGCATACATATTTTCAGCTTTACTGGATTATGCCAAATTGGTCTCCAGAGTGACACCAATTTCTACTCCTACCAGATATGAATGCCTGCTGCTCTTTACTCACACCTTCACTGATGTGTGGCATTGTCAGATTTTTTAGTGTTTGCCCATCTGATGGGTGCAAAATGGTATCTCATTTTGGTGGTAGTGTACAGTTCTATGATTAAAAGTGAGGCTGATGTTGTATTCATACGTTTTTTGGCCCCTCATGTTCCCTCTCCTATGAGTTCCTTAATTCCTCTCTCTTTCCTATTTTTCTTCTGGGTTATCTTTCTATTACTGGTGTGCAGGAGTTAGCTATTATCTTTCAGTCTTTGTTTTAGCCATGCTTGCCCCTACATGCCAATTTATCACCAAGTCCTGAATATCTATCAAAAATCTCTCTACTTTCACCATCATCTCTAAAGCCAGAATTACCCCAGTGGAACCTTACCATGTCCTATCTGAATTGCTGCAGACAGCTTCCTAACCATCTTCGCTGCCACTTCTCTGATAGCCTCTAACATACACAGCAATCAGGGAATATTCCCGTTACACCATTCTCTTATTCAAAATGCCTTAAAGGTCTCTAATTGTCCTCCTGAACATGACATGGAGGACAGGTATGATATGGCCTCTGCCGTTTTCTTCAACCTCATCTCAGTTTCTGCCCTCTAGTTCACACACCCTGTGCTCTAGCTATGTTTACTGACTTTGGGTTCTGGTACTGGGCCATGCTCTCTGCTGACATCTTGGCCCTTGCATGTGTTGCTTGCTCAGCTTTGAGCCCTGGTGCTGAGCCTGCCCCATCACTACCACCTCCATCAACTGAATAATTGGTTCTCAATCTCCAGATCTCAACAGAGAAAGCACTACTTTTCCGATTTCACAGTTCCAAGTGAGTTATCTCTTCTAGATGCTCCCATGACACCTCCTGTTTATTTTCAGTGTTGCGTGTGCCACATTATATCATAATAGCTGCCTCTTTGTCTGTGTTCACCAGTAGAGAGTAAGAGAGAGAAACAATGAGAACAGGAGCCATAGCCAACTTCTTTTCAGATATAATTCCAGTACCTCCGGAGGCACTTGGTTTAGAGAAGCTGTGATTCATAAAATAGAAAGAGATTTGATCCTCATTGTTCCAAAACTAAGGTTATAGGTATCACAATGCACTAAGTTCAATCCACTTTAGCAAAAATAAATAAATTAATTAATGAAAATAAAATAAAACTCAACATACAGAAAAGTTTTTGAAGAGACACTTCTTGTGCAAATACCAGATCCTAACAACAACAACAATATTTGATTGGTGTGAGTCCTGAGTGTACAGGACCCTCTGGAGTGTGTGTTTATCAAATCTTATAGTAGCTTAAGATGCATGAATCTGACCTTGTTCAGAAATAAATCTGAATGATGCATATAAGAATATGCTTAAGAGACATTTCCCCCTTAAACATCTTTTTTTTTCCCAGAACTTAATTGAAACTTACAGCTCATCCACTCTGTTTGTCTATACAACTATACATTTATGATAATTTGAATACACACACACACACACACACACACACACACACAGAGATAGTCTTAAAAGAAGAACTTGTAAAAATGAGATAAGAATTACTTCCAGCTCTCCATTATGTAGAACTCCTATATATTTGATAAATATGTTTAGAACCGCTTGATGGTAGCACAATGCCTGACACCAGTTAGGTGATACAGCTTTTTAATAAAAAGAAAATGTGACAAAGTTAGACAGATGTTGGTTAGAACCCCGGTTACTTACCCTCTGATAGGTTAGCCTAAATGGACATTTTAAGAATAGTAATTTTGTCTCAGGGTTATTGTAAGGATTCAATCAGATATTAAATCAATGTGAAATGCCCTTGAAGAATGCACGCAGTAGGCTCAGAGTACTACTGTCCTCTCCTTCTTAAACAAGAATTCTCCCAAAAAGTGTGCCTAGTGTTCATCCTCTGCTTAGATCCTTGCTTTGAGCCCATAACCACATTTCTGAAAAGTTAGTGGCAACCATTCTTTGAGAGCTTGCTAGAGACCAGACACTGTGCAAGTGCTTTGAAATCTGACCTCCTTTAATATATAAAACAGAAACAAAAACCCACTTGAGGTCATGTGTATTAGAATCTCCATTTACAGAGGTAGAAGCAAGGTACAAGGAGGTGAGAATTAATGCAATGAAATGAATGATAGACCAAATTTTCAGGTGAATGTTTTCTAATCACTTAAAAGCACCAAAATCTCACCACTAGGGAGGGCTTTTGAAGTACTTCATCTTTTTGACAGGGCTACTATTTTGTAAGACACGGGGAAAACATCTAGATATTAGCAAAGCATTTTACAAAGTGAAGGGCATAAACAAGAAAGAGAATATAAAAAGGCAGCGATTACAAAGCATTGATCCTGACATGTAGTAGTTGTTTAATAAATACTGGTTGAGTCCAGGGCTGCTTTCAAGTCTTCGCAAAATCCCGTAGCCATGCCAGCTATTTACAGCTAGCCTCTCTCCTTAATAATCAGTGTCCAAATCACCAATTGTTGAATACTTTGAATATCTCACCAGTTGACTAAGAATTGTACATAAATTTCTTTTGATGCATAAAATTTGATGGGATCTTGAACATTTAAAAGTTTTGATTTCTAGCTTTAATAAATAAAACTGATTCAAATCCATGCACTTTAATCTGAATGAAGTTAGAAATTTGAATTTCCAACAACAGGAAATGTGACCAATTAAAATCCATGATTTGGAATTTTTCTTGGTTGTTTCTTATTAATCATCCATAAAATGTAACCAAAAACCACTTATTTCTGTCTAATTAGTGCTACTTCTGAAACTCAATCAGATCATTGGATTAAAAGGAATTGGAGCATATCAAGGCTGGATAATGCAAATTATCAATCTGTAGCCAATACTTTTCTAGGGAAAAACTTATTGCAAATAAAAATATTATTTACAGAAGTATTTTTTAGAAAGTTGAGTAAAAAATAAAATCATGGAGGAAATGTCCTGTACCTGGACTGGGGTCCATCTTTGGTTTCTTCTCCTTTCCTTTGGGCTCACTCACCTTGGATATGTTTCTTTCCCACAGCACAGTCAATAGAAAAGCAAAACACAGGGCAAAGAAAATGAAGGTAGCTTGAGTCAGTCCTTACAGCTGTGCACAGGAGTTCTAGTTAGAGGCTCAGGGGAGAAATGAGATCTGGTAATGGGCATTACCTACGGTTTGGAAGTAATATGGGGCCTCCTGGTTCCTCCTTGAAATTTGGTTCTTACAAAGGAAATGAAAGTAGTGCTTCTAGGCTTTATCTTCCCAAGGCTTTCTTTCCAACAAAATTTCTATGCAACAGAAAAACTTTCTGAACCTTGACTATGTCCTCCAGTACAGATAATGACAACTACTTAAACTGAATTTAAAAAGTGCTGAGTAGTTGATCCCAGTACCTAATGATGTCACTTATCTCCTCAGAGTCTGATTGACACTAAAAATAATAAATTAGAACAGAAAATGATTTTACCAGATCTATGGGCTGACGGACGGGCTAAGTATAATACCCTCCATTATGCTTGTCATTGAATTCTATATGTACAGTTCAGATCTGAACAAGGAAGACAGGATTGTACTGTGATTTCATGATTTTTTATCTTCAATCACCTATCATTCACACATATAAAATTAATTTACCTACTTAAAAAATTCAAGCAATATAAAGTCAGGATGAACACTTTCTGTGGTGATACAAACATTATATTGGACAGCCTATTGCACAAGCAGGAGTGAAATAATAAATTAAAAACTGTCACTCCTGGGTTATCTAGGATATAGCCTCTGAGACACTTATTTCCTTCACCTGATCTAGTACATTTATAAATTCAGAATCAATAGTTATACTTACCGAATCACTGGGATCCATTTGGGAAATAATTTTAAAGTGGTCAGACTTGAAACTATCACGTATGACACAATGAAGTAATAGGTTTGTTTCAAGCAGTTAGTAAATCAAAATTAATTTTTACAATTATTTACAGGACAGTTGGATGGTTTAATTTATATCACAGTGGTTGTGGTTGTTTTTAATTTTAGTAAATCATGGTAGATTTGTTCTTTGAGTTTGGGGGGAGAGGAAAAAAATAAAGTTCAGGGAAAAAAAGTTTAAAATATTCCCACTTTTTATTTTAGGTAAGATCAGCAAATCATTGAGGATGATTTTTAATTTTAATTCATTCAATGAGCTCTCCTAATGCAATCATTTTCTCCATGGAAGTCCTTAACCACAGTGGCCATTTGCAGCTGATGATTTTTTTATATAAATAATTTATAAAGCCACTATACACTTATACTTTTACACTGAAAGAGAAAGAGAGAGAGAACAGAATTGCATCTTAAACTCTATTTACAAATTTACCTTGGCAGGCCCTCTTACTGCCAATAGGAAACGATGTTGCATATTTAATTTGCTCTTTTGTTACAACGGGGCTTAGGTTAGTTAATTTCAATTTTCGATTTCAAAAGCTATCAAATATGGCTCAGATGAGAAATCAATTTTTCTCAGCTGCCTCTGTTTTTGTGATGGGAGGCATCTCATTGGCTGAAGGTGAGCCATGTGACATGGCAAGAGATTAGTTCACCAGACCCTGTGTTGCTGCCACCTCAATTACTGCCTGCCTCTTGTAATTTAGCCTTATAACACCTAATTTCAAGACAGAACTCATATTTAATTCATGAAAGCTTCCACAAGAGTAATTGTGAAATAAATTGCCATAGAAGATATCCATTTGTGACTCATTTTAATTTTGTATGCTAGTAGCATGCTATTTATTCTACTTGTTTAACACTTTAGTACAAACAATTTTTTTTTAATATTGAACTTTATGCACTGATAGCTGCATACTTTGCACCATTTTCCCACATTACATCATCTCCTTTACTGGGATTTCCTTTCACAAAACTTTCACCCAGTGGTATTTCCAAAGGTTGTTAAAATCAAGAACTTATAATCTCCTAATTATTGAATACTGTTGTTATGATCTGCCTAGAACTTTAAAAGTAGCAACTAAAAATCACAAATGACAGCAGATAAATGGTAGTTAGATGACAAGGATCATTCAAAGGGCCGGGAAATAAATAGAGTTTAATTTAAATAGTATTTTAAACAAAGGCATTCATTACAATATTGACATTTTCATCTCAACATTGGTATATATTTTAAAATTCTTGAACCAAAACATATATATTTCCTGTGTATACACACCATTTTGTCCTTTTCCTCCCTGTTGCTATGCCAACAAGGTGGGTGAGGCCTTCTCAACTGCCAAACTCAGCTGTCATCCCTTCACCCTAAAAGCCTTATAATTGCTTTTATTTGCATACGACAATTAGGCAGGATGGCTCACAGCGAGAAAAACCAACCTTTCTCTCCCCAAGTGCACACAACGCCAGCCTGTAATTTATAAAAGATACGCGCCATGTGGTGGAGCACTAAAATAGAGTGATGAGTCCTTTCATCTGATTGTAAGCCATTAACAAAAGAAAACATCCCCTTTCAGGCTATAAAAAATGCCTATCTGGTGTGAACCTGCAAAATCACAAAGTGCCCCCCTCCCCAACTCCCCTCACATAGACCCTTCACATTCATTATCACATTGAACTCAAAAGGAGCTCTAGTAAAAGAGTTACATTTGGGTGTTTATGAGTAATGGGGTGCAAATAAAATCCACACTGGGCTAAAATTGCATCCAGTATAGTTGGTGTTTCGGGGGTAGATTTCTCCATCTTCTTTTTTTTTTTTTTTTTTAACAACAACAAAAAAAAAACAAAAACAAAAACAAAAAACCTTTGTTTTGCATCACATTGCATGTTGAAATGTCATATTCATATAGTCATTATTACTCTTTTTCTTCAGGGAAACCATGACAGGATTTTCCAATCAGCATTCATGTCTGTGAAAGCTCAAGTCAGGAGGAATGTGGATGGTTTAAATCATCCTCTGTTTCGCTTTTCAAAAGGTCTTCAAAAATTAGTGTCTAGTGTAAAAGGTCAAAACATGCTTGGAAATCATTTCAGTGATTTATTGTCATCATTTTTTCTCATGACTCTAATTCTAATTATTAAAATATTTTAATTTTATTCTTACATGCTGCATCAGATCTAAGAGCAAATTTTAAACAGATTTCTTTTTTTCCTTTTGAAGCAATATTTTAAGTGACCAATTAGGCTGTACGGTTTTTCCAGGCTTTTCTCAGAGTTTGTGCTATTGGAGACCTTTACTATACAGAATGAGTGTCAAATGTGAACTTTGTTTCTTCTAAATTATACTATCTTTAAAACTATTATTCAGAACACAAAAATTGTGACCTATTTCTTTATCTAAGAATCTTTTAAAAAGCAGTAAGCACTCCATTTTTATTCACTAGATACTGAATAAATATTGATCATATAGGCAATTTGGGCCCAGGATCTGTCAATGGACATAACTAATTACAAATCACACAGCTATGTGTCTATTTCTATGATTTTAGAGGGGACTGTAATTACAACATCTTAAAATATTTTATCTAGATTAAGAATTATAACTTTTTGTTCCAACATACACAATTATAGTAAAGAAGAATTTGCTAAAACAACAAAATATAAAAGAATTTGCTAAAACAACAAAATATGAAGCAGTCACTTCAAAAAGCAACAATGAAATTAAACCAAAGCATTGGCTACCTTATTTTTTTAAAGTTAAATTCCTTTGGAAAATTATGAAAATGAGAGTATAAATAAAGTTGAGACACACCACAAATTTTCTGGAAGGGAATAAAAGACATGAACCAAAAAACATTAAAATGTCAATAAACATATGGAAAATGCTGAACGTCACCAATAAGGAAAAAAATGCAAGTTTTAGAAAACACACAGTCCGTCAATTGTTACTGTTACTACTTTTCTAGAGGACAATTTGGAAACGTGTAATGACATTTTAAATGAGCATACTGCTTGACCCAGAAATTCTACTTTTAAATTTTGTCCCAAGGTAAAAATCAGAGAAGAATGAATAAGACCTATGCAAGGGTGTCTTTGCATGATATGTGCTATTTTATCAATACCAAAACTTTACAACGAGCTAAATGTGTGTTAAATAAGTTGTACTATACTCCTATGATGGAATATCATGCAACCATTAAAAAGTTGATATAGGCCTCTTTGTTTCATATGAATGCCTACCTAGCTATATCTACATTTATGTATATATGCACATATATATACATATTTAAAGAAAAAAGAATATCCTATAATATACTATTTCATTCAGGTAAATATATATTTGTATATACACACTTAGGTACACATATATGTATGTAGACTGTACACATACACACACACACATACATGCACATACACAAAGAATCTGAAAGAGTATACCACACCTATTAGGAACAGTTTTGCGGTGAGTTGGGTAGACCTTAGAAGGAGTCCATAAATTTCTCTGTGTTGCTTTAATTCATATCAAGCACAATTTTTACAGAAAAAGTCCAGTCTTAAGTAGAATTTCAACAAGTACTTTTTTTTCTTAGGGCAACATGTATTAAAACTTTCCCAACATTACCGTTTCATTTCTCTTTTGTCTCTTCTAGAAGCATTATTTACTTTCTTGACCTTTTCCCAAACTTCATCTCTAGTTTTCTGTTCCCTCTTTGTCTGTTATACCTACAGTACCAACATTTTCGTTTGGATAAAATGTATCATTGTGTGAAGGATTCATCCAGAAAGGGTAAGGTGGTGCTATAAGGGTCTAGAAACTTGATACTTTCTGTCCAGGTTATTAATATTAATTATGGAATAAGGAAATGTAACATATATCTATTTCCTGGGCGGTATGTCCATTTCTTCTTCCTACATAGAGAGAAAGCAGGGAAGTCCAAAGGATAGCAACCTTGCCTGACAGTTTGGCTCTTCTTCTGTTCTGTTGAGTAACACAGGCTATTTACTCTTGGGTTTCCAGCACCGTTGTAGTAAGTGCTGAATAAATAGCTGTTGAATCAATGGGATGAAGCTGAAAACGTTACAGTCAAGCGGGAAACTTCACAGTGTACGTTACTTTACCTATGCTAGACTATTGTAGAGGTAGGTATGGGTAACCTTTAACAATATACACTACTGATTTCCTCTCACTGGCAAAGTGAAGGGGAAAACTCAATTATTTTTCTCAGTAAGTCAGCATAAAACTCAACCTTTTACACAGAAATACCTGGATGTTGAAAACAAATATATTTTACAGATGACTTGGTTGTGTTTTGCTGGACTTAATTAAATAATTTCTTCATTCTCTATTTCACTTTCATAGTTAGTACTTGCTCTAGGATCACAAAACGTTAGGATCCTGAAATAAAAGAATCCAGAGAAAATTATACTAAAAAATTAACTCTTATTGGAAACATGGAATAAAAATTTCAATAATATTAATCCTTGAAAAATATATTCAGCATTTCATTAACATAGTATTGTAAACAGATGAAATTCCTTAAAGTTAAAGGAACCCTAATATCCTGATTGATTTAAAATGTATGTGACTTTTAAGATCTCTTTCCAAATAAAAAAGGTGAATTTCTCTATCCTCTTCATATTTTAGGATAGAGAATATAATAAATTATTGGAAGTACAAGACGAGATAAAGAGTTATTTTGAAGACAGCTCTAATGTGTAACATAAACACATTTATTGAAGGAAAATATAAAACATAAGAAATTGGGTAAAAAAAATTACATAGGATGAAGTTTTTCAAGATTATCCTTAACTTATACTTTGCCAATGCAATAGATTTATACCAATTTGGGCTCCATTGCAGTATTAAAAAAAAACATATATATCTTAAGGACAGTGTTGTGTTACTGTGGTTTTATCATACAACTCAGAGACAATGCAAATACTCTTCTTGAAATATAAGAGGAAATACAATAAATGAATTTTGGATGTATAATAATTGGAGAAAAGGAGAGTTCTTTATCTGCATTCCATAGACATGATTTTTCTTTTTTAAAAAAGAGTTTTAAAATTATGGCTATTATTTTAAGAAATCACATGAATTTTGTTATTTTCTCTTATCTACAGAGTATCCTTCTTGAGATAAAAATACACACGGGATAGTATCATGAGAAAAATGTTTTATGGGGAAGTTAATTTTGTCTATTGTCTGTTTCTTCTAAGCTGTCTTTCATTAGTGGCTGGAGTACTGGAAGATGGGAATAGTGACTCAGTGAATATTGACTGCCTTGGAAATTTAAAAATCTTCTTACTTTTCATCCACAGAGTTGTAGATACCCATTTCATCTTATTATGTGTGCTATTTCTAGAAAAGATGTATAAAATTTATCCCACGACAGCAAGTGTACAATTATGAGGAACCATTATACATTATTATTGTTCATTATTACTGTGGTTCAGCTCAGATCATATCAATGGAGAAACAGGATAGACTTCAGTTCATTGTCTGATGAGATGTGTGTGGCAGTATTGGTTGGGAGAATGCCCTACTTAAATAGCATTCCTTTGGAAAAAAACTGTCCAGGCAGAGTGTTGTACCTTTTGGCTGTAGTCTCTTTACAGAACTTTCTTTCTTATCTCTTTATTTTCTCCCCACAGTCGTAATTAAAAGGAATCCATGGCTAAGAACTCTAAGTCTCATAAGAAACCTTGTGCGGAGTGAATATTCGTGAGACATTAATAATAAATTAGGAGATGGGCAAGCAGAGACTGGTTTCTGCTCTTTTTTGCCCCTGGTCCGTGAGCTGCAGAGTTGACTCTGACACTTTTAGGGAACAAAGTATCTCCAGCACTACCTCTCCCCCCTCAATTCAAACCTCATCTGAGAACTCCTGAAATGAAGCTGTCACTCAGGGCTGCTTGGGGACCTGTCAGCACAACATTGAGCCTTTTCATTTTGATGGGTCAGCCTGCAATCCCCTTGAAAGAGAAGTCCGTGCCACCGTGGTTTCTCTTTCCACAGGAATTCTGAATTCTAATGAAACTCCAAATCGCTCAATAAAGGCAGGGGCACGAGGAAGTAATCCAACGCAGATCTGAGTGAAATTTGTATTTTATCTTTTTTTCCCAGCCCATTATTCTAATCGCTTAGGTGGTTCACAAAGGGTTGGTTCGCAGGGCAGGCGCAAGAGGAATGAGGTGTCCTTTGTCCTGATGCTACACTGAGATTAGGTAGCAGCTCTCTGAAAATGAAAGGCCGTGGCTCAAATTTCCTTGGGTAAATATCCATCCACCTATTGTAGTTTGCACCTACAGTGCTACACATACATTTATAATGTGTGCTGAGCTGATAGAGAAGAAAGAAATTCACATTAATATATATATTTTTTATTTTTTGTGTGCCCATGAAGCTGTGTTTCAAATACCTCATGTGAACCTTTTGCCGTAAAATGAAGAAAACAGCATTGTTACTCTCTACCTCATAATCAGAAAGCAGGCATGCCTCAGACATATCTTCGGGACAGCATCATACAAATGATTATTTTCATTATGTTCTTTCAACAACGTTCACATTTGTGAGATACTTGTGTTGAGTGTCATACACTGTTCAACTCCTGTCTTTTCTCTCTTTTTATTTGGAAAATAATTGCTCAAACTTCAACAAGGAAGGTATTAATGTGATTACCTATTAAACTCTATTTCTTAATGTATTTATATATTATATGCTAGAATTATGCGTGTTAATTCACGTAAAAAGACAATTCCCCCAGAAACTTACCAAGGAATTTTTTAGCCCATCCTAAATATATTCAGATAGAGGATTATTGTATTCATAGCCCATTTAGAAAGACACTAGAAAGGTATACAGATAAATAGATATACATATATAGGTGTACGTTATCTATCTACAGATATAGATGTAATGAAGTTGACTTTATTGCTTTGTAGCAAGCTGAACCCCCATTAACCTTTGTTTTTATTATTTAACCTTCATGAGGAGCTAACAAGCAATGTTTAAAATGCTACCATGTCCTTCCAACCTTTACAACTCTACAATTATATTTTTGTTATTTAAAACCTAAGAGCCACCAATCCATATTGTCTTCTTCCACCGTGACACATCACCCTAAATATGTCAACTGCCTGTTCTTTAACTGTCCAAAGAACATCTGTTATAACTCCAGGTGCTTCGCTGTCCAGACGTTCGCGGTAATTTTTTCCCAGTTGATACAGAGAACGCAACAGACCATTGCATAGAAAACAATTCCTCTTCGCCCAATCTGCTTGTGTTCAGTGTGTATTAGGAGGAATCTCTTTTAAAAACAAAATCACAAATATTAAACTGTGATTTCTTTAGTAGATTTTTTCATGTTGCATTTTATTCTATATTCTACATGCATGGACTACTAGAAAACAGTGAAACATCCTTTAAAAAATTAAAATCTACTCTGGAAAGAAGGGGGAAAGAAAATAAGAGTAGAAAGAAAGAGAAAGAAAATCGTAGGTTACAGTTTATCTTCTTTAACCATTCTTAGTCTCATCTATGGAAGTATTAGGATGAACTATAAACCCAGGGCAGTTTGAGTGATAAATCTCCATTTTTTTGGATCAGATTGATTTGCGCCATCGAATCAGACTTTACCATGTCCTTCTTATGGTTAATTACCTCTTCTTTCTGATTTTCATATGAGTGTGAAATGTTTATATACATATATTCTCCCACATATACAGAATATCTCCCTTTTTGTCTTGATTTAGATTAAATCACATATCAACTGTATACACCTACACCCCTCTACCCCCACACACTGAGGCTTGGGGAGCACTTTTAAATTAAACACTGTGGAGCTTCTGAAACTATCTAGAACAATAGATAAACCACAGAAGCCACTAACATTGCCTGAGGCTTTATTTTATTATTTTGTGGTATTTTCTAAATATGAAGTATAAGGACCCAGTGGGGAAGTTTGTATTGGATTTTAGTTATTTTATTTGTTGTGGCTCAAAGACAGACTTAGAATGTCCATGCTCTTCAATCCCCTCAAACACTCTATGTGTTTTGTTAGAGATATTATAAACTATTTTCCTTCATCTGGGGGATAAATGTCCGAGTTTGAAAGCTAAATAGTCACCCATAACTAGCAATGGCTGCTTAGTCATTACTAACTCACAGCCTAATTCCACTAATGAGTTATTACCCCTCTTCAGATATGAGATAAACTGGAGTGTCCATTTTAATTTTTTATTTCTTGCAGAAGAGACATGAAATATGGAAAAGTGTACTCTGACATAAGCTAAAGAAAAAAAAACCACAATTTACTTGAAACACTGACCAATTCCCTCTGTGTTAATGTACCCAGAAGAGTGTGTCGGCAGCTCAACTTTCACTGTTCATTGAGAAAAGTCATTGTCTACCACCTAGGAATTCACTTCTGAAGCTTTTCAAACATTTCAAATGCAGAGAAACATTGCTAGTTACTGGTGCAAAATTATAGCAACTCATAAAACATTACTCACATATATTAACCAAGTAAAACATGCAACCATATTTGTGCTCAGCTTGGGTAATTCCTCAAATCAATATTTTAATGGAAAGTTGCTTACATTATCCAAATACAAACTAGCCTAAAAACAGACTTTCATCAAAAAAAAAAAAAAAAAAACAAAACTTCAATGTGACAAACCCACTTACTCCTGGCAGTTTAGATATAACCACAGGATTGAAATTATGTGTCTTCCTCTTTCCTATTAATATTAGTAGTTCTTGTTATAACAATGGAGTTAGGCTTCCGGGTCAGCTTTTCAGCCAGAAATTCTGGATTCGTGCTTGAATTTCACTCGTTCTATTAGCATAAGTCATTTATTCCACAGAAATAAGCCCTGGGTTTTGGAAAATGCCCATTGCAACAAATTCATTGAGGCAGAAATATACCTGCGTACACCTGGTAAATGGAGGAGCCCATGTTGCTTGTGAACGTGCCTGTCTCTATCAGAGGAGTTTTTCTCTAGGAAAAGGCGTGCCCAAAGTTCTGAGCATGTTACACTACCTGTCGTCAAGAGGTTCATTTATTTAGTTACTGCCTGGCACTAGCGATTCATTCTCCCCACTTTGCCTCCCCACTCCACCTCTCTCTGGTCAGTGAAAATTCCCATGCCTTTTGATTGAGTATTTCAATGGAAGTCCAGAATTCCAGATGAGCATGGGACTCCGGTCCGGCAGTACACCCTGCCCTGAGCAGAAACTCTCTGAGGAGGTTCTGTCCAACACACACTAAGGGACCAGGCAGACAGGGCTCTATGCCTCCGTTTCTTTACTCATGAAATAAGATAAACACACCCATCTCCCACCCGATGTACCCCCTAGCAAGAAGAAATGAGAAAGTGCTGGGGGAGTGTTTTGAATCTGGAGGCAGAAGATGCCATGTAAGTAAACAGTAATTTTATTAATTGCCTAGAAATAGAAAATGTTGAGTTTAAATCAATGCTACTTTCTTCAGAGTAAACACTAAATATAACATCCAAAACGATATGGTTAAAATTAACTTGCAGTTGCTTTACAAGCTGGTGAGATACAATTAAAAATGGGAGATATTGCCAAATCTCATTTACTGCTTTCTTTCTTGTGAATAATATCTGTACATTCAGGTCTTCATTATACTTCTCAATGGCATAGGAATACCATTGTATCCGCTTATTCTTGATTTTTATCAATGGAAAAAAAATTATTAAATTCCCATGCAACATTAACTACCACAATAATACACACTAGGGCTGCTGCACCCAACAAGAGCTCTGCCACCATCCTCCTCCCCTACCCTCCCTTCCTGTCTCCCTCCCTGCCTCCCTCCAATCCTAAGCATGTGTGTGCATGTGCACATGTGTCTGTGTATGTGTATGCCTTACTGTAGGACTATAGTGTGCAATATGGCTGTCACTGACTGCTCACAGTATGCCAAACAGCACTGAATGGGTTAATTGGCATTTTTAAAAGGTAATTGTGAAGTGTAACCGGCAGGGTTATCACCAGAATTGGGAGGTGGAATGTAGGTCTCCCACCCACTGGAGACTCTTACATCTTGAAGAGCAGGATGAAGACAAAAGCGATGCTACTGCTGTTTCTTGATTTTCCCTTTCAGCTGCAACTGCTAACCCCCAATGCTCCCTTTTGAATTTACTATATCAAGCCAGTAGTTACAGCAGAGTAGTATGTGCTCCGTCCTGACTACAGAATTACCTTGGGATTTGATTGTAGCATAAATATGCAGCAAATCATTGTATGTGTGGGGTTTTTAAATCATGCATAATATATATACACAGAATTTGTTTGGAAAAGAATTACAAAATGACTGGAGTCAACGAAACCAACATATTTTAAGACACAGCCACGACTTTTAGTGTAGAATCTAACATTTTTAAATGGGCTTTCAAACAGGTAATTATAAAGCATACTTAAATGCCATTTACTGCAGATCATGATTGCCACAAAATACAGATTCAGCTGCCATGAGTGCCTTCCACTGGCACCTAAGGTAACTTCTTGGTTTAACTTTGAAAAGGAAGTGTTTCATTTGATAGCTAGAACATCTTTCATTACATTTGAATAAAAGAAAGACAAGAAAAGGGAACTATTAAAAAGAGATTTCTAAATGGCATGGTAAGCTAAAGGGGTAAATCATATTTTACCTTATGCTGGGATTGAATGCTCAGTTGTCCAGGCTCAAACACAAATATGCACAGACACAGTACATGCTCTGAAGTCAGAGACTAAGTCTTCTTTATCACTCCATTCCTTGCAATTCCCAGCTCACCGTTATCAACATAATAGGTGTGCAAGACACATTGTCAAAATCAATGGCTTTGTGAAATGAAACAGAATTAAAAGAGAATTGTTTACTTAAAATACTAAGGATTGTGAACTTTGGCCACACCAGAATAGGCCAGTGGGTGACCACTGGGGTACTAAAGTTCTGCAACAGTTCCAACTCAAGAGAAATAAAATTAAGCATAGAATAAGAATATATTTTCTTATGATAATAGTTTTCTGGCAGTGGCCTTAATCTTCCCTTGATGTGGAAGAAAGCATTTTTATAAAGATATAAAAATCTCTCAAACATATGATGGATCTTTTCTATAAAATGAAGAGATAATATGAATCTCCTCCTCACCCCTCACTTCTTTCTACACACCCTGTTCAATTATCCTATCTGCCCTTTGCCCGGCAGCCCACCTCTAAAATTCTTGGCTTGAGAACAACCCATCACCTTCAGAATTGCTTGAGTAGCAGAGTCAGTCTTGGCAGAAGGTGAGTGTGGCCCAGTGGTCTGTCAATCAGAACCTCAAAGTCTGGGCAATGCCACACACTCCCACACACACACGTGCGTGTGCACCCACGTGCCATCCCACCAGGAAACTCTGAATTGGCTTTCCCCCTCTGCACCAGCCTGCAACAGTGCAGGAATCCATACCAGCTCCAGTCTTCTCTCCTGCAGGCAGCTTCCGTCTTAGGAGAAACAAAGTAGGGGGGATTGCAAAGGATCAATACCTCTTCTGGTGCAAACAGAAGGGTGAACAGAACTGTATTCATTTTGGACTATGAAAATTGCTCCTTTTTACCTCACCTCCTTGCTATTTATGAAAGAAATCTCAATTAATACTCAATTAGTATAATTAGCACCAATTTACTGTGACTTTAATAACTTGGGATAATTTCATTTAATCTAGTTCATATCCATAGCCAATATTACAACAATAAACAGTTGCATTCCTTTTTTTTTTTTTTTTTTTTGGACTAATGTAGGCTTATTTGCCCGCTTTCCTTAATGGGAATTCATTTACAAGTACTGCCAATATCCTCCTAACAGGTATGCGTTTAAATGGTTTCCAGTAGAATTCTACTGTCAGCATCCAAGAACACGTGGACTGTGGGTTCCCCTTTTGCCTTCTGCATCTTTACTTACTTGTGCCCAAGCCTAATGCAGTATAATTGAAACAATTTTATTGTCTGGAGCTATTCATTCTAATGTTTCAATGACAGAAAATACTGGTCAATTTGACAAGTTAATATGACTTCAGTGGTCATTTGAACTCCTTTAAGCCATTGGGTGCTAAAATTGCTTGTCACCTCTTTTCACCTGCAAACGAAATTCAACCAGTATGTGAGGTTGGTGGGGAGAGGGGAGGGAGGTGGAGAAAGTTTTTCACTGAAAAGCAGCTCTGTCAGGAGTAATTGCAAGTTTTGATAATTGATAGGACACTGCCCCTTTTTCAATGGCAAGATCTCTCGAAGCAGCACTTGACTCTCCTGTTTGCCACCTTTATTAAAAGCTCCTAAACTTTGTGTCTTGTCTCATATGCTAAGGCTTGACTAGTCTCATCTCTCCCCCTTCCAAATATATAAAACACTGTCCTTAAAAACAATGTCTTAGTCACTAAAGAAGCAAATAATGTGGATCATTATTCAGGACTACATTTAAAGGTCATTCCCTAAAACATAAGCAGGCCCATGTGTCCCAGCGGCAACCGACAATGTTGGTTCTAAACTTCCTGCTATTAATACAATCTCACACAACAAGGTTTCGACAGTAACTGCTTTGCAAGCAGGTTACTAAAAAAAAATAAAATTATATTTTTTATGCATATTTCAGAGCCATTCCTTGGTGACTTTAAAACCGATTGCTTTAAATAGAATGTTTTAAATAAGTTCACATATAACATAAAATCCACTTTTTCAACTAGTTTATGGATTTATTTCACCTAAATAGAGTTCAGATTGCATGGTGGGACCTAGTGTCATTCTTTCTATATTTTTCCAAGGAAATTCTTGATTCTAATGACATCCAGGAGGCCCTCAGTGTATGCTGCCTATTCTTACAATGACAAAAGCTTTCTCTACAGTTTTCGGTATAATTTCTTCTTGAACGATAAATTTTAAGATATTCTGTTCTTTTTGGGGTGGGGGGGATTTAACTTTGCTTCTTTGGCTGGCTGGCTCTCCTTGGTTTTGTAAATTCACCCTGGCACTGCTTCTAGGATAGCATGGCCACAGACATACACAACTTGTTTTCCACTTCCCATATTTCACTGTGAGGAGTCCTGTGTTGACCATGGCTCCGCATTTTGCCTTTAATCTTACCATTTTGTTTTTTAAGAGTTCTCACTCTTTTGCACTGGAAATTTACCCTACCTCCAGGATCAACATACATCCTTCTGCTCACTCAGAACAAAAGCATGTAAATAAGTCATGAAAAGCCTGATATTTCAACTAGAAAAGTCAACATCGTTTGTAGATATTTTAGAATGCTTTTTCTGCACCTCTAATGTTGTTCTGAAAAGGCAAAATCCAAATTTAAATTTGTACCAAGAAATAAGTAGAATAGATTTGTAACTTCCTCCACCGCCACCCCAACAGCTGCAAACTGGTCTGTGGATGAATGTTTTAGACTATAGATTCAAGATTTTCAATTAAAAACAATTTCATGGGATTCTTATTGTGTAGACCATGATGTTGTCTTTGCCTGGATAGAGGCTAATATTTTGCTCTTTTATATATATATATATATATATATATATATATATATTTTTTTTTTTTTTTTTTTTTTTTTTTTGCTTTTCCTTGGTGCTTCGCAGACCTTCAACGTGGGAATATGTATGCCAATAAAAGGTTCTCCAGAACAGAAGGTGGCCTAATTATTAAAAGGAAGGGCCTTCCTGTGTGTGGTGATCTATTTGTGCATAAGATTCTACAACTGTGAAGGGCCTCATGTACCACAGAAGGAAAAAAGAGATGGAAGAAAAAGGGGGGGAAATCAAAGTCCTCAGTCGAGGTACATCAGAGAGATTACATAAGAAGGGAAGCATAGTTTCAGAGCCCCCAGAATTCTTGACCAAAGAAGTAGTTAGTCGAAGGTCTACATCAAAAGAAAGTGGTGTCTGTGTCATCACAGCCTTCGCTGTGATCTTTTGCCCTTAGTCTCAGAGTAATCAAAAGTCATGCTTAAAAAAAAAAAAAAAAAAAAAAAAAAAAAAAAAAAAAAGGCTATCTCTTTAAAATTAGATCATCACTCTGTATTAACATGCAGAATGAGTTGTCAATTGACCAAGCAACAAATGTACTTCCTCATATCCTCATTTTCACTTCTATCTATGAATATTTTAAAACCCTAATGTGCGCTTGGCCATTTGGGTTTTAAGCGAAGACTTATCACAGTGTAAAACCCTTCATTTTTATCCCTTAGCTGAGGGCTTCTTTTTCCCTTTTCCAGGGTGTCATTAAAAATCTGATGCCAAGAGCTGGGACTTGGCAAGGTTTGCAATATAATTTGCAATCTGCAGTGTTTGCTGGCTAGCCCCCACCGCCCCCCCCCTTTATTTTATTTTTTTCCCCTTACCAGCCTGCCTGCTAGAGTCAATAGGGGGCATCGCTCATCTGTCTAAAAGAAAAATAGCAGCATACTAATTAGAATTCTATTTGCCAGAAGCCTCGGAGTTGCTGTGCTTATAGATTTCAAGCTTCTTTTGTTTGAATTAAATTGCCAACTTTTTTTTCTTCCTTCTTTGCAGTAGCATGAGAGAGCGGGTGCCTTATTTGATTGAAGGGGGGTAGGGGGGAAGGTTGCATGCGGGAAGAGTCTTAGCTATGGAAATGCTGAGGAAATGTCAGGGTTGTGTTTTAAAATGCCTGGTATGCTTTTCAGGGGCTGACTCCTGTCTTTTGCAGGGTTGTTTTGGGGGAACTGGTGGGAAGGTGGAGAAGTTCAAATGGCGGAGGCTAGCTCTGGAGCTGAGGCCCCCTGTCTGATGCTGAAATTCTGGGGGCGAGCTGACACACTTGCCCCGCAAAGCCAGATTGTTCATGCTCAGATAAAAACCGTGGGCTGGGATCACAAAGCTGGTTCATAATGGAACACACAGTCTCTCTTGCTCTGTTGAATATTTCTCTCATGGGTGGGGAGATAAAACTGGCAAGATCAAGAGCGAAGAAAGGACCATCTTAAATAGTAACCTGTTTTTATGACACTTTAATAAACTTCTCTTGGTCTCTTTTTAAAATGTCAAAAAGTTTCCCATGAAGAATTTGAAGGCAATATTCATGTTCTCTTTCAAAAATTACACACAGTAGAAAATATGAGGTTCCAGAAAAGTAACAAAATATTTTGGTGAGGAGCATAAAATGATTCAGCATAATCCCATTGTCCGGAATTGCCATGTAAGTCCCAGCGTATCCCTCAATCCGATAAAGGCCTGGAACTAACCAAATGGAAGGTTAGACCTATGATTCCAACCCCACAGATACTTAGCAATTTGGCTCTGAACTAAGCTAATATAAAGGCTCACAGCAGCTCATTATTAAGTTAATTATCCTTTGAAACCCAAGAAACAAGAAACACAGACCCTATTGGATATTTAAGGACTTGGCAATGAAATTTACACTCCAAATGCAATTGTCTATAAAATAATGAAATGTATTATATGTGAATGTGTAAAGATAACGTTGTATTATATATCATAAAATTGTGTTGACCAATACAGCATAGAGACTGGGGGTCCTACCTTTAAGTAATTTTCTTATGAGAGAAATATGTCGTTATAAAGCACTCCAGTGCCAGGGCCAATGTCTATGGTGCAAAAATTGTTCATTTTTGCATTTGCACCATAGAAATTGAGCCTGGCACTGGAGAGCTGTATCCACCCCCATCTTCCAAAGAAATGTGTCTCTTCCTGCATGTTTAAAGAGTGTGATCACCTGGCAAAGTGTGAAAAACCCATGAATTTTGTAAAAATGAACCATAACCTCTATTGTTAGTGCCAACTTCTTAGTTACTTAGTATATTTCTGTTTTTCTTTATTAGACCATCCAATTCAAGAGAAAGGAATAAGATCTTATATTGGTGGACCTGTGAATTACATGGGGACAGTTCAAAGGTAATTATCTCAAAGAAATTTGTTCACCAGAATATCTGCCTGAGCTCAAAATGCTTACAGATGTTAGAAACACATTCCTTAGAATTGACAAATTTTAATTGGAGTAGTTTTGGGGTCTAGGTCTTGCCCAAGCAAGAACTTACTTTGTACATGTCTCTCAAGAAGCAAACATTTTAAGATGTTTAGAAATGATTATATCCTGTACTTGAAATAGACATTTTTTTGTTACACATCTGTCTTTTTCTCCCTCTATACATTCCTTTAAATTTCTTAACAGCACTCAAAGCTGGAAATTTCACGATGCTCACAGTATCGTGAAAAGCCTGGAGCCAACTCCACTCACATCTTCTTGAATTACTCTTCCAATTCTAAGGCTCTAAGCCTCCAGTTCTCCTTTATCTGTTCTTGTTATAAAAAGTGGCAGGAGGCAGAGTGGCAGAATGACCCACAAGATGGCACCTGTCACCAGGGGATTTTTCCTGCATTCTGTAGGCCAAATTTTGTTTGAACTCACTGTGGCCTCTGTCATATCCTCAATTTCCCTCCACTCTTGGCCCTACCTCTTAATCCCCTTGGTGCAGGCTGAGGCTGTTTACCCGGCTCCTGAAACCTTTTTCTTCGAGAAGCCAAAGTCAAACTTTAATTTGAAATCTGGCCTCAGAATGAAGCAGCAGAAACTGCCACCAGGTATTGGATATTGGGGTGCCATAGCAGCCTTCTTGTGCTTAGAGCCAGTGATGGAAATGATTGCTTTTTTAAGACTGATTTTCCCTGTGGCATTACCCCCATGCCATGTATACTCTAGGCCTCAAGATAAGGAAGCTGATTGCAACACTAATGAGACTATAGGATTTTGATTTCTTTTAAGGCAAACATATGACAAATGGATGAAATAAAAATATCTTGCGATGAGCCTGCTGCTTTTAACCATGACTGGAATTAAGCATATATCTATGCATATTACATCCAAGTTCTTCATTTGCAAAGGAGTCAAAAAATCTAATAAAGGAAAAGGATAATGCTTTTGAAGAACCAACCAACATTTTTTTTAAATAACTTTTCTCACACAAAACAAGTATGCAAATAATTTTATGATATGTTTGGCAAATTAGAAATAGTTTCTGTTTCTCCAGCCACTAAAACTGGGTGATTTGGAGGAATCTGAATATCTAGGGATTCGAGAAGCAAGTGAGTAGATGTCTGTATATTAAGTCAGTCAGTGTGTGCAGAAAGACTCTGTAACTGTGTCAGCCAAAGGTTAGTTTTATTATCAGAACCATGAGACGTCTTTAAATGTTAAAGCCATTAACTTATTAACATGAGGATGAGGAGGAATATTACTTTATCAATATTCTCTGAAATAAACTCAATTTGAATAACAGAATTTTTGTTTCATGTTAATTAAATAGACTATTCGAAATAATTAAAAGCCGGCTGGAAAAGGGGGCACAGTGCAGGCAGGAGCTGGTGGGGAGGTCACTCATTCACACTAGAGCAGTGGCTGCATCTTATTCTGGTGGTGTCCAGGGAAACTGACAACTTCTCTGGACCAGCAGCGTGACACCTCTGCCTCTTTCTGTACCCCTGCCTCGCCAAGGCAGAGAAGGCGATAGAAGAAGCCTGCCACTGGCAGGGCACAGTGACCCATTGTGTGACAAACCCCCGCCTCTTCCCTCAGCCCCTCAGGCGGGCAGGGGCTGTGACTGTCCACAGTCCCACTGAGTTCTCTCAGCATTTCAGCAATGGCGCTAAAAAGGGTCTTGAAGCATTGTAATTAAACTCATCCACAGCTGCTGTAATGAAACAAACCGGAGAAATGCATTGCGTGTCAAGGACAGCTAACGTTTGTGCTTTTTTCATAATCTTTTTAAAAAATCATTGTCATTTTCTGTGTTTCCTGTGTGAACACCATTACTTCTGATTCTTTTAACTACCTTCCTGCTCCCTTGGGAATCATTTTTAAGGTCAGCCAGTGTACATTAATCCTGCCTCAAGTAAAAGTTTACTCCTCACAATGGAAACGACAGGCCTATACAATAACACATGAAAAAGTCATTCATTATTTATTTTAAAAAAGCAAAAGGAATAGACTGCCTTTTTGCACATTACACAAATGCTATATGAACACTGCAGAGTGTGTGTGTGTGTGTGTGCTTATTACAGAAATACTATCCCCTATAATATCTCATTGCTTTTCTGATTATTTTAGACTTTCCCCAATAGAGGAATAAACAATAACATTTTCACAGCACTCAAATGGAATACCATTGATATCTTTCCTTTAAATTTGCCACCCATTTGCTTCTAGTGTTTGATGCTCTGCTTCTCCCAACAGATAAGTCATGTCTTTTCTTCCCTGAGAGATTGAACCACGCAAAGAAAGGGAGGGGCTGTGGCAGGAAGAGGAGCAAGAAGGAGAAGCTGAGATCTTTACTATGTGTGCGTTTATCTGTCTCTAAGTAGGACTTTAATATAATTCGGTGAGATACTCCTCTCCCTTTTGAGCCAGGCACAAAAACAAGCTCATGAAATCAAACAAGAGGGCAAGAGCTTATCTTCCCCCAACAAATTTATCAAGAGAGAGTTTGTGGTGGGCTTATGAAACTGTCATGGAGGGACAAGGTAGAGATCAAATGTACTGTTGAGTAAGGAAACGAAGCACAAACTTTGCCCAGAGCTTGGGGACAATGATGCTCAAAGATTAACCCACCCTCTCAATTAACACCTCACATGAAAATCCCTGCAAGGTCATGGGATCTGTGCTTCGGTGCGGTCAATCAGCGCCGCCCGCCTCCATACAAACTGAGATCGAATGCAGAATTAACACCGGTCCCCAAGCCCTCGCTCACAGACTCACGTCAGATTAAGCCCTTGCACAGAGAAGATATGAAAAGCATTTCTAATTAGGGTCTGAGGTTACTGGTTAAAATGCAGTAGAGCAGTCTACCAACCATTCTTCTCCTTTTTTATAATTTTAATTAAACTCAGATACTATTTAATTCCTACCTGCATAGATTTAGTGCTACTTGAATGCAAACCTGATAAAGAATACTCCTGATCCCCACTTAGCTGCCACAAGGACTTATTAAAGAGGGGGTGACTGTCTCCAAGATCTTCCAGGAGTCCCTCTGCAATAATTACTTTTCTATCAAATGAAAAGCATAATATTTTTCCGTAAATAGGTTTTTTCCCTGTGAAACTTTGACTTCCCTACTCTCTTGACAAAATTGTAATTATAACTTCACTGTAGGGGTTACTTTACATCAGGCTAGCCATTAGAATGCTTTTTCTTGCACACCAAAGCTCTGTTTCCTCGTGGTTTACTGTAATTTGAGATAGACACTAGAGAATTTTTCCTACAAATGTATCACTAATTAGATGTGGATATGTTGATTCTGTATTTTAAAAAATGCCATTGACCAGGTCCTATTTGAATTATTAGGAATTCTGCAGTGTGTCTGAGTCCTTCTGCCATAGTCTGATTAGTAGTCTAGAGCCTTGGTACCAATTTTTAATATCTGCAGTGACCCCAGAAGCCTTAAACAACATCTTCAGCATACTAAAGCCTTGTTACTCCAAAGCACAGGTCTGAATAATTCAGGATCTGTGACGGCAGTTCTGCCCTTATGAAACCATGTGGGAGACTTTGGGATTCTAGAATCTGTAATGCTGGTTGCTTTTCTATGGCCTTTCTATTTCTCTCCCAGTGGTAGCTTCAAATAGCCACTGCTTCAAAAATATTTTTCTAAAGTCTTGCTGGAATGATAGCAATATTCGAATGTATCCAAATAAGTTTCTATTTTAAGTAATCGTAGCAGAATTCCTGCTTAATTATGCAGGCCTAAAACCTCCCTTCAACTGGGTGGCAGTTAAAATATACTCTCATGTTTGATGTCTTAAAAGTGTTGTTTGCCATTTTTAAGATGAAATGACGTGAAAACAGGATGTGCTATCATTAGACAATCTAGTTTACATTTAAGGAAAGACACTTTGAATAAACGATATATGAAGAAATGTGCTTTAGATTTCTACAGATTGGCTACCAAACTAAATACAAGATTTGGGAAAGTTTGGAATCTTAGAATAACCAGAGCTTTAGGGACCACAAAATCCAAAATTTTAAAGGACTAGGTTCAAACTTTTTTCCTCTCGCCTCTTTTTTTTTTCTCCATAAGCCACTGGTTGTAACTCAGAAGTATTCAAAAAGAGTCAGACTCTCAAGTAGTCAACTGGTACCCTGGGACCAGGGCATTAGCAAGGGTGTGTGCTCAGTGCTGTTTACAGAAGTGCTCTGGAAGTTGCTTGAGACTATGCTACAAAGGACCAAGTCTTAGACTGAGCATTTTGCCTGAGCCTCAGAGCATGAAGCTGGTGATTTGGCACACACATTGCATCAACAACAGGTTCTACGCTCCTCTAGGCAGCAAGTGCAAGAACATGTTGTGGGAGCAAGAAGAGCTTGCTGAGGTTAGTGTAACACTCTGTCTTCTCAAAGTTTCTTTCCTAGTCCCCCTTTTCTGTCTCACTGCCGTAAGTCTGTGTCCTTCCTTTACCTATCACCTTGATTATTGCAAGAGATTAATAATTGCCCCCTCTCCTCCTAATATATTTTCCCCTACTATAATCCATATTCAACCAATGATGCATACTTCTCATGGTTCCCATTTCCTACAGAATACCTTCACATCTATCTTCTATCTACTTGGCAAACCATGTGGCTTATACACCTCCATGAAACTGTCATCCACCTCTACCAATATATGCGCAGAAACTTGAACACATTTTGAATTTTCCTAACTCAAGGTTTGGAAGGACAGCACAGTAACATGATAAAGAACAGACTGAGGCCGGGCATGGTGGCTCATGCCTGTAATCCCAGTACTTTGGGAGGCTGAGGCGGGCGGATCATCTGAGGTCAGGAGTTCGAGATCAGCCGGGCCAACTTGGTGAAACTCTGTCTCTACGAAAAATACAAAAATTAGTCAGGTGTGGTGGCATGCGCCTGTAATCCCAGGTACTTGGGAGGCTGAGGCAGGAGAAAATCTCTACGAAAAATACAAAAATTAGCCAGGTGTGGTGGCATGCGCCTGTAATCCCAGGTACTTGGGAGGCTGAGGCAGGAGAATAGCTTGAACTTGGAAGGAGGAGGTTGCGGTGAACCAAGATCACACGACTGCCCTCCAACGTGGGTGACAGAGTGAGACTCCGTCTATTAAAAAAAAGAAGAAGGAAAGAAAGAAAGAAAAGACTGGCATCCTCATTCCCCACTTCCTTGCCGGTGACCATGGGAAAGTTACTTAACCTCTTGGTATCTCACTTTCCTCATCTGTAAACTGGGGCTAAGTATCCCTACCTATACACAGAATTGATGTGAGAAAAAGTGGATTAGTGCCTATAAAGGGCTAAGAATGATGCCTGGCACAGAGTAAGCATTATTGCTATTTTGAAAAATATCATTCAAGTCACTCCTCCCTTGCCTGGAAAACCTTTCTCTCTAGTACCTGCCTGTTGAATACCCCGTGTTCTTTTAAGGCCTGTGTCCTCTGCAAAATCCCTCCTGGTGCTCCCAGTGAGAATGGGTAACTCTTTCTCTCCCATGAGATCCTTCCAGCACCTGACACCCTGGCATTTATTACAGTTGTCTAAGCAGGTCAGCAGTTCTCTAGCTGTATGTCATGAAACAAGACCAGTTGGCCTCAGGTTTTGACCACGGGGTAAAATATTCTCAAGCTACAACTGAGGATGCATGTTGGTCCTGGGGATGTCAGACAGACCAGAGCATGAGCTCCTGGAGGGCAGCCTGCATCTGTTTTATCTTTGCATCTCCCATCACTCTAAGCACAGTGCTGTGAGCAGAGCAGATGCTTAGTAAATGTTTGTTAAATTAAATCTCAGGCAATTTGCTTCGATTTACTTAGAACTCCCTGGGTAAGTAATCAGTTCCTATACCATTCAATGAGTTTTTAATAGCATTTACATTGGACTCGCCATATAGGTTAATCAAAACCAGCTCTCTTAGTCCCTGGTTCAGACTCAGGGATTTCACACAAAAAGACTCAGGTCAGTGCCTTTGCTCATCTTAACAGAGACTGAAACTGAATGGGAGAAGCCCTAACTCTCCGTAAATTTCTCTCCCATTTGTTAAAGAGGCATTATAGAAAGAGACCCATTAAACAGGCCAATGGAATCAAAGATTTGTTTCCCATGGATTCCTGTTTCCAAAGAATGACCAGTTGTCTACATTGCTGAAATGAATTGATTGTTTTTAGAAGGCTTCACGTTTTCAGAAATTATGGAACATCATTTCAGGGTTTGTTGAAAATGTTCAAGTACTTGAAATTCAGGAAACAAAAAAAAAAAAAAAAAAAAAAAAAAAAGAGGGCCCAAAATTTAAACCCAAAGATAATTACAAATATTTCTAATTACATCTGCTCCATGAAAATATCTGATGTGAACATGAGTGAAATTAATTTGAATTTTAACTACTTTGCTGGGTTTTTTTTCTTTTTAAATTTCTATTAAGTTCCACAATAGCCAAATATAAAAAAGAAGAAAATTGGAGGTATAGTCTTAAGGGTAAGCAGAAAAATGAATAAAAACTTACATGACTAAACATAGAGGAAATATTTTTTGAGGATCAAATGCTGCCAATGCTATTGTGAAAGTCATTAGATGTATGAATCTTTTGCCAGTTATCTTGTTTGAAAAGATAGTTCTAGGCTTCCTTGATTGAACTAAATATTTATTTGATGGCAACATACTGATTACATATAATGTAGAAAACATAAAAATCATATTAACAAAATGAATTCCTCCAACTATAACACCTGGAAATTAAAACCAATATTTGAGAAACACCTTGTGCCAAAGTCTTGGTTATGTTATCTCCTTTAATTCTCACACGGCTTCCAAAATTTCCAATTTATCCAATTGTGTAATGTACCTTCAGATAATTAAATAGGTTGACTTTCTAAATGAGATTATAACTACAAATACTGAAACTTTAAAAGAGCTCTTCCAATTTTGTATGACAGTTAAGATTTCCATTGTATAGATAAGAAAACCGAGGTTCAAAGAGCAGTAACTGTTGCACAAGTAGAAAACAAGAGATATTTAAACCTGAGCATCTCTAATCTGAAGTTCAAGTGCTTTCCCCTACACGAGTTTGATTCTTTCCTCAAGAATTGTCCCATTTATTCATGTATTTATTCATTCAGAAAATATTTATTGGAAGCCATCGATATGATTATCATTTTCTTAAAAGGCTCTGGGAACACAGCAAATAACGAAACAAAATTTCACCCTTTGTTTCCCCCGCTAGGACACAGGAGATATTGGTGGTGGAGACAGACTGGACGTTCTTCCCCACCACCACTGTCACTCTGCTTCCTTCCGGTATTTCTGGTGTCTAATCTTTACATCATAACAAGCCTGCTTTGCCTTTTACTAGAGTAGAAGTGGGGAACTAGATATCAGGATATTATCTTTATTGACCTGACCCGTATCTTCCATAATATTGTCCACTACAATTTTCCCTTTGGTTATAACAGCTTTGAAGACAGAGGAATTTGTAATGGCAGAAATAAGTAAATATGAGAGAGACATGTGAAACCTGCGTCTTCAGTACCTTCTACCTTTATGCAAATGTTTTTCAGTGATTAACTCAACCAAGTGCATGCCTAAAATGGATGTTCCACGTATTTTCCATCCAGGCATCCATTTGACTCAAGGACACTTGCTCCATGAGCAACATTTGAGATTAATGAGTTGAGGCCCACAGCAAAGCCAGGTTAATATATTTTCTTGTTGCTGAATCTGATAGTTTCCATCTGCTATATCATGCTTTAATGTCCCAGAACACTTGAGTTGCCTAATAGAGTACGTATGAAAATCACACAAGATTTTTACCTCGTAAAGGCTCTGTAAAGAAAAAGCTGCAAAGCAATATTCAAAAACAGAACATCAACAATGACAATATAATAATGATAGGCAATGCTCTATCAAATACGTAATTAATATTTTAATTATTTTCTCTGTAATATCTGCATCCTACTGTGCAAAGTAACTGGGTCTCATAATTTTCAAAGATGACAAGATTATCATTATTAATGTTCTAGGACACGTATTTATTTTTAATGTTATTAATGGTACTACTGATGGAGAATACAAGAGTCATTCTGAGGTAAGGAGGTGGTTCCTTCTGATGAGTCCACTTGGGTCTCAGAATTTAACATTCCATATTGATTAATAATTTATTTGTGGCTTAAGTCAATTTTTTGTGTATCCCAGTTGTGTATCCACATATATATTTGTCTACTAAATTACTTTAAAGAGCTCTAAAAATAATTGGCCTATTATCTCACACAGATAGTTTTAATTGAGATGGTTAGAATTTTAGAAATTATGAACATCAGAGTGCTTGTTTTATGCTTTTCTTTTTTCTGTGATTTTTTTTTTTTTTTTTTCTGGCAGAGGAAAATCTTTGCCTAAAATCTTTGCCTAAAATCTTCGCCTAAAATCTCAGTCTTAGACCTCAGAGATATATGATCGGTTAAATCTGTGGAAGATTTAAAATAGTTTGTTTCCAAAAACTCAAGGCTGTTCATAAATCTATGCTTCTCATGGCCTAGAGATTCAAGGTTTTCAATACGTAGCTACTCCCTTCACATGGTTACTAAGCCCTTGAAATGTGGCTACTCTGAGTTGACTTGTGCCTAAGTGTAAACTGCTCTCTGGTTTTTGAAGACTTAGTATAGAAAAGCCGCAAATCTGATTAATAATGTCTTAATAGGCCGGGCGCGGTGGCTCACGCCTGTAATCCCAGGACTTTGGGAGGCAGAGGTGGGCGGATCACGAGGTTAGGAGATCGAGACCATCCTGGCTAACACAGTGAAACCCCGTCTCTGCTAAAAATACAAAAATTAGCCAGGTGAGGTGGCGGGTGCCTGTTCCCAGCTACTCAGGAGGCTGAGACAGGAGAATGGTGTGAACCTGGGAGGCGGAGCTTGCAGTGAGGCGAGATAGTACCACTGCACTCCAGCCTGGATGACAAGCGAGACTCCATATCAAAATAATAATGATAATAATAATAATAATATCTTAACAATATATTTAAGTAGTAATAGTTTGGACTTATTGGTCTATCTAAAATATTATTTAATATTTTTGCTTTTTCAGCGTGGCTACAAGAAATTACATATGTAGTTCAAATAATATTTCTATTGGGCAGTGCTACTCTACAGGTCAATCTTTGGAACTGGTTATTAACCCGTTTTACAGTTGAGAAAATTCAAGTCACAGACCATGAGTGATGGACCGGGGATATGAATTCAGACCATTTGGTTCTAGAAACCATGTTCTTAACTCCTGTACAATATTCCCTCAGAAACATGCTCAGACCCCAAAGACTCAACTCCTTCCCCACGGATACCCTGAGCTCAGTAGCTTATGAGAGAAGTCCAGAACCATCAATGCTCTGGCAACTGAAAAAAAAATGTCCCAAACAGGACAAACAACTTCAAGATAGGATGGCAACAACCTTGGTTATATAAAAATATTCTCAGACAAGACATGAGCATTGTCTATAAATGAAAACAAGGAGCAATTTTTGCTGAGTTAATTCTACAGGAAAGGCAGGGGCTATCAGCATGCTTCTCGGCCCCGTATTTGCATCAGTGACTGGCACTCTATTAGGATTGGTATCAAGGGGGTGGGATCCTGGTTTCCCTGGATTTGGGCCTTTCACGCCTTCTGATTGATAGCTTCTACTTGTAAAGCGGTCACCCGCGCAGCTGTCTCGTGCTCCTGTCCGCCTTTCCACTGCAGTTGATGCAATTCTGGTTTCATTCATCAGCCCCCTTGAATAGCAACATCCTCCAGTTGGAGGAAAACCTGCTGTCGCCATGCACGGCCCACATTTGCATGCACGCACTGTCCTGCCAAGCACTCGGTGGCACCGTGTCTGCCAACTGACAGGCAGCTCGTGGATCCCATCCCTGATAAGTTTTCTAGTTTCTCAAATTATCTGTGTTTTACTTCGCTTTCATGCTCAAAGCATAACAAATGTCTTTGATATGTTTCTGTGTGCTGTGGAATGCCAATGGCGTCAATTGAACTGTATCACACCGTGGAAAAGGCTGTTTTGCAGAGCCTCAATTGGCCATGAGCTATAAATATCTGCTGTTTCATGATGCCTTTGATTGCTACATAAACTCTGATCATTAAACATTGATCAAAGATGGCTTGCGATCAAATGGCATTATGCTACAATGATATGGATGCAATAGGCAAGGGTCAGGATCAGGTGTTCTGTTGACGCCCAAGCCCTCATTGTGGACAGGCTACCCCTAGGCTCAGACGTGTCTGTTTTTTCGGTCTTTCAGGGTAATTTTAATGAAATGCATTGTCCTAGAATTTTTATGGCTTATAATATGTTTCTTTGGAAACATAAAATGTTTATGGGATTACTTCTGCCTTTTAGGAACACTTGCAAACATATGAAGATGAAGAATTGTGAAGAAATAAACAAACAGCAAAACAGACAAGGCACACAAATATAGATTGACAGCTAGATAGATAGGCAGGTAAGTAGCCTTCTATACATTTAAATAACCTTTTATTTCTTTTCATATTGACAAGTAATAGCTGTTGATTGTAGAAAATTTGAAAAATATAGAAAAAAAATTATACCAGACCTAAGAACCAGAAATAATTCACTATATTAACATTTTGGTTTGCATCCTTTCATGTTTTGCTATTCACAAATACTGTTTTTCCAAGCACTGGAACATACTTTGCACTTTGCATCTGTCCACGTCACACATAAGAGTGCCCTGAGCACTCTTTCTTTTTTTTTTTTTTTAACTTATGTACTTACCCTGAACATTTCTCTGTGGCATTATTCTCCAAGAGCACATGTTGTAATATCTGCATGATAAATCATGTGTATGTGTGTATGTTTGATAATTAATTTAACTCCCCTACTGTTTGACATAAATACCTCTTTTTCTTTATCTCTGTAGGCTATCTAGCACATTGGGATCACTAAATAGAATATAGGTTGAAATGGACAATATAGATTAAATAAGCAGTCTAAAAATCAACTTTCCTACAAAACAACATTTGTATTCACATCCAACATTGTAAATGAAACCAAAATTTCTTAGTGAATTAAGTCACTGGGGACTCTTAAAAATATACATTTTTTTTCTTGCTCAGTTAAGCAAAATCATCTCTCAATGGAGAATTATTTCTCCCACTTACGGTTGATATATACTGTTTTCTATTTTCTCTGAAAACTCCCATAGACATCAAGTTTATCCTGATTGTTTGCCTCTAAAATCAGAGTTTCATTTGTAGTAATTCCAATTTAGATGTAAGATAATTAGCAAAATCCCAAAGAAGTGATCAGATTGTGAGTGTGTTACTTGATTGGGACATTACAATAATTTACTGTTCAATTCCTATGATGTCAGAACAACTGAATAAATGTAAAATAATTGCCTAGTATTGCCAGGAAAAGAGAGTAAATGCCATTTGGCCTAATGAAGATAGTGCTGAGTGATAAATTAGTTCTCTCATCTGAAAATAATGAAGTTTAACTAGAAGATCTCTAACTTCTTCTTTTCCTCTGAAATGCTATGATCTGTTCATACTTTAATTCTTCATTCTCAGATAAGATCAAGTCTGAAATATTGAGCAAATTGAATAGGCTTGTCTTAAAAAATAAAGTCCACATTTAAGTGTGTGAAGTGTATGGAGATACAGATATAGAGAAATAGATATAGACAGAGTTGCAGATGTAGATATAGACACAGATATTTGTATATATTCATTTCATTGCCTCACCCCAATAGATCCTATCGCCCAATATTCAAGCCTTCTTTTAAAACTGGTCTGGGCCCTGTGAGCTACTTTAACCAATAAAATGTGGCATAAGTAATGCTGTCTGAAGTGATGTCTCATACTCAATGCTTGATGCATTCTGGACGCATCTGTTTTTGCACTCTTAGAAGCCAGCTGCTATGTAAGATGTCTATCTACCCTTACACTACCATGCTGTGAGGAAGCCCAAGCAGCCTATTTCTATGCCTAGAGAAGGATGGTCTCAGTCAGCTTCCCCCAGGGGAGCTCCCTGGTAGCACTTACTGCCAGCCAGGTGAATTAGGTCATTTTAGATGTTTCATCCACCTCACCACCCAGGTGACACCATGCAAAGAAGAAATGCCCTGGTCAATTTATATGATCATGAAAAATAATTGTTGTTTTAAGCCCCTAAGTTTTGTAATAACTTATTGTACAACAATAGAAAATGATATAGACTATTCACAAACTACACATCCAACAAATGACTAATATCCAGAGTCTATAAGGAACTTAAATAATTCAACAAACAAAAACCAAACAACCCCATTAAAAAGTGGGCAAAGGACATGAACAGACACTTCTAAAAAGAAGACATACAAGGGGCCAAAAACCATATGAAAAAATGCTCAGCATCACTAATCATCGGAGAAATGCATATAAAACCATAATGAGAAACAATCTCATATCAGTTAGAATGGCTATTATTAAAAACAAACAAACAAAAGAAATAATAAACCAACCAGATGTTGGTAAGGCTGAAGCAGCAGAGAAAAGGGAACACTTATGCTTACAAAAATTAGCCAGACATGGTGGTGCATGCCTGTAATCCCAGTTATTCAGAAGTCCGAAGCAGGAGAATCGTTTGAGATTCTCAACAGAGAATTACAGAGGTTATAGTGAGCTGCGATCATGCCACTGCACTCTAGCCTGGGCAACAAAGCAAGACTTCATCTCAATTAAACAAACAAACAAAACCCAATGGAATGGGAAAATGTGGTACATATACACCATGGAATACTATGCAGCCATAAAAAAAGAATAAAATTTTGTCCTTTGCAGCAACATGGATGCAGTCACAGGCCATTATCCTAAGTGAATTAACACAGGGATAGGAAACAAAATACCACATGTTCTCACTTATAAGTGGAGCTAAACATTGGGTACCTATGGACATAAAGATGAAAGCAATACGTGCTGGAGACTACTGGAGGGGGGAAGGGAAGAAGGGCTGTAAAGTTACCTATTGGGTACTATGCTGACTACCTGGTACCTCATGCATACCCCAAACGTCAGCATCTCACTATACCCATGTAACAAACCTGCACAGGTACCCCTTGAATCTAAAGTAAAAGTTGAAAAAGACAAAAAAGGGAAAATGATGTATTTTAACTGTTTTGGGGAAATCAGAATAGAATAAGATGTAATTTTTTCACATTTGAAAAATATGAAAAATGAATAGCCCATATATGCATAAGTGCATATGTATGTGTATTTTTGTGCATATTACCATTACAATGGTAGTAAAAATAACAAGACTCAGTTTAAAAGCAAGATTACATCATTTTAATTGAGACAAATTTCTTGCACTCTTTACCACTGGAATATTTATGTGAGTCATTAGATTCTTGAATTATCATGAGGAATATTTTGTTTATGTTGTTCCTATGATAGATTCAAATCAACAGATTCATAAATGCACGTTCACTCTAGGTCAGAAGAAATTGCATTCCAAAGTTACACAGTTAAGTTGAGTGGCATTTGTACTCACCAAGTTCTGAGTGCATAATACATGTGATAAATGTGTCTGACTTGGCACTGATGTGACAAGGCCCAGTGGGCCAGTGGATGGAAACAAAAGTGCCAGATTCTGCCATAGAGAAGGACAATAGGCAGTTATATCCCTCTAACTGGCCTTCAGCCTACCTTAGAAACAGATGTGTCTCACTTTGACTGTGGACAGGGACTTTCTCCAAGAGATGATGAGAGAGCCAAGCCCAATCACAGAACATCTCTCAACACCTCACCAGATGAGAAGTGTAAACAAAATAACAACCACACCATTTCACCAGCAGGAACAAAACCAGAAGAGGTACTACCTTCTCCCTTATGCTTCCTAACATGACAGCCAAGGAAAGAAACTTGCAGCTTCAACCTTACCCTCACTCTCCTGAGCTGTTGCTGTGGAGGACCATGAGCAACAAAGCTCTGAGGCTTCTCACCCATATCCTCCCCAATCCAAAGAGAAAGATGTCTATGAAAAGGATGAAAAAAAAATTAAGCATAGAAATTTCTCCCTGCAACATAAGATCTCAGAAGAGCAGATAGGCCAACCAGTGCCAGAGTCTTTCAGGCCTCCACAGTGAATTGAATCTGAGGGTGTTCCTTAGGAGACACCTCAGCTAGGTAGATTGAGTTTATAACCAAGCAGCAACAACAACAACCAAATTCAGAAGGCGGATCCTAGAGCCTCCTTCAAGGGCACCCCACAGGGAGCTTGCCCACCCCCTACTCACAGACTTCAAGCAAACGGGATAGAAGTATACCCTTCTGTGGCTTGAAACAAAAGACCAATCCTTCTCAAATTAAATGGGAAGGATTCACTTACATCAAATCAGAATAAATAGCAGGTCTAGACAAAGCTTCTTAAGTTAGATTTTTCCAAGATTTTTAATAAGTAAAACCTCAAACATATTATATTAAAAAAAAAAGAAAGAAAGCAACTAGCTGAACTTATAGAGCAAAGAGTAGAGTGGAGGTGACCAGGGGCAGAGGGGATGGGGAGGGTGTGTTCGTCCATTTCCGTTGATATAAAGGAATACCTGAGGCTGAGTAACTTACAAAGAAAAGAGGTTTATTTTGGCTCATGGTTCTGCAAGCTATACACAAAGCATAGTGCCAGCATCTGCTTCTCATGAGGGCCTCAGGAAGCTTCCAATCATGGCAGAAGGCAAAGGGGAACCAGCATATCACATGGTGAGAGAGGAAACAAGAGAGAGGTGCCAGGCTCTCTTAAACCAGATCTCACATGAACTCATAAAGTGAGAACTTACTCAATACTATGAGGACAACACCAAGCTATTCATGAAGGATCTGACCCCATGACCCTAACACCCCCTACTAGCCCAACCTCCAACACTGGAGGCCACACTGCAACTTGAGATTTGGAGAGCACAAGCATCCAAACTATATCAGGGGTTTAGGTAGATATTGGTCCAAGGGCATAAAATTTTGGTCCCAAGGAGAAATAAGTTCAAGAGATCTGTTGTACAATATGATGATTCCAGTTAATAATGATGCATTTTATACTCAAAAATTGCCAAGAAAGTAGATTTTAAGTGTTCTCACTGCAAAAAAAATGATAAGTATGTGAGGCAATGGATATGTTAATTAGCTTGATGTAGCCATTCCACCATGTATACATATATGTATGGTGTTCAACACCATACATATCTACAATTTTCAATTTAAAAATAAATTAAAAAGTTGGGGAAAGGGAGGGACTTTTCATACTGTATTTGTTAACTATTGCTACAGTGCACACCAACACAGAACTCAGTGACTTTAAGCAACATTTAATATTTTTCACACATCTGCGGTTTTTCTAGGAGTCAGCTGATGGAGGATGGACTCAACTAGGATGTCTCTGCTTTCCACATTTCTCAGCCTCCTCCTAAAATCTGTGGGCTAGCCCAGAGATGTTTTTCCCATGATTATGGCAGAGGTGCTAGAAGGCAGATGAAAACATGCAAGGCCTCTTAAGGCAGGCCTTAACCTGGTGCACCGTCATCTCTGCATTCTTCTATTTACCAAAGCATAGCCCTGGCCAAACTTACAGTCAAGGGGCAGGGCGAAAGACAGAAAAATTGCCACTTTAGAGAAGAAAACTACAAAGTTACACAGCAAAGAGTATGAAGTCTAGAGGAAAAAAATAGGTCAACAGTGCAGAGAACAAAAAGGAAAATTCCCTGGGTCTCCTATACTATAGGAAAACTGGAAGGTCATTGATTTAGTAAAAATAAATGATCAACAATACAATGATGAAACCACAGGATCAAATGGAAAGGCAAAGCATGGTCCTTGAAAAAAAAAATTGAAGACATGAACGTCACAGTTATATAGCTAGTAAATACATTTGATGTTGCTGCAAATCAAATTACTGAGATAGAAGAAAAGTTTGAGATTATCACCATGGATCCAGGGGGAGAAGGCTGCTGAGGACTTCGATAATGTCAGTGGGGAAACCAAAGAAAAGGACTACCCTACTGAAAGACAAGGACTTCCCTACTGGCTCTATTTTAAAAATATCAGGCTGGGTGCGGTGGCTCACACCTGTAATCCCAGTGCTTTGGGAGGCCAAGGCAAGAGAATCACTTGAGGCCAGGAGTTCCAGACCAGATATATATAGAGAGAGATATATACATACACATATATATACACACAGATATATATACACACACACGGGTGTGTGTATATATATATATACGTATATATATTGGGCAGGACACTGATGGACCCAACTCTCATACCTAGACCATGTGCTCTGACCAGGGTATTGGAAAAAACCATTGTCAGGCTTGGTATCCAGAGACTCATGGAAAGGTAACTGGCAGCTTCCACATGAACCACACAGTTGATGACAGCAGGGAGCACTTCTCCTTCCAAAAATAGTAACGGAAGTGTTACTGAGCGATGAAAACTCAGATGTCCTCTGCACATGTGGTTGCATTAAACCCATAAATCTAGGGAAGTAAGGAGCAAAAATGAGTAAAATGGGAATGTCAGTGTCAATTTTGCCTATTCACAATTTAGCCCAAGGATGCCTATCCTCAGAAAAGTAGAACAGTAGAACAGGCTCTTCTCAATTCCTGTCACCCAATTTTCAGAGTGTTATTGTCATTACCAAGTCCAGGAACATCATCTCCATCTAAAATACTGTTTTCCTAGGAGGGTTTATCCAAAATCAACTGACTAGCTTACTAACTTTGGAATATAATACATATTCAAATTAGGACTGCCTGTGACTGATATGATTTGTTATCATGTGAATACAAGTGAAAGAAAAACAAAAATGTTGATAGTGGATAATTTCTACAGTATTGGATAAGGTTAGTGATTTTTTTTCTGATTTGTACTTTTCTGTGCTTTTAAAATTTCCTAAAATATACCTGTAATGTGTTAAGTTTTCAAAATGTGTTAAGGTTTGATTTTTAATAATTAGATATACAGATGTTAGATGAATTACTTTTATTGTAATGATAGTCTGACCTGCCTTATTATTTCAAGTTAAGCTTCACAAGCTTGCTAAGTACCAAAGTTTAGGCTCTAGTTCAAATATTTTACTGTATTTTAAATATAAGAACTCGATTTTATCAATGAATCCATTTGTAAGAGCCTGAAGGATTAATTAACTTTGACCAAACACTTAAGATGCTGATTTTTAAACTGCAGCCCAATATACTAACTGACCTATAGTGAAAGAGAGTTCTGTCCCTGAGACCAGAAGACACCCTTCTGGGTGTGAGGTCCAGACAGGAATATACTTGGAGTTAGTGAGGATTAAGTTTGGTCGCATGCTACAGAAAACCCAGACTGAGAGTGACTTGAACCCGAAAGCTTTATTCTCTCGCACACAAATTCAGCAGTGTGCATTCCAATAGAGCCAGTTCACAAAATCATCAGGGACTCCTTGCAGCTTGCTGCTTCCCAGTGTCTGGAGCGAGGCTTCCATCAACATGGAGTTCCAGCCACTGCTTTACATCACAGCAGGAGGAAGGAAGAAAGAGAAGGAGAAAAGTACAGCCCTCCCTTTAAGGGCACTTCCAAAAGGTGCATATGTCACTCTCCTTAAGTCCCATTGGCCAAAATTCAACCACATGGACTTATCCAGCCACAAGAGGGGCTGGGACGTGAAGTCTTTACTCTAGATGGTGTGTGCCCTTCACTGCGGGCTGTGGGGAGAACAGATAGTGGACAAGTAGCAATCTCTGCCACAAGTTATGAGAAAAATAAACAGGCAATATGGAACTCATGTAATGCGAGGGTATTCACATCTAACTTGCTCCATTTTCTCTACTTTTAAGAGCAATTTCATCTTAAAAACCAACACCAATTGCATGAAACTAAAAACACCCCCTCTCCTAGACAGTGCAGAGATAAATCTCTCAGATTATACCTGCAGCCGTTCTTCTTTCTCTACATTATTTGCCACTTCCTAGAAACTTCCATCAGTAAAACCTCACCTGTTGACTTGCTGTAATTCCCAAGATAATAACTCATCTGATGTTAGTTTTATTTTTGGCAACTTTTACAGATGCATCTTTATCCTAACGAGTAGGCTGTTTTGAAATCACAGTGTAGGTTGGGTTAAAGTTCATCCCATGAGTAGAAGATTTTAACATCAGATATGAAGTTGACTATGTGCTTAAAATTGGGGGCAGGAGAGAGCAAAGTTCATGGGCTGTTTAAGCCATGTTGTTCCTGCCTGCCTGCTACATGTGTAAGCTCTATACAGAAAGTTCTGCTCTGCTGCCATTCCCTCACCCGGGCATTTTTCTGAAGTGATTGAGTTTCGGGACATCATTCCTTCATTTCCTTGGGTAAGTGAACTTTATCGCACAGATGCCAGAGCAGGTTTGGGTTGCTTGTGCTCTTCAGGCATCTTCCATCTGACTCGTGAGCCCCAACACATATGGCCAATTCAGACTGACCCTTCCAGTCGACTCATAATCTGTAAGATTTCTCATCCTCCAAGCTTGATAAATCGCCAAATGTTCCCTCATAGTACCAGACCAAGACGCTTATCCATGAAGAGCACAGAATTGAAATCCAGTGTCCCACAATTGGTCATCTAACCCTTCGTCCTAACCTCTGCGTCCTCTTTGGGATTACTACATCAGTGGGAAGCAGGAACATTGAGGAGAGAGTGGAGCAGAGGAGAAAGAATAGAAATTGGCGAATGAACAAAGACAGAAAATCTAGGGATGTTCCATGATCAGGATGGGAAAGTACACACACCAAGTCATCTTGAAACTATATTTTCTGTGCATCCGTGATCCTCTACTACTGGTCAATGTCTTTTTGCTGTTTTTCTTATTGCTTGAGTCCTATGATTGGTTTATAAGAAAATAAAATCCTATGGATCTAGGACTGAGGTAAGTCTAGTTCACTGCTGATAGCCGGTTGTCTAGAATACTATCTAGCATTTAGTAATACCCAGTGAGATATTCGTTGATTGATCAACTAATGGTCTATATATTGTAAGCATATATTCTTCTATTTAAATTTAAAATTAATATGCACATACTTCTTGTAATTGAGTTCTCATCCCACTGGATAAGTGACAGTGCACCAATAGCTGCAGAGCTCCTCTTCTGATTTGTTGCTGTTTACACCAGCTTGGTAGGAAAAGCTTTTATCTCCCTGAAGAATTCTGTGTGAACAAACTGCATGTCTATAAAATTGTGCATGGGTGGGTGTGTGCCTATAAGGTGTTAAGACATTATTTATAGAAGAAAGATTCTTCACCCTCAATTCTAGGGGACCAAAAAGTCAAGAAACAGAACAGTCTGTCTCTGTGTATGTTCCCAGGAGATGTCAATAAGTTTTACAAACCAAATGAGATTGAAATACATTAACTCCCTAGGAAAAAAAAAAAAAAAAAAAAAAAAAAACTCATGATGAATGCTGTTAGAATGGTAGTAGCTACTCGTCTTCCTAAAACTGGATTTTTCAAATATAAGGAATTCTTAAACGGGACTACTCTATTTTCATAACTAGGTATAAGAACATTTATTTATATTGTAAATAGGCATTATTTATATATCACGCCATATACGACCATTTTAAAATGAAACAGTTGTATTAAAAGTTAGGCATCATAACACTTAAGGATGTGTACATATTTTAAGCACTGCATTGTATTTCTAAATTTTTCTAGGTCTAAGGAGGTTGAGAAAAACATCCGCTTACATGGTCATTAACAATAATGATTTCTAAAAATTATTTTTGTCAAATAATAGTTTTTTTGTAAAAAAAAAAAAAAAAAGGCAAAATTTTGCTTGTAATTAGTCAACAAGATGGAGACTAAGCCAAAAATCTCAAGATGTCCTCAAAACCTATGTATCTCTTTTGAAATCCAAGTGAGGGAGGGAATAAGACAATGTCAATCGTGTAGGAACAGGAAGCAATAGCTCTGGACAGTGTGTCTGGAGAAACACTATTAGGACCCAGTGGAATCCAAGCCTTTCTCCACCTGGTCTGCCATATTTTCCTAAAAACTCTCACTGTAAAGATGGTCTAAAAGGTCGATGTTAGGATCCACCAGTTTTCCCAGGAGGAGCAACCACACGTTAGTAGAGGATTGTCAGAAAAGCTGGCTTGCAAGATTAGGGCTAACCCTAAGAGAATGGCTCATGGAACACATAGGTGTCCAGTCTTGGATGTCATGACTATTCCCAGAGCAGAATATGATGCCTGAAACATAATTTAAGCTTAATCATTTTTAAATGAGTGACTTAGCAAAAGTCGTATAGACGTAGGGAAGGGCACTACAGCAGGAGTCATTGAGGCAACTAAAGGTCTCTGCGTAGTAGGGGAGACTAATGACTAAGCTGTGAAGATAAAGAGATGCTAAACCATGGTAACTAAATAACACAGAAGTTTTTCTCCCCACATGGTTCTGAAGATGGGAGGTTTAGATGGTGGGACAGTGTTTCCCTCAAAAGTCGTCTGTGGCCTCAGATCCCTTCCATCTTGTTGAACTACTCTCTCTTGGGATGCCGTCTTCATCTATGAAGTGCCGAGTACCTGCTATGAACACAGTCCACATCTTACCCTGACAGCAGGGAAGAGAAAGGAGGAGCACATCTCCCTCCTTTAAGGTCAAGACCTGGAAGTGGCACACAAAACTCTTACGTCTATTCATAGACCGCATCTAGTCATCAAAGAGCATAAGAAATCTCATCTGAAGTGGGAAGTCATGGGCCAGGAAAATGTCTATTTCTGTAGAAGAAGAGGGGGAGTGGATGAGGGCAAAGAGTAGGGGTGGATATCTAGCAGTCAACTGAGATGGGGAACAGGCTATGGGAGACCAGGCAGTCTTGACTGTGGAGTTAAGTCTCACTCTCTTCTCTCTGAGGCCCATCTCCAGCATGACAACCAGATGTCCATGTGGACATCACCTTGGCCATGAGCTGTAGGGTCCACGGACTGACAATTCTACCTTTTCCTGAGAAAATCTCCAGTGGGACAGCATCCATTTAATTGAAGCTGACTACTCCTGAAAAGTAAAAAGTAAACGCATTGTTTAAAACTTCAGCACTGTTTCTGCTTTTTTTTTTTTTTTTTTTTTTTTGGCCTTTTGAGGAAACAGTCTTGACATTAGAATTCTGAAAATGAAGTAAACACTCTAGTCAGTTCTTTTCCATTCACTTACATTTGAGAGAGTTGGCTGTCAAGCTAAAATGCACTAATGTATTCTCCTCACTCCAAATACATCAAAGAAAGAATGAAAAGATACTGCAAGTAAAGTTTTCAAAGCTTTTTCCTTCTTTTTTTCTTTTTTTTTTTAAGCTGGCTATTTAATGGAAATGACTACTGTGTAGCCCATAGATTATCCTTATTAAAAAAAAAAAAAGAAATCCATTTGATGCTTTGTAAAGAGTAACTTTTCAACTTCTAAGTACTTTTAATCCAGGTGCTTCATAAAGGTGATACTCCAGGTTACTGCTTTTAAGACAGAAAGTCCTTACTGGAACGTGGGTGCTGCCTTAATGCCAGGTAAATGCAACTCAGCCCAGGCTCTACTGAGAAAATGTCTTAACCTTCTTAGCAGCCAGCATTGGTCACTATTACTATTCACACTTTCATCTTCTTAATGTTTCCCTAAACTTGTATATTTGAATTTTGGGGAAAAAAATGCCTCATCACACTGGGACTGCCATCTATACAGAGAGATTTTTATCCATGAAGATTTCCTTCTGTTGTTTTCCAAGGCCTGGCCTTCACCTCGACCTCAGCAATGCATTTGCACATTGTCCATAGGTTAACAGACATCTGCTGTCTTCGTTATGAACTGCTGAGAGCTTGACATGTCCAGGCAGATGGTGATGAGTCAATGAGGTTCTAGCTAGCTTAGGGGCCACCTCAGGCTTTCTTTGTTTTCTTCATGCTACAGACTCTACCCAAAGAGTCCCTGAAAATCATTTCAACTTGGCTCCCACTGTGGTAAGAGGGGTTGCATGGAACCATCTCCTATTCCTCAAAGTATTATGGGCTTTTTAAGCCATGTCAGAAAAAAAAAAAAATCATTGTTTGTTTGTTTTGAGATGGAGTCTCACTCTGTCTCTCAGGCTGGAGTGCAGTGGCACCATCTCGGCTCACTATAGCCTCCACCTCTCAGGTTCAAGGGATTCTCCTGCCTCGGCCTCACAATCAGCTGGAACTACAATCATGTGCCACCACACCAGTTAAGTTTTGTGTTTTTACAAAAGGTTTGCCATGTTGGCCAGGCTGGTCTTGAACTCCTGACCTCAAGTGATCTGCCTGTCTTGGCCTCACAGAGTGCTAAGATTACAGGCATGAGCCACCATATCCAACCTCGTATTCATTTCTCTATTGCTGCCATATCAAAATACTACGATTTTAGTACCTTAGAAGGAGACATTTATTATCTCACAGGTCTGCAGGCCAGAGGTCCACATGGACTCAGCTGGTTTCTTGGCTCTGGGTCTATCAGGCAAAAATCAGCACGCCCACTGGCTGAACTCTTAACCAGAGGCTCTGAAAACCAGCTTCTAAGCTGACTCACATTGTTGGCAGATTCCAGCTCCCTGCAGTTCTCAGCCAGGTCCTCATTTCCTTGCTGGTTGTCAGCTGGGGGATAAAACCTCTCTCCAGTCCCTTCCATCTCTGAATCAGCAATGGTCTTTCACTTGGCATCTTTTCAGCCTCTCATTCTGCAGTATCTCTCTGTCTCCAGCTAGGGAAAGTTCTCTGCTCTGAAGGACACATGTAGTAAAATTGGGCCCATTCAGATAATCCAGGATAATCTTCCTATTTTAGGGTCCACAACCTTAATTACATCTGCAAAGTCTCTTTGGCCATGTGGTGTAGCATAGTTACAGGCTCCACGGGTTAGAGTATGAATCTTCGGGGCGATTCTACCTGTCACAGGGACTGGACTATAGGTAACAGAATGCAGATCTCATTCTCCTCTAAACTGAGAAGGTACACCCAGTCCTGGCAAGAATTGGGGTGGGGGGTGGACAGAGTGATGGCAGTCAGACCATCTACCTGAATTCTAGGGCAAGAGGAGACCCAGAATGAGCAAGAATGGCTGTTGACCAATGTCCTGTTGGAAAATGGACAAGATTGTAAATGGGTATGATCAAATCTTCTTGGTGGTAGTCCAGAACTTAAATCTTTACATGTGTTTTGTTTTTTCATTTACTTATTTACTATATGATTAGTTAGTTATTCTGCTAGGTAGGTTCTAGCTGGTTCCAGTCATTTATTTATCATCCTACATTATTACAAAGAATTGAGTGGCCTGCAATAAATAGATACAGTAAAATAGACATTATAGCAACAATAATACATCAACAGAAACCTTCCCTAGGGATATACAAATATCAGTGAAGGCTTGCATATCAAGTAGCTCATAAATGCCATTTATAATCTTTAGACTTTGGGGGCTGAGTTGAATGAGACATGATTGTGGTCATGTGGCATTATGCCGATATACAATGACACATGAATATGAATATGATTTTGTTGGGAAAAAAAAAGCAGTTTTCCAAGAAGTGCCTGAAAGATATACCCTGCAATCATTCACAACTGTGGTCTCATCCTTTCTCAGACTCCAGGATAACCTCTATTCCAAGGCCTTCAGAAGACACATCATGATTGTCACAAGTCCAGTAGTGAGACACAGAGAGACAAAAGTCAATGCAGAGAAGTCCATCTTCTGTCTGAAACTCCCTTCTGGGACTTCCTTTGTATTCAGGGACAGTCCCCATTGGGCATGACTCCTTGGCAAGAAGCACATCCAGCCAACCTCTGGGGCTAGAGCCAGATGTATTCTCTCCCTGTCAGCTGGCAACTGAAGAGTGCATTTCCAAAGCTTGGCCAAGCAATGTTCTTACCTGAGATTCTAGAGTGTAGGGCATTAGTCATGCAGGAGCAGCAGGAGTGGGGTCGTAGTTGACCTTTGCTGCCAGCAGTGTGGAAGGTTCAGTCAGGAGGGCCAAAAAACATGTTGTTCCTGCTGAGCTGATTGTTCCTGCCTCAGTTCCTGCCTATTTCCCACGCCTGGCTCTCCCGCCTTCACATTGGTTTGTGAGCTACCTGAGATCACTGCAATACATTCCCTTCCTGCTTAAGTTAGCCAGCATTCGTTTATTATGCTTGCAAACAAGGACCCCACCTGATACACATTTGTTGCCTCTCAATGCTTGCTCTGCCTGCCTCTTACTGTCAGAGATGTATGAGAAAATGAAGAACGTTAAAGAATTTTTTGTGCTAAATACCAAAGAATGCTAAATAAAGGACTTAAGAAAGAACTAACGACAGCCACTTTGCAACATCTCATCATCTTTAGCAGGGAGAATAATAGTAATACAGCAATGGCCCAGGCAAAACAACCAAATGATCCAATATCCTGTAGAAATCACCAGCCAGACAGGGGACTCCACAAAGAAAGAGGCACAAAGTCACAAGTCAGGAACTTAAGAAGTAGGTGGTCATTTGGGCTTCATAAGTTCATCAGGTAAAGGAAAATGGCATCTATGCAAATATAGCCTAGTCCTAGATCCCTTGAATCATGTAGTTTTTGTTTTCCTAGTGGCACAGCCCTTTGTGCTGCATAAAGTACAGTGACATGAATTACCAAGTGCAAACCTTCTTTAGATGTCAACAATTCAATTCTGATATTGTGTATTATTGCTGCATGATTTTAGATAGACAGATTTTTGGTATAGCTGTAAATAATCAGATATGTTTAGCCTTAAGGAAATGAAAAAGTGGTATAAAAGGGAGTATTGGTATTCCAGCCTGAGCAACACCGTTTTGTCTCTTTCCTTCTCCCACAATTAGGGACACTAGATGTCTCCTTTAAAGAACAAACAAAAAAATTCAGTTTCTCTATTTTCAGACTACTTTAGGATGTGAAAAGTCTCCCATGTTGCTCATTTTAGAGGCTCCAAGTCTAGTAATGATAAAGGCTAAATTGATATCTGCCTTTTTGGTAAGAGAATCCCAAAGCTGCAGGATGTTGGGATTTTTATAAAATGTGAGGCTGCACATCTCAACCATCATGTTCTTGTGCATTTGGCTCTCCTATCCATGGGACCCATCCTTGTCAAGTTTTAACACCTTTGCTATAGACTAAGGCTGCCTTTAGTTTCTGAGTTTGCCATCTACTGTTCCTCTGGGTTTATGATTTTCAATAGTTGCTAAACATCCATGATTTTATGCAAGTCACTATCAAATTTGATATTAAGTGGGCCTGAGACTTTCATTCATGTTCCAGCACCTTTGGGTAGAGAAGTATTGGAACAGCAGTATTCTCAATTACAAATCCAGCCCATTGTCCTGGCATCCTATTCAAACAAGGGGTCCTTGCAGAGACAGAATCAGGAGTGCTGCTCCCCATTAAAGCAGGTAAAGGACATGCCCAGCTAATGCCTGATCAAACAGAATTAACTCCTAATGAAATAGAGTTGCTGGTTAGTCCTACTGTAGAGACTTTACAGACTGCCTCAGATATCTTGGGTAAGATCAGAACTGGGAAATGACATCTGACCTTACCTAGTGTTAGTTTTCACAATATCCAACAGCCAAGCCATCAAGGAAGGAAACCCCCAAAGTAGTCTGATAATCCCCCAGAAAAGCCCCTTATTAACTTAACATCTGTCCTTTCACCAAATTACCCATCTGGACCCTTGGTATTCTCCTCTGAGCCAGTTCTCATCTAAGTTGACCCAGTATTTGCTCTTTCCCTTTCTCTTCCATCCCTATTTCTATTTTAAGGACATTTCTCTCTTGACCTTCAGCTCAGACCAGCCTCTTTGAGTGATTCTGTTTGAACTCCCAAGGTAAAGCACCTTTC